>NW_027532591.1:198237-283256 GCF_008692635.1 Crocuta crocuta
GTTTTTTTTTTTTTTTAAAGAAAGTTTAAATTATCTATGAAAGACATAGTCCACAGTATTCTTGACTCTTCTGAAGTACCACCTTTTTATTAAAGGTGGTTGTAATTTAGAATTTTTTTCAGTTTAAGAACTTGGAGGAGGGGAGAATATATTGAGATATTACTATCATTACTTTTTTTTTAATCATTACTTTTTAAAACTTCCTTTTTTTTTTACCCTTCGGTTTTCAATTATAAAAGTAATACTTGGATGGGAAGAGTTAAATCTCTAATTCTGATGTCACTCATATTAGCTGTCTAGTATTAACTGCTTCCCCATCTCTTTCTCAATAGTCTTAAAAATAAAAATGCCAATATTGTTTTTTACCTCTCCATGGGATTTTTCTGTTTTCTGCTTAATGTATCATGGATACCCTTTCAGGTCTTTACATCTAGATTTAACTCATTCTTATTAGTAGCTGTGGAATATTCCGTAAAATGCTTGTTCCGTAGCATAGTTGTACCATTCCCCTACTGATGGACATTCAGGAGAGTCTCCAGGAATTGTTTTACTATTGCAAACAGTAAACCAGTACTTCAGAAAAGTTCCTTGTTAAAAAAAAACAACCCAGCAAAACAACAGCAAAAACAAACTTCCTTGTAAGTATAACATTGCAGTGGATACTATTACTTTTGTAAGTTAAGTCCCTAAAAGTAGGATTGTTGAGTCAGAGGATATATTTGTTTTAAATTTTAATTGCTAATTAATTATCAGAGTTATTTTCAAAAACATAATTACAACTCCATTAGCAGTATATGAGTCTTTATTAGCACTGGATAGTTATCAATTTAATTTTTGCAGATTTGTAATCCTCTTTCTACATTTTTCTAAGTAAATTCCTTATTTTTTTTCAAGATGTCCATAAAGAAGAAAAGGCATAATTTGAAAAATTTCCCTTGTCATTCATTCCAAAAACAGTTTTTTTTGAGAGGTAGACCCTCTAATTGTTGCTGAAATGAATAAGGTATAGATATCGCTGTTGAGGAAAGTTTACAGGTAGTGTGGAGGCAAGGAAATTAATTGATGACTACTACAGAATAGAGTGGGAAGTCCAATGATAGAAATATACTAAATACACCATTTAGATAACGGACATTTCAGTTTCAGTCCAGTGGATCAGGGAAGTCTTCCCAGGGGAGGTGATAGGTCTGAACTCAGTTTTGAAGGACCGAAGGAAAGAAACAGCTGGGAGATGTGGGGTAGTAGAGAATGCTTAAAGCCATGTTACCCTTGAATAGGGTAATTTGAGGTTTCAGTTTTGAGAAAAGCCTAAGGAGAATAAACCTATATGAGAATGACCCAGAAAACACTTTCTGAATGTAGACGGTGTGCTGTGTCTGTGTATAGGGATACAGGGTTCTAGGGGCCTCAATTTAGTGGAGATAGACACACACTAATAGATTTTTATGGAAAGGATGTGAAAAACTTGTGCAGATCTTAAAGTTTAACACTAAATTGTTTTAAAACTGTTTATCTTCTAGTTTTGGCTTCTTAACTGTATTGTAATTTTTTCAAGGGTGGGGACCCGGTCTTTTACTCCCGTGCATGGTGTTTGAAATGCCTGCTTATCCTTCAGATCTTAGCTTATACAGAGATTCCCAAATGTCCAGTTCATGGTGCCTTTAGTGTAGTATCTCAGTAATTTTTTCAAAACTAACGGTAATTAGATCTGAATAATACTCAGGTATTTTCTAACAACTTGTGGTCTTTGTCCATAGTTCCTGACTCACAGCTCGCAGAAACCCTTGGGATTTCCTAAATGTTGAGCATTACAAAAATGTTTCTTTTATGTCAATGAGGTGACTTTTGGACCTCACTTAAGGACTGGAGCTGGTTGCCAGGAAAACCAACCAAGTAATCTGAGGGTTGGAACTTTAAATCTTGGCCCTCCCGCTCACCTTCAGGGAGAGGAGTGGGCCTGGATGCTTAATCATTCGCCAATCACCAATGATTTAATCCTGTATTGAAGCTCCCAAAAAACCCGCTGCCTGGGTTTAGACAGCTTCTGGGTTGGTGAGCACGTGGAGATTCAGGGGGAGACACTCACCTGAAGAGGGCAGGGAAGCTCTCTGCTCTTGTGCCTCATCCAGCCAGCTGTTCTTGAGTTGCATCCTCTGTACAGTGAACTGGTGATCTAGTAGGTAAAGCGTTTCTCTGAGTTTTGTGAGCCGTTCTACCAAATTAATCAAACCCAAAGAGGGGGTGGTAGGGCCCTCTAATTTATAGCCAGTTGGGCAGAAGTACAGGCAATACCAGACTTGCCACTGGTGTCCAAAGATGACGATATCTCTGGGTAGATAGTGTCAGAACTGAGACTTGAGAACACGCTGCTGGTGTTCAAGAATTGTTTGTTGTATAAGGAAACCTACTCCTCAAGTTGGAATTGGGTCCAGGGACCCCACAGACTCCCCTATTAGACCATTAAACTCCATAAGGGTGAGAACCCTGACTTGCTGATTTACTCTCATATCTTTAGTGTCCAGCACAACATAGGGCATAAATTGATTCTCAGTGAACATTTAAGTAGATTTTGAAGCCATGCAGACCTGGGTTCCTGCCTCTTGGTGAATTACTTAAATTTTTGGCATTTCAGTTTCTTCCACTGAAAATTTGGGATGTTAATCTACTTTTCCGGGTGATTGTGAAGATTAATGTCTGGCAGACTGCCTAATATGTATTATTACTTCATGTATGTTAGTAGCCCTTCCTCTTTGCCTATTCTGTGCTTATCTGTAAATAGTGAAGCAAATGGCTTGAGCAGTGTAAGTAGCTACATTTTGGGAGGCATCCTTAGTCATTTAGAGTGAAGTAAAATTTAATTGAAAGTATATGAATAAATATCAAAGTGTTGGGGCGCCTGGGTGGCTCATTCAGCTAAAGCGTCCAACTTGAGCTCAGATGACGATCTCACGCTTTGTGAGTTCGAGCCCGGCAGAGCCTGCACTGGCTCTGTATTGACAGCTCAGAGCCTGGAGCCTGCTATGGATTCTGTGTCTGCCTCTCTCTCTCTGCCCCTCTTCTGGTCATGCTCTTTCTCTGTCTCTCTCTCAAAAATAAATAAACATTAAAAAAAGAATACACACACATAAGGGGTGCCTGGCTGGCTCAGTTGGTAGAGCACGCAACTCTACTCTTGACCTTGAGGTCGTGAGTTTGAGCCCCATGTTGGGTGTAGAGATTATTTAAGAAAATGAAAAAAAAGTTATAAAAAATGTTCCCTTTGGGATGCTTGATTGTCTCAGTAGGTGGAGCATGTGGCTCTTGATCTCGAGGTTGTGAATTTGAGCCATGTGTTGGGTAGAGAGATTACTTAAAAATAATATCTTAAAAATAAAAGAATACATATCCACACACACACATATATATCCATATATACCCATGTAGTTGGATGTATATATATATATATGGATATATATATATGGGTTTTCTATGCAGAGGGGATCTCTGAATGTATGTATATAGTCCACCCCATGAAAATTAGATGCCTCTACCTAAGTCTTAGCTCAAAGCTCCTCTTCAGTATCAGTTCTTTCCCTTATCCTTACTCTCTTTGAAATCTGCTTGATGTGTATGTACCCTTTGGGTTGAAGTTTCAGTAACAATAATGGGTTATTCTAAACACCACATTCCAGTTAAGACACCAACAGGGAGAGGATTTTAGTTACAGAAGACCTCCCAAAGTCACATGGGAGTATAGTATTTCAACAGTTATCCTGAATGAAATTCAGAGAATTTCAGAGAAGTTGCTCTAGTAGTGGGACTTTTAGATCAGGTAAGAGAGAAAGAGTAGAGATGGGGGATAACTGTCTTATTCTTTGTGTCATGTTGGCCTGATCACACTGACTCTTGTTAACCCTAAAGCTAATACTTTTAGCTCAGTTGCCTATGAAAATGTATTTACTCTGATACTTCTATTGCTTTAACCTGGCAAATCAAGAACAGTTTTACAGACTAAACATGTGATAAGAGCACTTAGAATTTAATAGAGAACAGGTGTGATTGGACTTACTGTTTGCTGACATTTTTATGCTGCCTGGTAAATCTAACAAAACATTACTTTGGTAAAGGAAAAAGCACCAGTTGTTACCTACCATTGTCAGAAATTTTCTCTTTGAGGGACTGGGTCCCGTGAATCATGTTCCATGCCTGGTTTCCATCAGCCTTCTCCAGAAGACCCATAAGTTGGTTTTATTCATCATTAGGACATATCTTATATCAACAAATATGCTTAACTTGGGGCTACACAAAATACTGCTTCACCGCCCACTTTCTGTTTGGAACTTTTCAGCTGTGTTTGTCATTGGTGTGTGCCATTAGTTTTCCCTACAAGATTTACCTTAATAATTATATACTGTGTTTAGGTAGATAATAACATGAATTAATATTTTCTTGGTGTCTACAGGGAGTAGAGAGACAACCCAGATGTTTTGATTATGTGATTGGGAACTGACTTAATGACTAGGTTTTTAAATAGTGGAAAATTGTATGTGGCACTTACTTAGTGATTATTGGGTTAGGCAAATGGAAAGTGGAAATGGCAATGGTGTCAGAGTGGTAGTGGGATCATAAAGACAGGAGTGAAGCAAATGAAGGAAAGGCAGTTAGAATCTGGCTGGATGGTAGGTCAGCTATGCCTGGCTGTTTGGTGTGGATGAAGTTCTGATCTCATCTCCGTGCTAGGAGACAACAAAATTATAAAGTACATCAACTTTGAGTGTCCTTTTTAATTTCTGCCAGCAGATTCTGTTTTTTAAAGTCTGTAAGTATCTTCAAAGCAAAGGACTGTCTCCATGTCTCTTGCCTAGGAATTGCCTCAGATGCCCACTGTGGATTATAGTCAGGAGACCTGGGTTCAAGTACCGGTTTCCTCTCCACTAACTGGCAAGTCTGTTTACCTCAGTTTTCCCTTTTGTGAAAGGAGGAGTGTAGAAGTAGGTGGTTTTGCCAACCTTAAATCAAATCTGTATACTGAGACTTCAGTGTTAGCATGTAATCCAGTATAGTCACAGTCAGAGGCAAATTATCCAGTCACAATGAATAGGTATATCTTTGCTGTTCTGTGCCTTATGAATATGAGCACCAAGGAATTGTATTTAATAAATTCCCACTGGATTTCATGTTTATGAGCTTCAGACTGGTAACAAAGAATTTGTAAAGTTGGGAAAAAGAATAGCTTTCTGAAATAGAATTGTGTATGTATTTTTTAAAATTAAAAATATGTAAGAAATGGGATATTAGGACTTTCTTACACTCTAATGTAGTATTAGAAAGAATGTAGACTTTGAGGTCAGATGTTAGTTTAAATCTCAGTCTAACACCTACAGCTACATTCCCTAACTTTTCTGATTCTGTATCTTCATTTGTAAAGTGATGATAATGCCAACTTCACTGGGTTGTTATAAAGATGAAATGAAATGATGCTTCTACAATGTTTAGCACAGTACATGACACTTAATGTATAAGTTTATTTACTTAAAAAATGTATAGGAAAGAGATCAAAGAAAAATTTGGATAATAGTTTGGGGAAGCATTATATTCTCATTGTTTACCATAATATAATTATATGTTATAGTAATGATTACACTAATCAGTTTATAGATTTTAGAAAATCGGGCATGGTATTTTAGAGTCTATTGAATATGAACGGTCTTTATACTTAGAGAAAATATTTAGAGTTAGCTTACATTTAAAAATCCTAGAAAGGACATGTAGATGTAAGGAAGTTTATAGTATAAATGCTATTTATATTCAAAATAGAATATTAGGTGCCAAATGGAGCGAATGTCCTAATGATGGGTTAAGTATTATAAGCTAATACTGTGTATATACTTTAACCGTCCTATTATTAAGGATGTGCACACTTTATTTTGGTTACCTTTTTTTTCTGGATACTTTTTATTATGCAAGTTGTACAGATGCATTATACAAAATTTAGAAAATACAGGTACATAAAAAGAAGAGTATAAAATTACCAGTGATCTAACCATCCAGAGAAAACTACCATCAGTCAATATTTTAGGGCATATATCTTTCAGACATTGTTTGTTTTTGTTTTTTGTTTTTAAGTAGGCTCATGCTATCTGGAAACCTGCTTTTTACTTGCCATATCACAAACATATTTCCATCTTAATGAATACCTTTACCATATAACCTATATAAGTATATCATACTGTGTAGATTAGATACATTACATAATTAATTCCCTGTTTTGGAAATTTTGTTTGTGATTTTTCAGAAATTCCATATTTTTAAAAAATAACTTCATTAAGATATAATTTACATACCAAACAATTCACCCATTTGAAGTGTATAATCCAATGGCTTTGGTAATTACATTGTTAATTTTTTTAACTGTGGTAAAATATAACTGAAATTTCTCATTTTAACCATTGTTAAGTATATAATTGAGTGGCATTAATTGCATTCAGTGTTGTGCAGCCATCACCACTTTTCTAAAACTTTTTTGATACATGAACTAGAAACTGTACCATTTAGTGATATTCCCCATTCCTCGTTTTTCCCAGTCCCTGGTAACCTCTAATCTACTTTCTCTACGAATTTGCCTATTTTAGGTTCTTCATACAAGTGGAATCATAGTATTTGTCATTTTGTGTCTGGCTTATTTCACTTAGCATAATGTTTTCAAGGTTCATCCATATTAGCATGTGCCAGAACTTTATTCCTTTTTATGGCTGACTAATGTAGTATGTATATATCACATTTTATTTATCCATTTAGCTATTGTGGGACAAGGGCTGCTTCCGCCTTTTGGCCCTTGTAAATAATGCTGCAGTGAACATTGGCGTACAAACAACTGTTGGAGTCTTTGTTTTTAGTTATTTTGGGTATATAGTTAGAGTGTAATTGCTGGGTCATATGATAATTCTGTTTAACTTGTTGAGGAACTGCCAAACTGTTTTCCCCAGTGGCTGTACCATTTTATATTCCTGTCAGCAATGTGTGAGGCTTCTAGTTTCTTTATACCCCCACCAACACTTGATCATTTTCTGTTTGTGTAATTATAACTATTCTAGTAGTGTGAAGTGGTATCTCATTGTGGTTTTGATCTGCATTTCCCTAATGACTAGCATGGGCATCTTTCACGGACTTTGTGGTCATTTGTATATTTTTGGAGAAATGTCTATTCAAGTCCTTGACCCATTTTTATTTAATCTTTTTAAAGTTTATTTATTGATTTTTTTTTTTTTTTAGAATGAGAGAATGAGAGCACGAGTACAGGAGAGAGGCACAGAGAGAAAATGAATCCCAAGCAGCCTCCACACCCAGCATTGAGCCTGACCCGGGGCTCAATCCCACGACCCCGGGATCATGACCTGAGCTGAAATCACGAGTCAGACACTAAACCAACTGAGCCATCTAGGTGCCCCAAAAGTTTATTTTATTATTTTGAGGGGGAGAGAGAGTATGCATGCAAGGCAGGGGTAGGGGCAGAGAGAGGGAGAGAGAATCTTAAACTGGCTCCATGCTCATTGTGGGGCTTGATACCACAGCCCTGGGCTCACAGCCTGTGCCAAAATCAAGAGTCGGGTGCTCAACTGACTGAGCCACCCAGGTGCCCCATCTTTTTATTATTTAGTTATAAAGTTACTTATGTATTTTAGATACAAGTCCCTTAACCAGATAACTGATTTGCAAATATTTTCTCCCATCCTATGGGGTTGTCTTTTCTTTTTCTTGGTAGTATCTTTGGAAGCACAGTAGTTCTTAATTTTGATGAGGCCTTACTACCCTGCACATTAGAACATACAGTATGCTTTCTACTGCCTATGGTGTAAAGATCAAAAGATTGATAAGTAAGTTCAAAATTAAAAAAGAGCATAACTAGTTAAGTGTATGTCTTGTACCTGGGACTGAGAGTAGGGGGTGAAGGAGAGAAGGGATAGTGATGGATGGAAAAGAAGAGTGAGGATAACAGATTCTAATTACTTCCTTGACTGATTCTAGGCATGATTGTGTGCAAGTTAAGTCAGACTAGTGGGATGAGCGAGAGAAGTTGCCCATTTTGCAGAATGGTTTCCAGCATTCTTCCTGTTGTATAGTGATGGCAGGAAAGAAAATTTGCCATAAAATTTCCCATAGGCTTACTACTGTTTCCCTTCTCTGAAGAAGTTAGTCTCTGATCAAGAAAGGGGTCCTTTATATACTGCTCTATATTATAAAATGGATACAGGTATCTGTGGCCAGCATTAAATTCCCAGCTTGGCTAGGATTTGATGGCTATGCCATAAAAAATGCGTATTCTTAGGGGTGCTTGGGCGGCTCAGTCAGTTAAGTGTCCAACTCTTGATTTCGGCTCTTGTCATATCTCATGGTTCTTGAGTTTGAGCACTGATAGTGCAGAGCTTGCTTGGGATTCTCTCTCTCTCTGACTGCCCCTGTCCTGCCTGTGCACATGTGCCCTCTCTCTCTGTCTTACAATAAATAAGCTAAAAAAGTATGTTCTTAGACTGACTTTTATTGATTTGATTGATTGATTGTTGGCGCACAATGTTACATTAGTTTCAGGTGTCCAACATAGTGATTCAGCATCTCCAGGTTATGCTATGCTCACCACAGGTATAGCCACCATCTGTCACTATCCGGTGCTATTACAATATCCTTGACTGTGTTCCCTGTGCTTTATTTTTTATTCTCATAACTTATTCCTTCTATAACTGGAAGCCTGCATCTCCTACTTCCCTTCACTCATCTTGCCCATCCTCCTTCCCTCTGGCAATCATCAGTTTATTCTCTGTATTTGGAGATCAGATTCTGCTTTTGCGTTGTTTATTCATTTGTTTTTGCTGACTTTAATTTTATATTGAGCAAAATGTAATGAAACTGAACTTTATACCCCCAAATTTGAAAAACACGCACTACCTTTTAAAGCCTAATGGTTTTGCTCACACTTTCTTCTATTAGCACAGGTTGGTGGCCTAAAATGAAGATGATTCTTTGTTGTCTAAGCAAGATTAATTATGTATAAAAAATCAATTGAGAGAGAATGCTTGGTACAGTAACGTTCTGAAAGTGCTCTGGAGACTAAAAGTAGTGTGGGTATATTGTCTTTGCCATGAAGAACAACTTGCTTATAATTCTGAATTCTAGTGTCTAGAGTAGGGCTTCATTGAAATATGTTTCCTTTTAAACCTTTGCTGATGTGCCTTTTGGATTCCCAACTGAGTGTTTTCTCTAAATTTCCATCTGTTTCTAGGCTATAAAACTGGACTGTTTTCTGTCTCCTGTAACTCTTGACTTCATGCCCATGCAGTATGTTTTTGTGTTGCTATATTATGCTTTTGTTTCTCCTTTGTTTAAGGAATGGGTCCCCTTCCAGAGAAATTTTTGTTCAAACATTTGAATTGATTTTTGCTATTCTCTACAATGATTTAGTTTTAAATTTTAAGTAAGTTTTTGATTGCACAGGTACTGTTTCTCTTTTTTCTTGAAATTAGATTTATTTTATATATAGAGAAATTTTTATCTTTAATGTGAGGCTACTTTGAATTTCGTCTTGCTGTTTTCTTAGGATTTTATATTAATAAAACATTTAATCATTACTTTTTCTTTGTGGTATTTGCCATTTAGAGATGTGTGGTAAAAGATGCTTATGTAAAAGCATATATATATTAAATTAAAACTCTAAAAAGTTTATGTATAGACATGTGCATTATAAAAGAGTCAAACATTTGAAAGTACGTAAAGTGAAAGTTCTCCTTAACCTCAGATTATGTAATCCCATCAGTTTTATTGTGTGTGCCTTTCTGTTCTTTTTTTTTTTTTAATTTTTTAATGTTTTATTTATTTCTAGGAGAGAGAGAGACAGTGTGAGCAGGGGAGGATCAGAGAGAGAGGGAGTGACAGACTCTGAAACAGGCTCCAGGCTCTGAGCTGGCAGTCAGCACAGAGCCTGACGCGGGGCTCGAACCCATGAACCGCGAGATCATGACCCAAGTGAAAGTCGGACGCTTAACCGACTAAGCCACCCAGGCGCCCCTTTCTGTTCTTTTTTTGATGTATCTATACACAGATACAATGCATGTGCACATACGTGCACCCACATTGCTTAGTGTTTTGTGACTTGGCGTTTTTTCCCTAACAGTGCATCTTGGATAGCTTTCCATATCAGAACATACAGATAGCTCTGCTTCATTCATAATATATACAGTGGTATATTTAGCTTTTCATATATTGGTGAGCATTTTGATTTTCTGTTTACAGATAATGCTCATGTGAACATTCATTTACATAGTATCTCTGTGTACATATGCAACTGTTTCAGTAGCACGACTCCGGGAGAGGAATTACTGAGCCAGAGTGCCCTGTGCTTGATAGATTTTGCTAAATTGCCCTCTAAAAAGGCTGAACCAGTTTATACTCCCACAAAGTATGAGGATACTGGTTTTCCCCCACTTCCACCTCCATTCTTGCCATAGCCAGATATTACTGCCTTTTTATTTTAACCAATCTGATGGGTGGAAAATGGAATCACATTGTTTTAATTTAAATTTTTGTGATTACCAGTGACGTTGAACATCTGTTCTTTTCTTCTTTTCTGTGAATTGTTTATTCTTATCCTTTGCCCATTCCTGTATTGAATTTTTTCTTTATTTTGTTGGTGTGATTTTTTTAAGTTTATTTATTTATTTTGAGACACACACACACACACGCACACACACACACACAGAGGAGGAGGGGTAGACAGAGAGAGAATCTCAAGCAGGTGCTGCGCTGTCAGCACAGCTTGATGTAGGCTCCATCTCACCAACTGTGAGATCATGACCTGAGTGGAGATCAAGATTCAGACCTTACCTGACTGAGCCACCAGGTGTCCCAGTATGATCTTGTCATGTACAATGTATATTACCCTGTCACCTTTATATGGTGAAAACATTTTCTTCCATGTTCTAGCTTGTTATTTGATTATATTTATGATATCTTTCTTTCTTTGGAAGTGTTTACTATTTATGTGGTTAAACATAAACCTTAGCTGAAGAAAACAAGAACCTTGGTTCTTGTTTTAGAATGCCTTTTTTTTAATCTTAGGATTATTTTCCTCCACTACTGTCATAGAATTCTTTGCTTGTGTTGTTTTAGCTTTGCATGTAGTATGATGCAGGTATCTAATTTAATTTTTTCCCAGATGGGTAGCTTGTTGCACAAGTATCATTTATTAAATAGTTCATCTTTTCCTCATTGGTTTTTATTTAAATTTAAAAATTTTTTTAAAAGTAATCTCTATGTCAATATGGGGCTCAAACTCACTGTCCCGACATCAAGAGTTGCACACTGTACCAACTGAGCCAGCCAGGTGCCGCCCCTCATTGATTTTTAGATCCTATGTCTATCATTTATTGAATTCCCATTTACACTTGGGTCTGTTTATGGACTGTTCACTTTCACTGTTCTATTTGCCTGTTTTTATAGTAGTATAATATTATTTTAATTACTATAGTTTTATAATACTTTATGCCACATTGTGGGACAATTTCCCACTTGTAGTTGTTAAAATTATTTTCAGTTTTGGCCATGCTCCTCTCACATTTACTCTGATAAACTTGAGAATCCATTCATTAGGTTTCATTAAAAAACTCAATTCCAGTTGACTTTTGATTGACGTTGCAATAAATTCATAGATTAATTTGTGGGATTTAAAAATATTTACAGGGGCGCCTGGGTGGCTTAGTCGGTTAAGCGTCCGACTTTCGCTTAGGTCATGATCTCGCGGTTCGTGGGTTCGGGCCCCGCGTCGGGCCCTGTGCTGACTGCCAGCTCAGAGCCTGGAGCCTGTTTCAGTCTGTGACTCCCTCTCTCTCTGACCCTCCCCTGCTCACGCTGTCTCTCTCTCTCTCTCCTAGAAATAAATAAATTAAAAAAAAAAAAATTTACAGTATTACATCTTTCTGTTCAGGAACACAGAAACACAGAATGCATTGTTTGTTTATTTATTTATTAGAAAGATTTGTTTATTTTTTAAGTCATTTTTTTGCCTAATGTGGGGCTCAAACTCAGGACCCCAAGATCAAGTATCGCATGCTTTTTGCTTCTGATTGAGCCAGAGAGGTGGTGCCCCATGTCTTCTTTTTATGATAATGGTTTTAAGGGTTTCTAATTTCTTTACATAATTTTTACACATTAGTTGTAAAGTTAGTTGTAAAATGAGTTGTAAACTTTAGGCTTAATCCTAAATTTAAGGTTTTATTGCTGTTTTGAGTAGGATCTTTTAAAAAATGTATATATTCTAATTAGTCATTGCTAGTGGGTTTGAAATTGATCTGTTTATAAGAAGATCGTAAGCAAGATAAATTCTTGTTGGTTCTCATATCTTTAAGTGTACTTAAATATATCACTGTTGCCTATTTTTGGAGACTGTGTTTGAGGCTATTTGCATAGTGGATTGGACTGTCATTTATCATACAATACGTGTTGTATGATTTTGTTTCTTTCCTGTGTATGTTTCGTATGTTGTTGAGCCAGTTTGGTAGTGCTTTTCCTTTATTGGTATGTAATTTGTAGGTTAGCCACTGATTACTTTGGACTTTGGAATAACTGGAATGAGTTTGTCTAACTTCTCCCTGGTCTGATTGCTCTCACAGTAGGTCTTGAATCTAGCAATGTTTTAGGAGTATGTTCTTTAGGGGATGCCTTTAGTTGTCATAGCTAGTGATACTATGCTGCAGCCGATAGTGTAGTATAGGTATTATTTCTGGTAGTATAGATATTAATTGTTTTACAGATGAAGCTGAGCTCTGAGAAAGGTTACATAAATTTTCCAGTGTCACATAGGGTTGTGACAGTTTAATTTTAAGACTTGATCCCTTAACTTTCAGTTCAGTGTTCTGAGTATGTGACTTCATGCAGGATTCTTTTCTTGTGGTGGTTGCTGAATTCTATGTTTGTCTAACTGCATTTCGCCATTAGTATGATAATTTTGCAAATGCTCAAATGCTATGTTTGCATATATTACTGAATTCAGAGTTTGTTATCCTTTGCACATTTTACTCGAGTTGATTCATGAATCCAAATAAATTCTAACCCTTCAGAAGAACCTGAGTTATTAAAATGTGGTTATGTAAAAAATTTTTTAAATGTTTTTTATTTATTTTTGAGAGAGAGACAGAGTGTGAGCCATGGAGGGGCAGAGAGGGAGACACAGAATCCAAAGCAGGCTCCAGGCCCTGAGCTGACAGCACAAAGCCCATCGTGAGGCTCAAACTCATGAACCGTGAGATCATGACCTGTGCTGAAGTCAGATGCTTGACTGCCTGAGCACCCAGATGCCTCAATGTTGTGGTTATTTTGAGTCTTTTTACAAATTACATTCTCCAGTAATTATATCTCTTAGGGTGACTTTATTACTTTTGGTATTCCCTGGGTAGATGATATTTTGATTTTAATGTTATTTACTTTTTAAAAAAATAAGAAACAAATACAGTTAGGCCTGCTTAATATTTAAAAAACTTCTCTTTCCTAAGGTGAAGTAGAGAGGCAAGGGCTTCATCTAAGTGGTTTCATATATGTTCTCTGAGTGTTCTCACAGGAAATGAATTAACTGAACTTCTAGGCTCGTAGGCCACCTGCAACAATATTTGGGTTTGAGTGATATGAGTGTGTAGCTTATAGGCTTGAGAGTGACTGTAAGAATTGATCATTCAGTTAACAAGATCAGAAAGTGTTTTCTAAGATTAACAAGATATCTGTACCTATCAATTAATGTTGGAAGTTTTCAAATTATTGTCTCTGAACTCCTGGAATCCCAGGAGGTTTCTGAGCCTGGTCTTCATCTTTGACTACTTTCCATGCCTTCTAATGTAGGGAATACAGATTGATTCAGAATGATGAGATGAATTAAAATACTAGAAATGACCAACTGGAATGAAATTGGAGTGTGAAAGTTCCAATTTGCAGTTTCTTTAGGGGCCATTTGGTATGTAAATCGGGTACCTAAATCCTCAATTATCTGAGAGCCTTTTGCAAACTGTTAGAGCAATATACAGGTTTACAGAAATGGGGAAACCATGTTGGGTGGCTTCTAAATCACCTTTACTTTAAATTTTGTTTATTGTTCTGTCTTCTTGCCACTGCCTCTGAAGAATCAACTTCTTCCCCGAGCAGACAGTACTGGTAAAGACTGAATTCCTTAGGAAAAGCCATGCAAGATGAAGAATTGTCTAATAGTTAATAGTATGGCTCAAGTCACTTTAATGTACAAGTTACTATTACATCCTATTTACTTCCCCTGAAATCAGCACATCGCCTGGCACTTCATAGACAGTCAATAAATATTTATGGATTTAAAGTAAATTCCAAGGATTGCCTGAATTAAGGTTGTCTTCTAGGAAGAGCAAAACACTGAGGAAAATGAATAGTGTGTAATAGTGTGGTTGAATGGATTATATCCCTCTTCTTTTCAGGAATTAAGCTTTTAAAATATCACTCTTTGAGGCGCCTGGGTGGCTCAGTCAGTTTAGCGGCCGACTTTGGCCAAAGTCATGATCTCGCAGTTTGGGAGTTCAAGCCCCATATTGGGCTCTGTGCTGAAGCTCAGAGCCTAGAACCCGCTTCGGATTCTGTGTCTCCCTCTCTCTCTGCCTCTCCCCCGCTTGCACTCTGGTGCTCTCTCTCTCTCTGTCAAAAATAAATAAACATTTAAAAAAGAAAGAAAAACGCTTTTAAAAAAATAAAATAAAATACCACTCTTTAATTAGAAAAAGAAGTATGCTTCATGTTAATTTAAAACCTGTCTGCTAAAGATATTTAAGAAAAGATTTAGCTCAGTTTATAACTTATGTAGTTTATAGTTAATATGTAGATTTGCAATTAAATAGGCATGGTGAAATGCAATGCATACATTTGGAAATACAGCAAGGGCAGACTAAAATTGGAAATCCACTAGCAATTTAAGTCAACTATTACACTCAGCTTTTCTTGCACTGGATAGCCTTTGTTCCCCCTTTTAATGCTAACCTTTCTTTAATGGTAATTATAGGAAAGACCCTTTCTCTAACCCTCCATTGGTAAAACTAGAGAAGGAACCTTAAATGTTTGACTAGTTTTAAGCATCTGGGCACTGTGGAGCAGTTTTTACATTCCAAGTAAAGAAAGTTCCCCAAGACTGGCAGATTCTGTTCTTGGAGGGTCCTTATCAGACATCTCATTTAGAGTAATTGGAAAAAGTTCTATTGGAAATGCCTTTGAAATAAATGAGAGCTTTACATAAAGTGTTGCTGGGAGGCTATAGGGTCTAAAGCTATTGTTTGCAGCAAGCACCAGACTGGTGAGTCTGGATGGCTCGGGATAGTCCTTGCAGCGTTCCTGGGTATGTTGCTGAAGATACCATTGTCGACAGTACAGAACCAAAGTTTCGATTTTAAGGGTCACTAATCTTATAGGGAATGCAAAGTAAACTTAGTCTTAAATGCTTCACAGATGCATCCACTATTTAAAGGACACCCACTAATTTTAACTCACACAGTTGCATTAAAAATATATTTGTAGCGGGGTGCCTGGATGGCTCAGTTGGTTAAGCATCCAACTTCGGCTCAGGTCGTGATGTCAAGGTCTGTGGGTTTCGAGCTCCATTTTGGGCTCTGTGCTGACAGCTCACTGCCTGGAGCCTGCTTTGGATTCTGTGTCTCCCTCTGTCTCTGCTTGTCCCCTGCTCGCTTGCCTCTCTCTCTCTCTCAAAAATAAACATTAAAAAAATTAAATATGTACATATGTATGTATAATACATATACATTTGTAGCTAATACACCTGCTATGCTCCTTCTATGAGAGGCTCAGTAGCAGGCTGTGGTCCTTTCTAATTGCCACACTAACAGGAGGACGTGTCTGGCATCTGGATCTCTTCTTGCCTCCAGGGACTTGCCATTGATGCATCATTTTTACCTTGAACTCTTTTTTGTTGTGGTTTTGTTTTTTATTGTTTTTAACGTTGTTTTTGTTCACATAACACCACATTACCTTAATTTAGAAAGAAGGAAAGACCACTGCTAAGAAGTGAGAGAAGTCCATCAAGATGATTGGAGATTTGATACCACAAAATTGTCAACATTTGCATGATTATAGTAGCACAAAGTGCCATTCTGTCCTTACCGAGAACATCGTGCTTTTTTTCTTCCCCTTCCAAGCCTTAGTATATGGTTTAGAAAAATGTATTGAGTTTTCAATTTCTAAAAGGAGAAAATGAAAGTAAAAAATTTACACCATTACTCTAAATGAATTGAGTTTATATATTTGTCACTAGAAAACTACTATTTTTAGTTGAATAGTAGCTTGTAATTATATTTATTGTAGTTTATAGTATTTATAACCTGCTGTGGTTTTGAATGTTGTTCTTAAGACTGCAGTTAGTGACCCGCTAGGTTTTAATTGCTTGGAAATTCAGAGAATGTGAAAGAGTTCTGGTTAAGTCTGAGAAATAGCCAGTCATTCTTGCTTTCCTCAAAATTGGCATCAGTGACTATTTAATGACAACAGAATGCTTGAAAAACATGCTTTTTAAAGTCTAGCTGTTATTAAGATACCATAATAGCTAGTGTGTAAGTGATAGTTACTTTTTTGTTGTAGAAACTCTGTGGTAAGAGGAAAGCTTCAGCAAAATCCTTAAGAAAAATAAAGAATAAAAAAGTGGTAAATAGAAGATTTTTAAAATTGGAATGTGTTTGAGCAATAGGAAGACACATGTATAGATTTGACATCGTTCTACTTATTTAAATTCCTTGTTTTCTTAGACTTTGCAGATAAGGTTGTTTTCTTTCTTTTTGACCGATGGTGTGTGATTTTTTAAAAAAATATCATTTGTATACATCTGCAATTTACAACTAGTTTCTCTTTGAAAAAGGTGCTATGCCAAAACCTACTTTAATGCAATATAGAGTTTGCAAATTTGACTGCTCCAGTGTCAGGAAATAAACACTGTACATACTAATTTCTAAATTACTAGCTGGGCTTCTAAATGTATGTTCATGCAGCAGAGGCAATCTGTACCAAGCAATCTGTGTGGTTGGTGTTTCACTGAGCATTTGCCATTGTTTAGTACTGTTTGTCCCTGCATTTATTCAATATTACCATATGCTATAATCTCTAGACCAGATGAGGACATCCAGCAAGCCTAGACTTCCAAGCAGGAACCAAAGTAAACTGTAGGAAATGGAACTGCTATAAAATTTTATGGACAATAGTTGCAAACTGCTATTTGAAAATTGTAATAGTAAGTGGGAAGTGGGTCACGCCTCATTTTTTTATAAAGCCTTTTCTACACCCATCTTTCAGAAGTTTGCTTATGCTTGCTGATCAGAGTAGGCATTTAAAAATGGTGTGGTGTGGAAATAATTTTAAAATAACAGTTTAAATATTTAAACATTTTGTACTTCCATTTTCTGTAAATGATGGGAGGTTTGTTTTTTTTAAATACACTTTTTGGGAGTGCCTGGGTGGCTCAGTCGGTTGAGCATCCGACTGCAGCTCAGGTCATAATCTCACTGCTCCTGAGTTCGAGCCCCCATGTCGGGCTCTGTGCTGACAGCTCAGAGCCTAGAACCTGCTTCGGATTCTGTGTCTCCCTTTCTCTCTGCCCCTCCCCTGTTCACACTCTGCCTCTCTCAAAAATAAACATTTAAATAAATAAAATAAAATAAAAATACACTTTTGATTATTCTAATGGAAGGGACTGTATAACTAAGAGATATGAGTGACACTGTGGTTTTGTTTATTCTCATCCAACCTTATGCCCAATTTTAGTCAGCAAATTATTTACAGTTTGTTTTCCTTTGCTGACTCCCTTACTGCTAGCTTAGAACTAGTTCAGCAAGCACAAGTTTAGCCAACAATGTTTGGAAATAGAAAGAGGTAAAGAATGTATGGCTTCTGTGGTCCAAAAAAAGAAGACCCTCCATAACCTGGGTAATTGAGAGAGTTTTTATGAACTGTGCAATTGAAACATTCTACTTTAAAAGTTGGAGATGGGAATGTAGGCTTCCTCAAATCTTAATGTTAAAATTGAAGATAAATTTAAGATCTTAAATGTTTATTGTATACTAAGGATGGATGAGATAAAATCTCATATAGGGGGTCTTAAGAATTTGGGGAGAGATGATTTTTGTAACCAAAAATTGAATATAGTTCTCTGAGTGCCCTGATGTTTGAGAATAAAAATGTTGTAAAAATAGATTTTAGGGGTGTCTGGGTGGCTCAGTAGGTTAAGCATCTGACTCTTGATTTCTGCTCAGGTCATGATCTCACGGGTTTGTGGGATGGAGCCCTGCGTTGGGCTCTGTGCTGACATCATGGAGCCTGCTTGGGATTCTCTCTCTCCTTCTCTCTCTGCCTCTCCTTCTGCTCACATGCTCATTCTCTCTCTCAAAATAAATAAATAAAAACTTAAAAAAATAGATTTTATAGTTCTTTTGACTTAATAAAAGGAAATATATATGTGCATGTAAAGGAAGAAGCTTTTCAGTATTCAGAATGGTCTCTCAGGTCTGCGTTGTTTTCTCATTCCAGTCATGGGGAAACAGCAGAGCAGTACTGTAGCTTTTATTTCTTTCTTTTTTTTTTTTTTAATTTATTTTGAGAGACAGAGTAGAAGAGGGGCAGAGAGAGAGGGAGAGAGAGAATCCCAGGCAGTCTCTGTGTTGTCAGCGCATAGCCTGATGTGGGGCTCGAACTCATGACCTGAGCCAAAACCAAGAGTTGGACGCTTAACCGATTGAGCCACCCAGGTGCCCACAATACTGTAGCATTTTATATGACTTAATTCAATGATTACCCTGTACCATCCACCTAGTGCATCATTTTTGTAAGTCCTACATAATGATTATCACAGTCATAATTATACTACTGACTTTTCATTGGCTATTCATATCTGTTATCTCACTTAAGCCCCTTTGGTCTTTCTATAAAAACCATCAAAATGAGTACGTGTGTGTGTGTGTGTGTGTGTGTGTGTACACACATATCAAATGGGGTATGTATAATACAAAAAATGCTTCTAGCTTATTTAAGTATCTTCATAATAGCAAGGAGGTAATTGATGCCTTTTATCCCCTTCTATGTGTCCCCTTCAGGCTTTTTTGTATGCAATTTATATACTTTATCTTATTTAGCCATCATCACTAACTTACAAAATTGCTATGTGTATTCCCAATTTACAGATGAGACCTCTAGTTGCAACTAGAGGAGGAGAGGTGAGCTTTGAAAAAGGTAAGGAAGGTACTGGTCTAGGTAGAGAGACAGTGATACTTGAAGACTATTTGATTAATGTGACTACTCTCCAGAGTGGTCAGAGAAGCCAGTTTAGTGGAGGAGGTAGGACTTGTGCTCTTTACTGAGAAAGGGAACAGACCAGAAGAATGGAGTTAGTGTAGATGCGAATGAGTTCAGTTTAGATATGTTGAGTTTAAGAAGGGAAGTAGAGATTTTGTAGAAGGTGGATATAGCCAACACTGGTAAGATTTTTTATTTTTATTTTTGGCTTGAATTGTAGAGGTTTTTGTTAGGCATTTCTCTGAACATTATTAATGACATTTAAACTTTGATTGTGTTTTGTGAAGGATTATAATGAAATGTTAATGCCTTGAATAGTTACATAAATTCCAGGATGATTTAATGGTGTGTGAACATTATAGCTACCATGTCCTACCAGGTTAAGAGTATTTTTTAAGCAAACTTGATTATATGAAACCTCTTTAAATTTGAAAAACATACTTAATATACAAGCAAAGCTTGTTTATTGTAGAAAAATTAGAATATAGAAATTAACATGAAGGAAAAAAATTGATAGTCCTACCACTGGGTTGAATATATTCTGATTGTTTTCCCCCTCTGTGTTGTTTCTTTCAGAAATATGGCTACACACACCTTTCTGCAGGAGAACTCCTTCGTGATGAAAGGAAGAACCCAGATTCACAGTATGGTGAACTCATTGAAAAGTACATTAAAGATGGAAAGATTGTGCCAGTTGAGATAACCATCAGTTTGCTAAAGAGGGTAAGGAGTATGAATGACAACCAGTTTAAACCAGTAAGGAAATGAGAAAGTAAATTTACCTTTCCTTTGAGTAATGAAAAAAATGAGAATACTCAGTTTCTTGCTTGTGGTAGGTGGTCACGGTGTTTGAGAATAGCAGAACTAGAAATTCTACTTTTCACCTGGGAAGAAATTGGACAGTAGCAAGCATTCTCTGCCTGGAGCTAGGATCAGCTATGGCTGAACTTAACATTCATATGTGTGTACTTGACCCTTCCCCAGTGTGCGGTTTCCATTTCTATCTTCTTCCTTCCTCTCTTCTTCCTTCCCCACCTCCTTTCCCTTTTCTGTTTTCTTATAAGCCTTCTTCCTTCCCGCTTCCCTCCCTTCCCTTTTGTGCTTCCCATGACCCTCCCATTGTTGCCAGTCTCTCTGTTTCGATGTTTCCTGGTGAATGTGTCACCATCTTTGGTATGAAATGCTGAGATTAATAGCTATCAAATTAAAATATGTCCCATCGTAAAACCAGAGATCTTGTATTTACATGGTAACTCTCCACTAGTTCTGAGACTAGTTATTAGCAGGTATTTTCATATATAATAAACAGTGAAGGAGAAATGCAAGAGTGAGAACAGTAAGAAATAGATGAAGTAAGAAATAGTTTCCAATGGAAAAGAGATATCTGAACTCCTGGACAGAACCACAGAACCTTGAGGATGAGGAGCAGTGGCTCATTTACACACATTCTTACCTTTTGTTTCGAAGACTGGAGTAACCTCCTTCCAGTCCAGAGTGTATCCTCCCCTGTTCTCTGGATTTAATACCTTTTTCACCACTTTATCACTAAGCACTGTGAAAAAGTGGTCTACATTTTTAACTTTTTCGCTTCCTACTCTTCAACCCTTTGGAGTCAGGTTCTGTTTCCATCTTACTATTAGAAACTATTCTTGCTGTTGTTACCAGTGATCTTCCTTATCAAATCTAGGGGATATTTGTAGTCATTTTTCTTATAGCATTTAACTCTATTTATATCTCTTCAAAACTTCTTTGTTCTCTGGGACAGTCTTTCCTACTTCAGTGGCTGTTGTTTCTTAGGTCTCCTTTGATAGCTCACCTTCTGCAAGTTTCTAAACCATGATGACTCTCAGGGTTTTTTCCTTGGTTCTCCTGTCCTTTTATATATTTCATGATGGATGGTTTCAGCCATGCCCAAGGCTTTCACTGTGCTAATAAATGCTAAACACTATATTGCTAGCACTCATCTTTTTTTCTGAACTCCAGACCTACATTTCTAACTACTAGACATCCATCTGAATATTTGACAAGTATCTCAGCGAATTAACATAATGTCTAGAATGTGATCACCCTTTATTTCCTGTCCTGGTTAATGGTTCTACAATCTGCATAGCTGCCCAAGCCAGAAATCTGGGGGCCATCCTGTGTTTTCCACTTCTTCTTCACTCTCCCAAGTCCATTCAGTGAGCAGATCTTCAGTTATCTTCCTCTTTTCTTTTTCTTTCTTTCTTTCTTTCTTTCTTTTCTTTCTTTCTTTCTTTCTTTCTTTCTTTCTTTCTTTCTTTCTTTCTTTCTTTCTCTTTCTTTCTTTCTTTGTTTCTTTGTTTCTTTGTTTCTTTCTTTCTTTCTTTCTTTCTTTCTTTCTTTCTTTCTTTCTTTCTTTTTTGTTTATTTATTTTGAGAGAGCTAGAGAGAGAGAGTGCTAGAGGAGAGTGGCTGAGATAGGGAGATACAGAATGCCAAACAGTCTTTGTGGTGCAGTCAGCGCAGAGCCTGACGCGGGGCTTGAACTCACGAATCGTAAGATCATGACCTGAGCCGAAACCGAGTCAGACGCTTAACTGACTGAGCCATTCAGCCACCCGGTTATCTTCCTCTTAACCCTCTTTGACTTAGGCTTTTTTCTCTATTACTACTGTCACCTTATTTCAGATCCTCTTTTCTTACCTGGACCATTATTGGAGTCTTATCATGAGTCTTTTTGCCTTTAATCCATGCTTGTCCCCTTCTAACTCATCCTTCATGGTATAGTCAAGGTGTTCTTCTAGAATGTGATGTAAGTATATTCTTCTACTTCAAAATCCTTAGAAATCCTCTGTTGCTTCCAGGATAAAAACCAGTTCCTTAGTGTGACATAATAAGTTCTTCATTAATCTTGCCCCTACCTACTTTCTAGTCCTGTCTCCCACTACTCTCTACACATGTCTCAAGATTCAGCTGCCTCAGCTTCAGATTCATCAGAGCTGTTATGCTTTCTCATTTTTGAGCCTTTATCCAGTTTATGCTGTCTGGAGTACCTTGATCCCTGTCTGCTTACCACTTAATTATTTAGGACTCCATGGCCACGTCTCTGGTAAAACTCTAGCAGTTTCCCAGGTAGTTTGTGCTTAATTTCTTTGTTTTTTCATAGCATTCTTTCATACCTCATCATAGGACTTAGTGCATATACTTAAACATATTTGTTACCCACTGAACTATGAGCCCCCAAGAGCCATGACTTTGCTTTTCATGTTCCCTGGTAATGGGCCTTGAGTAAATGTATGTTGTGAGTAGAATATCGATGAACCTCTTCAAGTATCTTCTGCTACCATAATTGGGGTAGAAATGCCATAGCAGGGACCCAAAAACATTCTGTGATAGTTGCATATTTTTGGAGAATATTGGAGAAGCTAGATAATGGGACAAACCCTCAGATAAAGGAATTAGGGGGGCCTAATGGCCCTCATTCTTGAAGAACTAGGAAACAGTTTGAGCACTGAGGGGACTGGATGTTAGTGTCTTGAATGGAGGCTGCTCTGGAATTGGTCAATCATGCGTCAGTGTGTACCCCATGGTGGCTGGCAGTGGGGAGGATCTGGAGACGAGAGATCTGCGCCTGTTCACATGTGGTCACATTCTGCCCAAAGTCAGACTGGCAGAGGATGGTGAAACGTGCACCTCTTGCTACCTTTCTTGAATCTATTCTTTCCTCTGCTACCTGTGTTCTGGGTCGCTTAATTAGCTTCAGTTGAAAAAAGTATTAACTTTCTACTAATAATTAATGCCGGCAATCTCTGTATATTTGTCCATGGTTTTTTTGCAATTGGACTTGAGTTATTGCAGAAAATCACAATACCCACAGAAACAGCATACTTCCTTCCCACAGCGAAAATGACTTGGGTGGGGGAGGGGAAGGAAGATAGGGTCTCTGGTGGCTAGAGCAAAGATACTGGTTAATGCTTATTTTCTTTTTGCTGTTCATAACTTTGTAACTCTATATGTGAAAGTAATATATGCTTACTGTAGAAAATTTAGAAACTGTAGAAAAAAACTGTGTGTGTATATATACATATAAATGGGGAAGGGCTATATACCCATAATTCCACCAACTTGAGGTGACCTTGTTACTCTACTGGATCATCTCCTTTTCTTTTTTTAATTTTAATTTATAATTAAAAACTTTTTTAATGTTTGTATTTTTGAGAGAAAGAGGGTGAGTGGCTGAGGGGCAGAGAGTGAGGGAGACACAGAATCCGAGCTGTCAGCCCAGAGCCCAATGTGGGGCTCAAACTCATGAACTACGAGATCATGGCCTGAGCCGAAGTCAGATGCTTGCTTAACCGACTGAGCCACCCAGCCCCCATCATTTCCTTTAAGTCTTGTTTTTTTTTTTCCTACATACCCTCCACTCTACTCATGACTTAACGAATAATAATAGCAAATAATAATAGCAAAGCAAACACTCATTCATGTGTTACCCACCCTGCTTAAGAAATTGTATTTTGTTAATGTTATACTGAACCAAAATCTTCCTTTTCTTTTAGGAAATGGATCAGACAATGGCCACCAATGCTCAGAAGAATAAATTCTTGATTGATGGGTTTCCAAGAAATCAAGACAACCTTCAAGGTTGGAATAAGACCATGGATGGGAAGGCAGATGTGTCCTTTGTTCTCTTTTTTGACTGTGATAATGAGGTAATGACGACCTTCATCTGCCCACATGGGGTTTAACGAACTGATCGTCAACTATTAGAGAAAAACAAAGTGATTTTTCACTTTTATTTCATATTGGCAGCAGTATTGCTTTGAACCGGTATATTGGGTGGGTGGAACAGAACTGTCTTGTTGTTGGACTGTTAAAAACTGTTTGGCATCAGCAACCTTGTGGACCTAAAATTTGCTTTATTTTCAAAATAGCAAGTACTGTATTTGTTTTAAGAATTGACTTGTATAGTAATGTTAGGTAACGAAGGTGCCCTGTTTCCTCTTAGGTATGCAGTCTTATCCGAGAGTATCTTGCCTTAGGGTGTTAAGGGAAACATTTTTGGGAAGTTGGGAAAACTTTCTATTTTTAAATTTTTTTTTTAATGTTTTATTTATTTCTAGGAGAGAGAGAGAGAGACAGCTTGAGCAGGGGAGGGTCAGAGAGAGAGGGAGTCACAGACTGAAACAGGCTCCAGGCTCTGAGCTGGCAGTCAGCACAGAGCCCGACGCGGGGCTCGAACCCACGAACCGCGAGATCATGACCTAAGCGAAAGTCGGACGCTTAACTGACTAAGCCACCCAGGCACCCCGAAAACTTTCTATTTTTAAAGAAACACGTAAGATAGCTCAGTTTGTCTTCTAACAGTGAAGTGATCTTGAAAAAGCCGGAAAGCATTCTTTTTCTTTCTGGCACTTCTCATAACATTCACAGACATACCTTTGAATAACTCACTTTCTCAGTCATTTAATTAAAAGGCCTGCCTGTTTGACAGCTGTAGTAGAACTTCATTAAATTAACGCCAACAGGCTGGATGAATAAGAATCTAAAGAGCTGCCTTGAAGGAAGTTGGCTGTTCTTGGGTTGAATTGCAAATGTGCCTCTGGTGGAGAGGCTTGCTGCAGCTTTGAGTTGTTTTAAAATGTAACTCTCTTTTTCCAACCCCCAAAAATATGTTTTCACTTATTCTTCAAAGTTGACTTTAGAATGTTACCACAGCTTTATAACTAAGGAATGTTTATTCACGATTAACAAGGGATACTTTATTCAGATGCAAATATGTTGACTCTTAAATATTTGGATATTTATGGAATTATCGAAAAGTAAGCAAAATGGAACAGAGTTTGAGGCATGTAATTCATACCTAATAAGTTAATAATATATCCTAGATGGAAGCATACACATACAGATCTTCTTTTTATTGCGGTTTAAGAAAAAGTACACAGGAAAAACTGAGTCATGAATGAATTCTTATTATGCTCTGTACTTATTTAACCTAGTTTATATAAATTGAACCACATGTTTAAATTTAAAAGGACTTTGCATGTTGATTAATGAATTAGACAAATTAGTTTTAATGTAGGGTTTTTTGTGTGATCTCTTCAAACTTTGTTCTCATTTCAGGTTAAAAGAATGGCAAATGTGAAATTCACATCTTTCTTTTTTCTTTGGACTGACTTTTTACTTATCTCTCTTTTTAGATCTGTATCGAACGGTGTCTTGAGAGGGGGAAGAGTAGTGGTAGAAGTGATGACAACAGAGAGAGCTTGGAAAAGAGGTACTTTGCAGACTTTACATATGGCCACCTTGGGCTCAGTTTGGAACTTGAGTCACAGATTAAATACCTGCCTCATTTTGGTCCAGAAAAAGAAAGTGGCATGCTTAACTACATAAAATGTGTGGTCTAAGAAGATGGTAAGGGAGTCGGTTGGGTTGGGTCTGAGTCATGCCCTGAGCTGTTCTGTAACCTGGGGGAGAGCCAGCGGATACTTAGAACCTTGCAATATGTGCTGCGTTTGCAGAATTCAGACCTATCTTCAGTCAACAAAGCCAATCATTGACTTATATGAAGAAATGGGGAAAGTCAAGAAAATAGACGCCTCTAAGTCTGTTGATGAAGTGAGTATCCCTAGCTTGCCTTAAAAGTCCAGTAAAGATGTGATCTGCGGGATCAGGGCTAGGTAGGCAGGAGAAAAAGAAGTATGACAGATTAGTTTGTTTGCTTTTCAAGACCCGGGAGACTAAATGAAAAATGAGATATTTTTTTTTCTCCCTTTTTGAATAGAGTCTAAAATAGATTTTACAACTTAGACTTGTTCTTCATAAGAAGTGGGTGGTTTATTAATTCCAAACCTCTTTTCTCAAGCACTGGAAAATTGGCATTTTGAGAACTGTGATTTGGACCACATTCATCTTTTAAAATCTTTAATGTGAATGGCGAGGCCTCTAGAGCAAGAACCCCAGGCGGCTTCCATCATCTCTTCATCACAGAGCACAGGGCCCCAGGGGCACAGGCCTTCCACACCCAGCCCTTCCCTCCCTGCTGCATGAATCCATGATCTCTAAATTGCTGTGCAAGCCTCAGTGCCCAGCAGCTCTTTTCTAGTGTCTCTCTCTTTTAGTGTTTATTTTTGAGAGCGAGAGAGAAAAAGCGCAAGTCCAGGAGAGGCAGAGAGCTAGAGGGAGACACAGAATCTGAAGCAGGCTCCAGGCTCTGAGCTATCAGCATAGAGCCTGAACGGGGGCCCTAACTCAACAAACTGTGAGATCATGACTGGAGCGTAAGTCAGATGCTTAACTGATTGAACCACCCAGACGCCCCTTTTCTAGTATCTCTTAATCCAGCTGCTGTTGCCCTGATTCCCTGAGTCTTCCTCCTCGGAACCTTTCTTGTTTACTACATATTGTTTTGTTTTCTTATCCATTACTCCTTCCCATAGAGATGAGGTGATACATCAGGAAACTTGGTGCTTTAGAATCAGAACTAGGAAGAAAAGCCACTTCGGTTTACATTTTATCAAACAGTTGCTGCTGATTAAGAAGTTTGTTTTGTCCTGAAAACAGGAATAAAATTGATGCATATCATGTTCACAATTCTATGTGTATTCATGGTATTATACCACTGTCCATTGTAAAATAGGTGAAACCAAGGAAATAGCCAGGTATCTTTTTAAATGATACATCTCGTAAATTAATAAAAAATGGGCTTTTAAACAGGAACTAGCCAAATAGTGTTTTAATAATACTTGCTTTTTAAATGACCATTATCTTTGTTCTTTACAGGTTTTTGATGAAGTTGTGAAGATTTTTGACAAAGAAGGTTAACTCTAAACCTGAAAGCATCCTTGAAATCATGCTTGAATATTGCTTTGATAGCTGCTATTACAACCCCTTTTTAAGGCAATTTTAATCTTTCATAATTACATCTCAATTAATGGCTGGAAAGTATGTAGTAAGACAAATTAAATTTTTTATCTTCAATTTTTTTGGTTACGGAAGTAGACAGTGAATTCGGGTCTAACTTCATCTTAGCTATGGTGCTCACAAAACAAAGGAGGAAATCAGCTAGTTCTTTCTTTTTTCTCAAAAAGCATATCCCTTTTATAGTTTGTGCCTTCTGTGAGCAGAACTTTGTAGTCTGTGTGTATGCCCCGTTAGTAATTCCGACGTGCTAAGATTAGGGGTCCCCACTTCCTTGTTTTCTTGTAGGTTTTACATTTCCAACCTGTTAAGCGAATTTGTGGACCAAATTCCAAAGGAACTTTTTTGTGTAGTCAGTTCTTGCAAAATGTGTTTGGTAAACAAACTCATAAAATGAATTCCTAGAAGTGTTTTAATATTTATCAAATAACTGACCACTTCCTACAGAAAGATAAGAAAATGTAAGGCTTTGTTTTATTACAACTTACACAAAGTTGTATGACAAAGCATCTTCTTTGCTTTCAGGGATTGGGATGGGGTCACTGGGGGTTCAGAGCCTGGCAGAATTGTCAGCTTTATTCTGACATAAATCTGAGGGTAAGGGGCAGGGTCACATCTAATGACGTGTGTTCCTGTGCTCTATTATATAGTGTTATTCGTGAGTAAACTGATCTTAGCAAAATCCCTAGCAGTGGAAACTTGAAATGCATGTCCTGGGTTTATGGTAGAATGATTTGGTTAGCATTTTAATAATACTTCATTCAGAGTTTTTTTGTTTATTTGTTTTCTAGACTAAATGTAGGGTTGGTATGAAGTAAAAAAAAATCTAATGGTTAAATTTCCCATTTGTGTTTATTTTCTTGAATACTTTTTTTTTTCAGTTATTTGTTTAAGGAGACTTAAAGATCATTGCACTTTGGTCAGAAAAATAATAAATATATCTTATAAATGTTTGATTTCCTTCCTGGCTACTTTTATTTAAAGTAAATTCTTTTTTGGTATCATGTTGAAGCATTGAAGGGTACAGAATTTAAAAAGCCTGTAGAGTTCAAAGGAATTTTCCCTTAAATCCATTCTTCCTTTAAAAAAAATCTCTTGAGAAATTTGTTTTCCCCTTTCTTATCTTTTTCTACCATTACTAGTGAAGAGTTATTTCCAAAGTTCTTAATGTGCGATTTATTAAAATGTTTCTCGTTTTTAGCACCTATACTGTTTGGTATACGGGGTTAAATAGGGTAAGGAATTTTGTCTTTGTTTAATTAGATTTTATATTTAGAATCATTGGGAATAGGAGCGCCTGGCAGACTCAGTGGTGTAAAGTATGTGATTCTTGATCTCATGGTCTGAGTTCAAGCCCCACATTGGGCTTGGAGTTTACTTAAAAAAGAGAAAAAAGAATTAGAAGTGTAAAGTCATTGGGAATAGTGAGGACAACTTGTAGATGTTCTGACATTATAATAGGTTCACTTATTTCTATGTGTGTTATGAAATTCACTTGATGATACATTTTTCAACATACTTGCCATTAGGAAACAAAGTATCTATAAAGGATGGACCATATTAGCCAAGAAAATGTGTATTGAGATTACCTTGGTTTCCTGGAAGAGACTGTAACAAATTCTTGTCGGGTGATTTAGTTTAGCTCATACCGAGGGATTTCACTGGTGGTTTCATTAAACAGCTGCAGTATGAAGCAAGAGTAAAGACTGAGATTTGAGAGCATTCCTGCTCAAATAAGTGAAGAAATTCATCAGATAGGGAACTCTAAATGTTTGTATTGATTTGGGTAAGCACATGTGAGGTTTTTAAGAAAACTGCTGAGATGAGGCGCTTCGCTTCCTTTCATCACACAGCCTCTGTGGCATTTGAAAACACAAATCAAGAAACATCGTAATTATGAAATTATGAGCCTTTGCTAGTTTGCTTTTGAGTAGAAAAACATGTTGGCAATATTGTGTTTAGGATTTGACTGAGATACATCTGACTTCCTTAGTTTGGTCATTCCATTTGTTAAAAGTACGGTTACCAAGAAGTGTTTTACTTTCTTGAAAGACCTTCGTGGAAGCCTTGCTTTTTTTTTTTTTTTAATTAACAATTAACTGACATTATTTCCATTCAGTGATGTTGGATGTGTATGAATTACTTGGTAAATAATCCTAATAAATTTTGTGCTATGGCGTTTGCTGTTTCAGATTTCCATTCTCTCAAGCATATTGAAAACCGAGAAGTATCCTGTATTTAACATGTGGGTTTACAGCAAAAGCAGAGTTCAGGATCCACGAGAATTTTCTGTGTATTATGTTTGCACATCTTGAGTTAAGTAGAAAGCATGACTTTATCCCATTCCTTCAAGAAGTAATCTGTATCAAAGCACAAGTCTGGCCAATTTCATTACCTACCTACAGCAGCCATCACTTGTCTCTTTGAGGGGGAAATTGGCAGCAGGCAATGTCTCAGGATGCAGGGCTTTGGGGGCTTGTGGCTTTGTCTGTAAGTGAGTGATAGCTTGACACGCTGGAGATGGTAGTGGCTGAAAGTAGTGGTCAGAGTGGTAAGCTTTTTTCCCCTGGAGGTCTGCTCCTTCATCTTTAAACACAGAATAATTGCACAAGCCGTAGGTGCTACAAACATATTCTCTGCCTTCCAAGAGTTTTCTGTCTGAAACCAACACCCGATGTGGGTAGACCTTCAGATGTCTTCTGTTGGGTAATCATCGTTGTTATTTAGCTTATTTCACTTCTCCCTAGCCTGCCTGCATGCTTCAACTAAATTAAGTACTCCTTAATTCTACACATTTTTTTAAATGAAAGTAAGTTCATTTGTTGTGTACCAAGGAAAAAGATAAAAATGGTCCTAATCATCTATCCCTTTATTTCCTCACCCCTGACTCCAGTTTAAGTATTCTCTTGGATCCAGCCAGGTTTGCTTTCCTTTGAATGGGTGTGGTTGTTGTGACTGTGGTGTTAATTCTGGGCCTCAGTTGTGCTCTGCAGGTCCCCAGCTTTCCTGTACTCAGGGTGGTGAAAGGACGAAGTTGAATTTCTGGCTCTCACACCCTATACCTGTTGTTAGCCCTTCTATCCCCGGGCCACCACCAGGGCTCAGATTTTTATGAGATCCTTGCTGTCCCTGCTCATTAGAGCAGCACCTGGTTTTCTGGAGTCCCTCTTCTTCGAAAAGGCTTTTCTTTCGTGACTTTGTCCTCCTACGACCCAGCCATAAGAGAAGAGGGTTTAATTATTTTGTCCTATTCATCGGGGGAGACGAGGGTAATAAATCAACGTTTCTCTAAGTGAGGTTCTCTCAGCCACAGAAAATGGTTTTTTATTTATGATACATTTTGAAGTAACTTTGTGCAACTTCTTAACACTGCCCTTTGATGCCCCAACCAACCAAAGGAAAAGCATCTGCAGAAGTGGGTTGGGTTACCTCATCCCAGCCCTGATGTAAATAATCCAAACACACTTTAAAAATTGTCATCTACACCGTGGAATTGAGGAGTTAAGCAGCATTTTCATAAATAGCAGATGCATTCTCATTTGGTTGAGTAACCACATCTCAAAAGAGAAAGTAAAATTCAAAAAACACGTATGTAAGCTTTGGGAATATTTGTATTCTGCCCTTAGAAGGCTTCCTGGAAGAAGTATACTCTCGGTAGCTGCTTCTCTGAAATTAAGGGGGGAAAACTGATGCAGTGGACTCGAGATGGACTTCCAAGAAACCCCCTGAATGAGCCGAGATTCCTTGCCAATTTGTAAACGGTTGTGGCCCTCTGAGGACTCGGGGTGGAACTGGCTCTCTCACAACCACCTGGCTCCAAAGGCTTCCAGAACCAGAAGGAAAAGACATTGAATCTGCTTAGCAGTTAGAACTTAAAAGCACAAAGCTGTTGTGCATGTCTCACCCCGGGCTGGTGGTTCGTTAGTTTTGCAGAGAAGTGTTCTCACAAGTGGTTCCAAAGCGGCTGCCAGAATTTGGCCAGAGTACGATTGTGACAAGGCTGCATCAGACTAGCCTTGTCCAAATGGAAACCTTTTTTCCTTTTAATTACCAGGTAGAGCACAATAGGCACTACCATTATCCTGTCCTGCATTGGGATAGTGGTTTAAGATGGACACCTCAGTCACAGTCTTTGAGGGGGAAATGCTGAAGTTTAATGGTGATGTTGGGTCAAAACAGTCCCACGTCAAAATGACCAGTTTAAAACAGCTGCATCAAAATGCCCCTGATATCAAGTACTGTGTCAGAATGACCTTGTCCTGTCCAGTATCAAACACGATTGCACAGAGGCCATTCCTCTGCTTAGGGCCTTTCCTTAGGTCTGGCTAAGTGCTCTTTAGAGAAGGAAGGTGCAGTGCTGGCCTGAGGCTGCTGCTACTGTGCCAATGGAAGATGCGGAAATGGAGGGGAGGGGATGGGGTACGGTGAGAGCAGGGAGAGTGAGACCATTTGTGTAGAGAAGCAGGAGTTGGTTTAATCCAGTTCTTCTTCGTTGATGATAGTCCTTGTAGGAGACTTACTCTACCCATAATCACTCTACCCTACCAAATACCACTTCTTAATTTGTCCAAAGTCTTCATGATCATAGACCACATTCCCACTGCTCTCCAGGATTATTTTCTTGATGAAAATGAGCTTCAGGAATGTGATTCCCTTGATACTACCTATCTTCATTTATCTTTAACTTACAGTTTCAGTAATTGTGTGAATATTTGTGAGTTTAGCTTGTGTATATGTCTTATTTACAGTTTGCAGCTAAATCATTGTTTCATATGACAGTACTGAGACTGGCCAGTTGCTGAAATAACAACTAGATTCATACAGGAGGCATTTTTACAGTCTAATCACATTCATGCAAGGATCTGCCATGTGAATTGAGCTAACTGGTCACGTTAGCAAGCTGCATTTCAGAGATGCTAGCCCTTAGGACTGAGATCAGAGCATTTGTTATAGGAAATCTGTATCTTCCTTAGGAAATATGTCTGTCATCAGACCAGGAGACGACAAGAGCACTAAATTGGTGACATTACAAAAAGTTGGCTGGCAGGGTACCTAGGTGGCTCTGTCAATTAAGTGTCCAACTTTGGCTCAGGTCGTGATCTTATGGTTCATGGGTTCAAGTCCTGCAGCCTATTTTGGGTTCTGTGTTTTCCTCTCTCTCTGCCCCTCCCCGTTCTCTCTCTCTCTCTCTCTCTCTCTCTCAAAAATAAGTAAACATTAAAAAAGTTTTTAACGTTGGCTGACCATTCATTCAAAATATGTTTGAGACACATTTATTAGGAACACCACAAGCAATAATGCATAGTCCCTGCCCTCAACAGGCTCACCAGTTAAGCTCAAGTCTAGTGGTTTCTTAACCGTATTATGTTTTTTTGTATAGTGCTTTAATGCCAGCACACTTGTACCTCTGTGATCTCATTTTGTTTTCTCAACCACTCAGGTTAGGATGGCGATTTTCCTGTTTTGTGAATGATTAAACTGAAACCTAAGGACTCCAAGTCAATTGCTTAACAGTCTTTACAGCTAGCTAGTTGTGAGTCTGAAACTGGACCCCAGACCTGTGGGGCTTACCAGATCTGCCTCCTGCCTCCTAGTAGCCCGTGCTGCCTGCTTGGAATAAAGCCTGATTTTGAAGCATAACTGCTAATATGCCATCATACTTCCTTGTCACTACCCTGTTACCGTCGTTTATTTTAATGTTTATTTTTGAGAGAGACAGAGCGGGAGCTGGAGAGGGGCAGAGAGAGAAGGAGACACAGAATCCAAAGCAGGCTCCAGGCTCTGAGCTATTAGCACAGAGCCTGATGTGGGGCTTGAACTCATGAACTGTGAGATGATGCCCTGAGCCAAAGTCAGACGCTTAACCAACTGAGCTACCCAGGCATTCCACTCTCGTTTATTATATATATATATACACACACATATATATATACACATATATATATCTATGTATGTATATATTTTAAAGTTTGTTTATTTTGGGAGAGAGAGGGTAGGGGATGGACAGAAGGGAAGAGAGAAAGAATCCCAAGCAGTCTCTGCACTGTCAGCCCAGAGCCAGACTCAGGGCTCAAACTCACAAACTGTGAGATCATGACCTGAGCTGAAATCAAGAGTCAGATGCTTAACCGACTGAGCTCCCCAGGCACTCCTCGTTTGTTTTCCCTATTGCATGTATCTGCAATTTGTTTACTTATTGTCGGACTCCCCTGCTAGATTATAAGCATCAGGAGAGCAAAAACTGTGTTTTCATCTCTGTTTCCTAGTGTCTGCACATAATAGGGCCTCAATAAATATTTCTTGAAAAAACAAACTAAAAAGGAAACTTATTTTTGACTGTCACTATAGCTGCCAGCTGTATCACTCAACTTTGGATCCTAACTGGGTCCACCTGCGATTTCCTTAGGATTCTATTTTCATCCCTCCCAGAGCCTGGAAGCACATAGCCATGGAGTACGGGGGATGGGAGGGGAGGTGAATCTTTCACCTCATCAGCCTCCCTCTACTTGGAGCTTACAGTTCAGAGAAGACAGTGTGACTGGCTATCTTGATAAGAAAACCAGGAGGGACCAGAAAATCATGTTTTAGGTGAAAATCTCACCCACCCACTCATAGTTCAATCTAGTTGATAGATTTTTGACCTATTGTACCTCCATTGTAATGTTACTGTGTCATGAATTAGAAAATTGTTGCTTTATGAAGACTTTTGATAGTTTCCAGTTCATGTTCCTGATCTGAAACTCCTTAGTATGGATTTCTACTTGAAGCCTTGTAAGACTACGGCGTCTCCTCAGTGCTTTCACTGATCATATTTACTGGACTGGGAAAAAACAAAGTGAGAAACTTTCCACCTACTTTGTCTTCAGTGGGTATGCATCGTAGTTCCTGATGCATGGAGTCTGAGAAAGAGAGTTTAGAGGGCTTCACTGTGTTTCTGTATTCTCTACTGACCTGGCACAGATTCGATTCTGAATACATCTTATTTTTTTAAAACGTTTATTTATTTTGAAGAAAGCACGGGCACAAGTGGGGAGAGGGTGGTGAGAGAGAGAAGCCCAAGCAGCACAGAACCCCACATGGGGCTTGACCTCATGAACCATGAAATCATGACCTGAGCCAAAATCAAGAGTTGGACACTTAACCAACTGAGCCACCCAGGCGCCCCCTACATTTTCTTCTTAAGATATTCTTAATACATTCTCTTGAATACTGAAAGATGTGTCTTCCTCAAAGCCCTCCAGATAACAGCAGAACTAAACCTAGAACCCAGCCCTCCCTTCGCCCAGCCCTCATCCCTTAACACCAACGTGCTTTTATCCGCCACCACTCCTAACAAAGACTTGGAAAGGCAAAGTGGTAACTTGTGATGCTGCAGGGTCACTTCTATTTGACGGGGTTTCATTCAGTGTGTACCACATGTTTGCTGAATGTCCTTTAAACCATTTCTTTAAACCAACGCTGCAGGCATCACTCCCAGAAATTCTAATTTCATTTTAAAGGCTCCCCAGGTGAATCTAAACCAGTGATTCTGAAACTTTCAAGTGTATCAGAATCATTTGAAGGGCCTGTTGAACCCAGTCTGTGGGGGCCCACCTCAGTGCTTCTGGTTCAGTAGATCTGGGGTGGGGGTCCACAAATCTGCATATCTTATAAAATTGCGGGTGATAGTGATATTTTGAAAACCAGCATAGTAAATAGTAACCAGAGCTGATGTTGGAAACTCCTAGCCTTGCATCTTTGTGGGCAAGGGACCAAGCCAGTCTTCTTGGTCTTTCTATCCACAGTGCCTAACACAGAGGTACCTAGTGCTGGATAAATGCCAGATTGACAATAACTGTAGTGAGAGCTCACAGATCAAACAGTTCCCTAGTCTACCATCCCTGAAGTTCCCGGGTTGAGGAGGGGAGGGGTAGAAAGACTACAAGAAGATCACAATGTTCTGTCTCTAAAGAAGTTGTCAGATGGGTACTAACTTGGCACAGTAGGGTGGCTTTCAGCTCGCTTCACAGCTGCCACTGTCATAAAAGGTGAGAGCCCTGGGGGCCACTGTCACTGTCCAGACTTCTGAAAGGAGATGGGTTTGAGGGCAGAGTTAGGGCCATGGAAGCAACTAAAGAAGACCTTTTATTTATTTTGAGAGAGAGTGGGCATGAGGGGCAGAGGGGCAAAGGGACACTGTTAAGCAGGCTCCATGCCCAGTGCAGAGCCCAACTAGAGGCTCGAGCTTACAGCTGTGAGGTCATGATCTGAACCAAAATCAAGAGTCAGAAGCTTAACGGACTGAGCCACCCAGGCGCCCGTAAAGAAGACCTTGTAAAGTTAGAGCCACCTGCACTGAATTGGGATAATTGAGGACATGAGTTCCCCGTCACTGGAAGAGTGCAAGCAGCCCGGATGCATACTCAGCAGGATGTTCTAGAATCTTCCAGCCCTTAGGTTCTATGGTTGAATCATCCTGTTCAAGTTGTGGCTGTCTACGTCTGAGGTCCACCTGGAGCCCCGGCCACATTCTTTGGGCCCCCTTGAAACCCTGGACGCAGAACAGCTTCCTGTCCACAGAAGCAGGGAGGAAAGTCTAGGTAACATCATGGGAGCCTGTGCCTTCCCATAGGAACCCAAATATTGAGAAATTTCTTTAAGCTTCTGCTTCTGCCTCCCGGGTGCCCTCCCTCATGCCTGGGATAGGTGTTCAACAAAGTCTGAGGGTGTCAATGCTGCTGGCGGTCCCGAGGTGCCTGCTTTGTATCAGGGGAAAGGAACAGCATAATCCGGGAGAGGAACAACCCTAGCAAAAGCATGACAGCGAGGATGAGTGGGGGGTGGGGGAGACACCCAGCTGGACAAGGTAGGGGTCCATATACCAAACAACAGGAGATAGGGACATGCAAAGACAAGGTAGGGAAATGTAATGGACAAACTGTAAGGGTGGGTAGAAGACTGTGGGCTTATCCTGCGTCTGTTTAGCTGAGTCCAGACTAGAACGCTAGGCTGGATGGGGCAGTTTGACAAAGTCTTCTCAGATTTTGGAGGCTACTCTGCTCCTCACCCCCTCCTCTTTTTCTCCTCCTCGCTGTAAACTGTCCCTTGAGTTCTATTCTGGACCCTTAATGGTTTTTCCATCTCACTAGGGACAGTTTGCAAACCCTCCCTGGCTTGGCCTGGGTTAGGGCTGGGCCGAGGAGGCGGCTCCTAGCAATAAGCAACCCACAGAATTGTGTCTGTTATTTAAGAAAAGTTTCTGGGTTTTCGGCTAATTGCAAAAATACATAATGGATGCTTTTCGCATCTGCTAGTTATTCTGGAACAGGCCTGCATCCAAGAGCAAACTTTAAACAAACAATAAGATTATGGAGCTTAACTATTTCAATGTGTAACAGAAAAGAAAGCCAAGGCCCCAAAAGTTACATTAACACACATCCACTCAGACACAAGCAATTGTACCAACAGATACACATACATACAAACATACAGATACACATTCTGGCCCCCGTGCTCACAGCGCTTGCACACTAACACGCAGTCCGTACGTGCACACACAACCTGCACATATGCCCAGTCACCTGCACGGACACACGTCCCTGGACACATACACAAATACACATGCCTAGAGTCATATACATGCACGCCCCCACCTGATACAAGCACACAGATGCACTGCCCCACATACGGACGCATTCACACAAACCATTCTTATTGCAACGTGTGGCCCTGTTTTGTAGGCAAGTAGGCCCTTCTAGTCCTGAGGTAAGGCAGGCACTGAATGGGTTGGGCACCCGGTGTGTCTGGGTGGTATCAGGTGTAGTTATTCAGTGTGGCCACCGAGGGGCACCCGTCAGCCATCCCACATTCACCTTCCGCTGGTTCTGCCAGCCCATCGATTGTTTCTGTACCCACAAAGCTGCACCTTCCTGTTCCGGCTCCCTGCACACAGCTGGGAGGCTCCTTACCTCCAGCCCCAACCTTCCAGGACCCACTGAACTCAGTCTCACCTTTCCCTCTCCCACACCACTGAAACGGCCACAACTCCTCCGCTCTGCTTTGTCCTAGAGGAGCACACAGCACACTGCGGAGCCCCCTGCTCAGTCCTGAGATCGCTCCGTGGGGGCTGGACCTGTCAGGTCTTGACCATAACGTGGCCTCTACCAAAAGCTTCTCCCCCAGATGCGATTGTCAAAACCTCATCTCTTTTTCAAGTTCTGAGATAGCGTCTCACAGGGCAGGACTGCCAAAAGTTAACAACGCATGTTAAAATAATTGAGTTAATGCCCAGCTCAACTTTCCCATTCTCCCTTAGCTAGAGAGGTCTTCCACCCCCAGCACCTGCCTCCTGGCTTTTTTCCTTCCCGTTGTGGTTCTATGAAACAAATCCTGGCTTTGAAACATAAGCTAGGGGAGAAAGACCCAATATGTCCTGCAGTCGATCTCTTTTAGCATCCCTGACAGGTAGCTACCCTAGTAACCGATTTCTCACCCCCTCCCTGAGCAGTTGTCCTCAGCGGGTAGTTCAGACTTCTGGCAAGTTTCTCCATGTTCCTTCTCCATAAATATTCCCAGAGCTCCGTCTTCACGACGGAGGCTGTGGCATGTTCTGAAGAGACCGGGCTTCTGCCCTTCCACAAGCTAATGGTCTGGGGAGGGCATTTGGCCAGTACAGCCTAAGACTAGCAATAACGCAGCAAGTACGAATTGCAGGGGAGGGTGGGGTGCACTTTCCAGAGGAACAAGGCAGGGAACATTGACAGAGGGGGTGAGAGCTGAGCAGAGATAGGGTGGAGAAGAACAACGGTTCCCGTTCTGTTTATTGACTGTTCACTGTGTTTGTGACAGCCAGTCCTCAGAGAGGACAAATTCTAACCCAGGTTGGCCCGTCTGCAGTCTGAGAGTTGAAACACCCGGCCCAAATCATCTCTTGTGACAAATAAAATGAGTTTGGGGGCAGACATCCCAGGCGGATTCGTTCTCTATGACTGTGTAACAAATCGTCATGAACTTGGCAGTTGGAAGCAACACTCCCCTCACTTACCTCATGGTTGCTCAGAAGTCTGGGTTCTCTGCTCACAGTATCACAAAGCTGAACTCAAGAAACCAGCCGGGCGCGTCTCTCATCTGGAGGCTCAGGAAAGAATCTACATCCAAGCTTTTATCCACACTGTTGGCAGAATCCAGTTCCTTGTGGTTGTAAGACTGAGGTGCCTGTTTCCTTGCCGACTGTTGGTCATGGGGTGCTCTTGGCACTAGAGGCAGGGCTCGGGTCCCTTCCACTCGCCCCTGCCATTTTCCAGACAACAAAGGCAGCTGGAATCCTCCCCCCACTTCAAATCTCTGATTTCCTCTTCTGTTGCCAGCTGGACAAGTCTTTTATGCTTTGTTTATAGATGCATCCCCAAAACTAAGATGCTAATAAACTGGTTTTTGTGTAGCTGTGTTAGTATCACATTCACTGCGGAAATGGTGGCCACGAGGCTGTATTTTATTTCCTACCGCTTTTTCTTTTCCTCTTTTCCTTTTTTTTTAAATCTTTGTTTATTTTTGAGAGAGAGAGACAGACAAAGCATGAGCAGGGGAAGGGCAGGAAGAGAGGGAACACAGAATCTGAAGCAGGCTCCAGGCTCCGAGCTGTCAGCACAGAGCCTGATGCGGGGCTTGAACTCATGAACCGTGAGATCATGACTTGAGCCAAAGTTGGACACTTAACCAACAGAGCCACCCAGGGGCCCCTTCTTTTCCTCTTTGCTTAATGGCCCTTACCTTTCCCTCATGTTTCCTCAACCTCCCTCTCTCCCCAGACACCTTCTTTTAGAGCTGCCATTCTCGCACCTCAGTCTGGTCTGCGAGTGCCCAAACCTGGTGGACATCCATCGGCCTCACTTCCTTTCCTGGCTTTCTGTGCAGGGGTCTGTCTTTTGTGGAGCTCAGTCTTCTTTCATGGCTTATTCCCATGTTTGTCTGGAAAAAATGCTCCAAATAATCGCCTAGGGGTACCTAGGACATAAATGTTCTGACTCCATACATGTCTCCATATGTCTTCACTATAACCCAGTAATGGATGGTTCAGCCTACATGGAACTCTAGATTGCAAACTCTGTTCTCCCAGAATTTAGAAGCATTTCTCCATTGACTGCTAGTGTCTCATGTTGCTGCTAAGAATTCTGAAGTCATTCTGATTATCTTTCCTTTGTGACCTTTTTTTCTTTATTTTCATTTTTCTCCCCTCTGAAAGCTTTTAGATCTCTCTAATCCCTGTGTTAAAAAATGTCAGGATATTGGACTTGAGTGTGGGTCACTCTGTCATTCATTTTGGGGGCATATATTGACCTTTTGTAATATGGAGAGTGTATGAACTTTGTTTATGGGAAATTTTCTCATGTGACTTTTAAATGATTCCTCTTCTCCATTTGTACCTGTTTTGCTAGAATTCCCCATTCACTGGATTTTTAACTTCTTGGATTGATCCTTTATGTTGCTCATATTTTCTCTCCTATTTTCTTTTCTTTTTTTTTTTTTAAGGTTCATTTATTTTTCTTAGTAGTCTCTACACCCAGTATGGGGCTTGAACTCACAACCTGAAGATCGAGAGTCACACGCTCTTCTGACTGAGCCAGCCAGGCTCCTTATTCTCTCATATTTTCTATCTGCTCATCTTTTTATTTCACTCTCTGAAAAATTTCCTTAGCTTGAAAACATTCTATTCCCATCATATATATTTATATTATATAGAAATTATATATATAATTTAGTTACATAGTATGTAAGTTATTTATATAATTAATATGTACACATGTAATATTTTTTTTTCAAAAGCTCTGTTTGGTTCTGTTTTCTTCATACCATCCAGTTTTTATTTTATGAGTACAACATGTCCTTTAATCTATGTGAGGGTATTAATAGAGTGTAAACTTTTTTTTTAGTTCTTCTCTGTTCCTTGCATTATTTCCATTTCCTCTGAGGTCATTTTATTTGTTTGTCTTGTGTTCAGTTTGGAGGCTTCCCTCAAGTGTGTGGTAATCTTTGGCTGTCCATTCATATTTAAGAATGAAGAGCCGAAAAGCTTGCAGATTAACTGGCGTGCCTTCGTTGACTAGGCAGGCAGGCAGTCACCACAGCAGAGCACTTCCCCCCCTCATCCCCACCCCAATCCCAGAACATGAGGGTCCTTCTTCTGGGGACATTCGATTTCTCCAGAAACTGCCTGCTCCCACCTGGAGGGTAGACCCTGACCTCTTGGTGCTCTGTGCCCAGGTGTAGGGGGGCACTGGTCAGTGTACAGATGCATTTAATCTGCTGATTTAAGTTCTGCGTTTTGCTGGTGCTGCTGAGGAAGGCTGCCTCTTTCCTTGGCTGTATCTTCTCCTCTTCATGCTCTGTGCTAAGGCTTTCTCTGCCCTACTGCGTCTGTTACCACTCTTCCATCTGCTTTCTGTTGTCCTGAAACTTGTTGAGTATCTCCTCTACTGATGCTACCTCACCCACTATTTTTATTGTTGTGGGTTTACATCCTTTTTTATTTCTTAACCATCATTTTAGAAGGCTCTCAAGGGAAAGGAGAATAAAACCAGGCATCAGTTTAATACTCCCAGTGACATGTCAGCCCAAGATCTTCCTCTATACCTCTCATTACCACACTGGCGCAATTGTGAGGTCCGTGAGGTGTGTCTGAGGACTCCTGTGCTTGCTTCCTCATCCCCACGCTTCAAGCACCTCTTCTTCAGCTTTCCAGGCTCTTTCCCCCACCAGGAAGGACTCTAGACTTCTTTACTCTGAGTGTGCATGTCAGGTGAGAGCTTCTGGGAACATAGTTCTATTGGTTCATATCTAACAAATGAAGAGTGAGTGGTGGTATTTCAGTTCTAGAACTTGGTTTGGGAAAACTATATCTCAGGCATAAGCACAGTTCTTATATGTCTTGAGCCCCTAAAATGATCTCATGTTACTCACTGGTGATGAGTGTGAATCTTTCAAAGGGCTGAGACAGGCTGACTGTGGCTGGAGGGAGGTGGCTGCTACTCTATATGACACCCTCTGTCTCCAGACCTGGACATGTACCTGGTGGTCACTGAGGGGCCATTGCTGCCCCTGCCCTATAAAGCTGGTTGCTTGGAGGTGGCTCTGTTTCCTGGACCTCCATGGGGCAGTCTATTTGGCCAGGATGTTATCCCTTATACTGAGACACAGGACTCCCTGAGTCCCGGAAGTTCCCGCCTAGAGGATCCCCTGCAAATAGGATCTGACCAGCCATCCCGGTTTGCCCTGTACTGAAGGGCTCCTCAGGATGTGAGCTTTCCAGTGCTAAAACTGGCAAGTCCTGGACAAATTAGGATAGATTGGTCACCCTAACTGCAGGGAACCTTTCCATGTCCTAATGTCAGATTTCCACAGAGAAAGGTTTGGGGCCTCACAAACTCCTCTAAGTGATTGGGGGGTCCCAACTAGGGTCCTCTCACCAGCTACCAAATCACAGGCCACTCCCACCTCTTCCCCATCACTGAGCTGTACAGGATGGTCCAGCTTCTTCCAGGGCAGGAGCCCCTACTTGGTCTCCCCCACAGGGCCCCGCACCTCTGCTTTTGCCCTCAGAAATTGAAGGGTCGCAGATGCAGCCATGTCCACCAGGAAATGCTTTCCTGATACCTCCCCTCAGTGGTCTCAGCAACAACATTGGGAACCACCCAAAACCAAGTGGGTTACTTTTCTGCCTCTCAATTAATAATTTGATCAAATAGGTCATGATTAAAGACCACTTATTCTGTATCAGGTCGCATGCTAAACTCTGACTGTGTATCATATCACTGAATTCTCAGACTGGCCTTAGAGGCAACCGTTATTATTCCTATCTTACAGATGACGAAATTGAAGCTTTGAGAGGTTAACTTGCTCAGAGTCACACAGCTAGTAGTAATTGAAGAAATAGAACTCAAACCTAGGAGTATTTGATACCAAAGTGGAAGAACTTGAGATGGTCTTAAAATGTCCAGTTTAAGTCCCATCTTCTCTAGGAAGTCTTCCCTGATCGTGTTTGCCTCCTGCTCCACATTTGGACAGAAAATCCAACACACATGGCTTAAACTTTTAGGACATTATTTGTTTACTTGAGAAGTCCAGAAACAGTAATGCCAGGACCGGCACAGTGGCTTATAGGTAACAAGTACCATGACTCTTTCCAGCTTACCACATCATGGTCTTCAAGGTATGGGTATGGAAGATTGCATTTTCCAAAGATGGACAGTATCTCACATATCACTTGCTTTTCTGCAATGTCACCTTGTCATTCCCTCACCTAGAGATAGAGTCTAGTTCTCTTCCCCTTGAATCTAAGCCGGCATTAATAATTCACTTAACCTGGGGTGTCTGGGTGACTCAGTCAGTTGAGTGTCCAACTTCAGCTTAGGTCACGTTCTCATGGTTCATGAGTTCGAGCCCTGCACTGGGCTCTGTGCTGATAGCTCAGATTTGGATTCTATGTCTCTCTCTCTCTCTCTGCCCCGCCCCAGCTCATGCTCTATCTCTCAAAAACAAATAAACATTAAAAAAATTATTTTAAAAATTTGCTTAAACAATAGAACACGATGGAAATGACATTTTGAACTTCCAAGTTTACATCATAAGCCCTGCAGCATCTGTCTGAGCCTCTTAAAATGATTAGTGCTTGAACACTTGCCCTCAGTAACCAGCGAGCAGCCTGGGGTGCCTGGGTGGCTCAGTCAGTTAAGCGCTGACATCGGCTCAGGTCATGATCTCGTAGTCTGTGAGTCTGAGCCCCATGTTGGGCTCTGTGCTGACAGCTCAGAGCCTGGAGCCTGCTTCAAATTCTGTGTCTCCCTCTGTCTTTGCCCTTCCCTTGCTCTCTCTCTCTCTCCCTCTCAAAAATAATAATAAACATTTTAAAAAAGAAACCAGCAGCCAAGGTGTGGGACACCCAAGCCATGGAGAATCCCTGTGCAGGTGTCCTGGTCAAGAGCCCTAGCTAAGCTCTCACTGGACATCCAGCATCAACTGCCAGCTATGTGAGTGAGCCATCCAGGACATCCAGCCCCCACCTCTATGAGACTGCAACCATGTAAGAGACCCTAAGTAAGAACAATCTAGTTGAGTCCAGCCAACATATAGAATGGTGAAAGATAATAATGGATTGTTCCTTTAAGATACTGAATTTTTGGGGTGATTTGTTATGCAGCAGCAGATGACTGGAACAGTTGGCTTTCTTCTTCTAGTTTGTTGCCTCAAGTTACAAGATGGTTGCCTCAGCTCCAAACATTGCTACAAACACCCACAGCTAAAAGCAGGAGTGAGGGAGCAAAGGCTTTATTCTTTTTTTTTTTTAATTTTTTTTAACGTTTATTTATTTTTGAGACAGAGAGAGACAGAGTATGAGCAGGGGAGGGTCAGAGAGAGAGGGAGACACAGAACCTGAAACAAGCTCCAGGCTCCGAGCTGTCAGCACAGGGCCCGACGCGGGATCGAACCCACAGACTCGAACCCACAGACCGCGGATCATGACCTGAGCCGAAGTCAGCCGCTTAACCGACTGAAACACCCAGGTGCCCTGCAAAGGCTTTCTTCTTAAGTGACTTGAAGGAGGAAGAAAATCTACCAGAAGTCCCCGAGCAAAATCCCCCACTTATCTCATCAGCCAGAACTGGCTCATGTAGTCTCTTCTAAACCACTAGGGAGGTTTTGCAAACATTTTTAGTGGGAGGTAAGCAAAGGAAAAGGAGGCTGAGAATGACTGTTGGGTGGACACCAACAGTGTCTGCCATATTTGTTGACACCAGTGGTTGTTCAAGGAGAAAGAAAGGTCAGGTGGAAAAGGGGACCTCATGCTAAAGAAAGAGCCTTCACTGCTCCTTCCAGAAGCAAAGCTGCCAGTGGGAGCAGGTTTACTAAAAACTCTTTCTTTAGATGGAAAGCGCGGTGCCACAGCTAGAGTTTTACTCTGGAAGGCAGGACCTGGCTCTACTGCTTCCTAGTGGGCAATATTGGTGGGTTGATTCCCCATTCTGTGCCTCAGTGTCCTCATCTATACAATGCCCGGTTTCCCTCCAACTCCTTCCGGCTAGGAGAAGCCAGGCCAGACGGGAAGGGCTGGGTGTGCTTCCCGTGTGTGGAGGCTTAGGCGCTGCCCAAGTCAGACTCCGCAGAGCCTGCCTCTGGCCACAGATGTTGGGATTTGCCAAACAAACCCTAATCACTTAATGAGAAACGAAAATGGTGCCTGGTTCCTCCACTTAATTGCCCCTTTGAAAACAACACACGGGAGATTTATAGTAATCACCATAATCGCCTCATAAAAACCCGAGAATTTAAAGACTGACACGCCTCATTTCTGGGAGGAATTAGAGGCAAAAATTAAGGCAAGGAATTCCTGGCCTGCCTTGGCCTTGGCTCCCTGGGAATCCAGGACTCTGCCCATAGAGAGCCCGCCACTCTGGAGAGCCTCCTGGTCCCAGCCAAATATCACTCCGAACACTGCTGCCAGTGTCCCCTGCAGGCTGGCCTCCGGGACCTCTGCCATCCTTTGCACCACCCAAGGCAGGAACTACATGTACCCGGAAGGCTCGACAGCCCCGAGGGTCAGATGGAGGTCCTGGAGGAGGAGACAGGAGCCTTGCTGCATCCACTTGCAGCTAGAGCTAGAGGACAGGACTTGAGGGACACACAGGGTGTCTCTAGCCCTTGCAAGCCACAGCTTCTAGTTCTCCTGAGGCCACCGGGGCCTCACTTGCACGTCTCCCGTGACAAGGCATTATTATGACCTCCTGGGACATTTACTAAGATACCCTGCCAGCAGGAAGGTTCACACTTGGCTCAGCAGCTTTTGTACCCTTTCATATCTTAATAACTGGACTCAGAAGCACTGAGTGTCCAGGTTAGAAGTGTCCTCTGGGTTTGCCTCTCCAGCTTCTTCCTTTGAAGCTGCTCAATCACAAATCCCTATTCGATCCCTAAGGGGCATTGAAACTATCAGTTCTTATCACAGTAGCTACAGTGGTCCTTTGAAATATATTTTTTAATGTTTATTTATTTGAGAAGGAAGGAGAGAGAGAGAGAAAGAGAGAGAGAGAGGGAGAGAGAGAGAGAACTCCAGGCAGGCTTCCCACTGTCAGCGAAGAGCCCGATGTGGGGCTCAAACTCACAAACCGCAAGATCATGACCTGAGTTGTCATCAAGAGCCAGGTGCTTAACTGACTGAGCCACCCAGGCACCCGCACAGTCATCCTTTTAAAACCCAAGTCAGATCAACTGACTTCTCCGTCCCTCTCCAGCAGCTTCCCAGCCCAAAGGCAAGGGGAAGACTTTATGGTGCCCTGCACTGCTCTCATGCCTTGCCCTTGGCCACTTTGCTCCAGCCTTGCTGTTGTTTCTGGAAAGCATCAGGGACCCCACCTGACCCCACCTCAGCACTTTCGTACTTGCTGTTCCCACTGTCTGGAATGCCCTTCCCTCATATATTCAGATGACTCCATCCTTACCTCCTTCCAGGCCCTTCCTGCCCTCCCTACATAAAATCACATCCCTACTCTTTCTATTACCCCCCCCCACTTTATTTCTGTCCATCATGCTTAATACCTTCTATGCCATAATACACTATAAGATTTGCTGATTGTCTATGCTTGGAGTAAGCTCCAAAAGGCAGGGAGTTTTATCTTTTTTTTTTTTTTTTCCACTGTTGAATCCCAAACACCCAGTACAGTGGCTGTCACAGAATGGTGCACAATAGATATTTGTTGAGTGAGTAAACAAATGGGGATAGAGTGGTGATGAAGAGAAAGCCCCTCCCCTCATGAAACTTACAGCCCAAGGACAGAGGCAGACATCAGGCACACAGTCACCCACAGGCCTCAATGCTGGATGGAAAGGGGCAGCTGTGACAGCGTAACCTGACTGTGGTCCAGTGGGGCCAGGCTACGGACATCTGGACAGCTGTTTGCGAAAGAGTCCAACATGAAGGGGGCTGAGGGTTTGGGGCCATGAAGTTTTGGGAGGAAAGGGTGCTGCTTCTACATCCTCTAAAGGCAATGGGACTCCATGATGAGAGGGTGGCATCTGCCCGCTGAGTTCACGTCCCCCCTGGGCCACTCCCCAGCCCTTCACCCTGGGCCAAGCCACTTCAGTGCCCGGTACTTGCTTCCTTATCTCGAAGACCGAGAAGGGGTCATAGCTCCCAGGCTTGTTGAGAGGAACAGATGAAATGTGTCAGAGCCGGAACCTGCAGGTATTCAAAGTGCTCGCTTATGCCCTGCTCCTTCCTTCTTTGCCAAGCCTTTGAACAGCCAGTCCCTGCATCCGGCCGTGCCAATCTCCCTCCTGGCCCCTTGCAAGCCTTAGGGTGTATCTAATCAGCCTGGATGTAAAACTCCAGATTAGCAGAGATTAACCAGATCTTTGGGGAGCATCGTCTGACAGAAGATTAGACTGATCCCTACTGTGCCCCAGGCCCTCCTGGGCTCCAGGCCAAACTGGGTTGGCTTTGGAGCTATTGACTATATAGCCCATCAGCCTCCGGGCCTGATGCCTGTTGGCCCAGAGGACCATGTGACCAGAATGAAGGGTAGGGGTCAGGGGGTGACCAACACAGCTGGGCCTGTAATGCTGCCAACTGCTTTGCTCTCGGGGGAGCCCTCCTCGACTCACAACCTAGAGAGTTGCCTGCACACACCCGTGCACACACGGACCTATGCACTACACTGCTATGCACACACAGCTCCCAACTCCCTAGCTGCCTGTATGAGGACAGACTCTGCCCCTTCAAACACTGCTCTCCCTCCTGAATAGTAAGCGGGGAGGGAGGCTGGTAAGGACGCAGCAAACACATCACTTCTTCCCGTGCTTAGCATGGGCAGTGGATCAGCACAGGTGTTCCACCAATGTTCCTGGTGTGAGCCAGCCCCAGCCTTGGGCGACAGAGAAGCAATGAATCCCATCTGAGCTCCTGGCTTCAGGGTTCACATTCTAGTAGGGACAACAGATACTTGCATAGATCAGTATAATATAAACTACACAGTAGAGGGTCCAAGTGAGAACCCATAGAAAGAGAGCCTTGATTTCACTTTGGAGGTTCGGGGATGGTGACTGGAAAGGCGCTTTGGATAAGGAGGACTTTGAGGTGCGTTGAGGTTCGATAAAGGGCTCCTAGGCTAGTGGAACTAAGTAAATGGAGACACAGAGGTGGGAGAGTGAGGGGCAGGGCAGGAAATGGTCAACTGTCTGATGTCGTGCTACCCTGAGCCCAGGGAGGAGAGAACTGCTTTTGCTGCAATGATCTGGCTTGGGACTAGCCCTGAGAAGCCCTCCTAGTGCTTAATGCTTCCCAATCCCTGTCTACACTCGTCTAGTACCTTGGATGGCTTTGGATGTCTCCTGGGGAGCAGAAGACCACCATCCTTCTTGTTTACTACTTCACCTCCCTGCTTGCTCACACACTCAATTCCTTCAAATCAGCCTCCCTTTCATCACCTCAAGTGCCCCCTGGGAAGCACTCCACCTCTTCTCTCTCTTCTTACATGACTCTCATCCTTCAAGGACAGAGGAATCCTGCTTGCTCCAGGGATACCCTCGGACCACTCCAGCCCACAGTGGCCTCCTCGTCAGACCACTTAAAATGACTGAGGTAACCCTGCAATTTCATGCAATGACCCTTTTCCAGTTAATGCTTTGCTACGTGCAATATTAGGATGCTAATTTTACAACAAGAAATCCACTTGAATCTAGGAAGGGGAACAGATCGCAAGGAACTTGGAATCTCAAGCAACCTGATGCAGGAAAAGACTTGACCTGGCTCAGCTCTGTTCTGTTCTCTTTCCAGACTGACCTTCTCTGCCCTCTATCAGATGGGGGTGGGGGGGGCGGAGAGCGTGACTGTTCACAGCACCTTACAGGTCCAGCCATGTGAAAAGAATCTCCAGATTCCCAAGAGAAGGTGATTGGCCCATTCTGGCCCACTTGGCTTTGGGAAGGGCTAACATGGCTGCCAGGCTACTCCTTTGGGAGCCACTCCCCATAGTCATGGGGATCGGGGGCTGTTCTGAGAGAAGGGAAATTGTCATGAGTAGGGCAATGATGTCTATTACTTAGCTGTAATGTCATGTGACTAAATGCTCATGAGTTCCTATTCCTGACCTCCTCTGTGATTTGAGGCAAGTCCTTCCCCTGTTGGGCTGTAGTTTTCACTGTTCACGGGAAGGGTGGGACCAAGTGTACAAGCGTGGGCTCCTTAACTCTCTGGGACTTTAGGCCAATTACTTACTTTCTCTGAGTCTCTGCTTTTTCATCTGGGAGCAAAATGGCAGCCACACTATCCATCTCACAGAGTAACTGGAAGGCAGTCGGTGTCAGAATGTCTAATATGGGCTGGTACTGAGATGCTCCAGACATGCTAGTGCCACGAGTAGATGTATATTGGGGTGGCCTCCAAGCTCACAGCGATTTACCCCAGTGGTCATGGCCATGATACCCCATGCATTTGGGAGAATTGTTTCGCCTCTAGCTGGGAGCTGCCACCCTCCAACAGCGATTTGTCAAGGGGACAGTATGTCCCAAATCGGATCCCTTGGAGTGCTTCTCTGGGGCTTTTTTCCAACAGCAGCTCTTCTGTCCCCGTTTGCACAATTCTACAGACAGGATCATAAAGCTGCCAACCGACAGGCTCCCAAACTCATGGAGAAAATGGTCTGTGAGAGTGAAGCCAGTATGAAGAGGATGTTTGTGTTCTTGATTCCGGACATTTCAGAATCCTGCTTCACTCTTACCATAATTTATGAACCGGTACACTCTCCTCATTTTTCTAAAGTTGCTTCGAGCTGGTATTACTTGCAAGCAACGCCTCCTGATAATATGTCTCCCTCCCTATCTATGCCTCAGAAGCCTTGCGTATAGGATGCCACCTGCCCCTTCATCTCTGACATCCTACTACCGCATTCATCAATTCCTTCGTTTCATCCATTCGTCAGTCAGTCAGCATCCACACTGCATCTGTTCTGTCCCTGGCCCCATGATAGATGCTAGGAGTCACACTAGCGGAAAAATTCACACCGCCAGTTCCAGAGACTCACAGAGTTAGGGGGGAGCCGAGCAAGCATTCAGTACTGAGTTAGGGGGGAGCCGAGCAAGCATTCAGTACTGAGTGTGGTAACGGCTGTGATGGAGGGAAGCATGGGCACTGTGGGGAAGTCAGAGAAGTCACAGGCCCGTTTGCAATGCTTCCTGGAGGAGGTGGCATGAGCTCAATTTTTCAGATGGGGGTGGGATCAGGGAGAGGAGGAAGCGCATTCCAGGCAGAAGACACTAACTGTAAGGGCCCAAAGGAGGATGAGGGAAAGCGGCAGCCTGGGGCTGGAGGGAAGGGACACAAGAGAGGAACGGGTTTGTATTTTCCACCCATGTAAAACTTATGGGGGAAAAAACAACAACTAAACCTCCATTTTTGAAGCTTGGAAAGTCCCCAGGGTGGAGTCTTTGAACAGGGATGAAAAGAAGTGACTCCTGACCACAGTAAATCCCTGGAGCAAGTGATCCTTTCTCCAGTAGGCTGTCCCACTGGCCCTGGGTCCCACCAGGGCGGCCATGCTGCATCCAGCAGCCGGTCCTAAGGCTGTCGTTGGATCCACCTAAAAATAGGACCTAACAGTGAGCAGACTAGCAGACGGCAGAAGAGCAGCCCAGGCGGGCCGGGGAGGGGTGCAAACATCCCCCTCTCCTCGGAAACATACTCATTACATTCTGAGCAAAGGCGGTTCACAATGCATCCTGGAGAAAATATGCAGTTATTGCCCCCAAACATGCCAAAGCTCAACTAATGACTGCACGCCTGCTCCAGAGGCTTAAACTATTCCAGATGCTGCTTCTTGCCTCTGGGAGAGCTCTTCTTTCTCCCAGCCTGAGGTCCTGGACTCTTCCTTGGGTTCTAGTCCTCTGGGAGACATAGGGTCGGCTGAGGGTCTTGGGGTAAGTGATCGCCTTCTCTGGGTCTCCTAGGGGCAGTCTATGGGATCTTTGCCTTCACCGACTGTTGTAGAGGCTATGGCACCTGCCTGGTGGGGCGGTGGGGGAGGGATGCCAGGTGGGAAGCTGGGAGCCAGTGCTCTAGGTGATTTGGGGTGAGGCAAGGGGTTCTAAACTTGAGTGTGTTCAGTTTCTGCATCTATTGAATGGTAATGAATCCGTAGGGAGGCAGTAATCAGAAAACTCAAATTTCCAAACACACTCAGGAATGGCTACCACTGGACAGCACCGAAGCTTGGACCTGTCTTCTGGCTGAGTGACTCCGGCCAGTTCCCTCCACCTCTGTGAACCTCCATTCCCTCATCTGTAAACTGGGGGTGGCTACTGGTTAAAGAACTTATGGATGCTTATTGTCTGTTTTTTAAGCATTTGATCAACCCATCTTTGAGCAGGTGATACACTCACACGATTCCAAGTTCAAAAGATGCAAATGGCACAGAATTAGTCACCCTCTCACTCCTGTTCCATAACTACCCGTTTTCTTCCACCGAGGCAGCCATTGCTATAGGTTCCTGGTGTATTAAATATGGATAAAAGGATTTTGATAGCAGTATTCACCTAGAATACACACACACACACACACACACACACACGCAGCCAAGTGACTGTCTCAAAACCACAACTTGGTGAATAAGTATCATAGTTCTAATTCTTAAAAAGGAAAAAGGAAAAATCACATGAGACTCATCACCTGAAGATACAGTTGTTGATATTTTGGTGTATTTTCTTCCTGTTCCTTTTCTAGGTATGTGTATGTACATAAACATTGGAACCATGCTGTGTACCTTCTGTACCCTGGGTGGTGGTGGTGGTTGTTTTTGAGAGAGAGAGAAAGCATGAGTAGGGGGCAGGGAGGGTCAGAGGGAGAGAGAGACAATCTTAAGCAGGCTCCAGGCTCAGCACAGAGCCTGTTGCCAGGCTCTTGATGTTCAACCGACTGAGCCACCCAGGCGCCCCCACCCTTTTCTCTTAATTTTTAAATGTTTATTTATTTTTGAGAGGGGGGAGGGGCAGAGAGAGATGGAGTCTCTGATAGCCACAAAAAAGCGGCTCTGTCTAATTTGAGCTTTATCGTTTTAATCATCGGAGACTTGTCAAGTGGTGGGCTGGTGAATGTTTAGCAGCTGGCTCTCCGAGGGAGGGAGGAGAGGTAGGTTCTGATTGGTAGCGCTTGCCCATTTCCGTGGTGTAAAGCCTCCCACTGTGGCCAATGTCAAACTGCCAACGTGTCATGGAAGGCAGTGCTGGGATGGGACGCACTGGTCTCACAGGCTGGAGCTGACTTGACTTTCCAGCTGCCCAGGTTGCCCTCTTGCCCCTCTTCTTCCTCCCCCCACTCATCCCCCTCCCCGAGGATCATCCAGAGTCACAGGGATTGAATGTTTGTTTGGGAGTTGCTGAAGAATGAGAACATCCTGAAGGAGAAACTGAGGCTCAAGGAGGTCCAGATGATCGTCTGAGGGCACCAAGCTGGATGATGTTTCACAGGGTGTTAGTCCCTGCGCCCTGCTCGGCACACTTCTCAGAGGGGAGCCCATGCTTTCTACTGCAGAAATACACTGCCTTTCCTAACACTCCTCTTCCTCCTCCTTTGGTGACTCTGGCACTAGATCCTCAAGAGTATGAGTCCCAGGCTTTGCCCCCAGGAGCTGAGAGCCAAGTGGGGAGGCCGAGACATGGGGGAGGTTGACGCAAGGCAGAGGGGTGAGTGCCTTCTAGCAGCTTCCCTGTGCAATCGACTCCAGTCTGGGTGTCCCTTCTCTTCTCTCCTTGTAGCAGACATTGTTGAGGGTTCCAATTCCTCCTTCCTGAGGAAACTCGGTGTTTTCTACTCTCATGCAGCAAATGACCCATCCCCAGTTCTGGGAATGGGTAGGTCCTGATTAGTCTTGGTCAAACCTGTAATTTATTTCTCCTTGCCAGAGACTGTTTAGGAATGGGAAGTGATCCAATCCTGGCCAGTGAGAGCTGAGGACACACGGGGCGGGTGGTGCATAGAAAGAGACAACCTCTCTTCTTTTTCTGGATACTTGGAGCTCGGTGTTATAGTTTGGGTGTTGTGATTACCTTGTCGCCAGGCTGAAGATGAGGCCAATCCATGAGGAACAGCACAGCCCAAAGAATTACAGAAAAGGGGAGCCAGAGGCCTCACGGCATCCTGCCTCTGACCTTGTTAGGGGAAAAAAAATATATTTCCCTCCAGCCTAAATCACTTTGAGTTGATGTTTCCTGTTACTTGAAGCCAAAAACATCCTAAATGATAAAATACTTCCCATCTATCATCCACATTACAAATGTACTGGTTATTATACAACAGGGATCTTATCGTATCACTTCCTGATTCCAGTTTTTCAATGGCTTCTGTAGAAGTTAGGATGGGGGGGAGGGGCGCCTTGGTGGCTCCGTTGGTTAAGCGTCTGACTCTTGATTTCGGCTCAGGTCATGATCTCACGTTTCACAAGATTGAGCTCTGCACTGACATCGTGGAACCTGCTCGGAACTCTCTCTCTCTCTCTCTCTCTCTCTCTCTTCCTCCCTCTTTCTCTCCTCTGTCCCTCTCTCTCTGCCCCTGCCTGCTTGTGTTCTGTCTCTGTCTCTCTCAAAATAGATAAATAAACATGAAAAAAAGGAAATAATCATAAAATCTTTGTTTGATGACTCCTCTCCCTGCATAACGTCCACCCACCTCCCAGAAAATGCCAGCCCCTGCAGGTAGGACAGTTGGTCTTCGTCCCTGGATCTCTAGTGGCTGGCATAGAGCCTGTCACAAGGCAGGTACTTAATAAATACTGTTGGATAAGTGTGGAGGAGCAGGAGCTAAGGCTGGGAGGTGGTCAGGGTTCTAGGCTCCAGTTTAGGCTTTGCACTGACTTGTTTTGGGACATTGGATACATGTCTCCTCTGTCTGGACCTCAATATCCAAAACTGTAAAGAAGGCATATTGGACTAAAGCAGTAGCTTAAGAGTGGGGTTTAGGGGTGCCTGGGTGGCTCCATCAGTTAAATGTCCAACATCAGTTCAGTTCATGATCTCACAGTTCGTGAGTTCGAGCCCTGTGTTGGGCTCTGTGCTGACAGCTCAGAGCCTGGAGCCTGCTTTGGATTCTGTCTGTCTGTCTCTCTCTCTGCCCTTCCCCTGCTCACACTCTCTCTGTCTCTCTCTCTCAAAAATAAATAAACATTTAAACAATTTTTTAAAAAGAGTGGGGTTTAAAACTACCCCTCAATGACTCCACATAGCAGCATATATGCTTTTAATGTCCACTCATGCAAAGCTTTATTTATTTAAAAAATTTTTTTAATGTTTATTTATTGTTTTAGAGAGAGACAGAGAGACAGAGCACAAGCAGGGGAGGGGCAGAGAGAGAGAGAGGGAGACACAGAATCCAAAGTAAGCTCCAGGCTCTGAGCTGTCAGCACAGAGCCTGATGCAGGGCTTGAACTCATGAGTTGAACTGTGAGATCATGACCTGTGCCAAAGTTAGACGTTCAACCGACTGAGCCACCCAGGTGCCCCCATAAAGCCTTAAAATGTGGGCTCTTGTCTCTCATAGCAGCATCAGTGTCCATCTGAAAAGCCTTCATACTTGTTTGTGAGACACACGGTCTATCCTCCTAGACAGCACTGGGTGCCACGTGGTTTCCAGATGCCTTCCTTGAGCTGAGGGGCCCACAGCCTGGGAACACTGGCCTGGACCATCACAGAGTGCTTCAGGCACTAGGGGCTTGTGCGTCTGGCATGGGCCACAGCAGTTATAGCTCTTGCTCAGGGAGGGTTGCCCAGCAATTAGTGGTAGATTCAGACTCCCTCTTCTCTGGCCTGGGCTCCCTCGGCTCAGCCTGCCTGGCCGACAGCACCGGGCCCCTTCAGCTTCCCTGGAAACGAGAAGCTGGGAGGTCTGTGAGCCCTGAGATTGCAGAGGGTACGGGGACGAGGTAGATGGCAGCACGTACAACGCTGACAGCCCGAAATGACAGGAAACATACTTCATATGCCGGGGGTGTGCTTAGGAGCGGCTGGAATTACACCCTCAGGGCCGAGCCAACATTGTGTGAGTGGGAGCCTGAACCAGTCCGGACCCCGCAGAGGCAGGGACAGCGTGGGGGGTCTCGGCCCATGGCTGCGGCGCTGAGCAGAGAGGCAGTGAAGACAGGAGGCGGATTCCTAGCTGGAAACCAGGCACGGGGAACTTTTGCCTTTCCAGACACATGTGCTCATTTGTTGATTTGTTCATGATTGATTGATTGATTGATTCTTTCATTCATTCAGCCAGGTAGTCAGTCACTCAATGCTGCTTGAGGCTGGGCATAGGGTCCAAGGAGGAACTGGGCACAGAGGGAGGCAGATGCACTGCACGTACTCAAGTCTGTCCGGGTGGAGTCAGCTGGAGGTGCCGGCCCCCTGCCTGGGGAAGGGAAAGGAGGGGGGAGTTGGGAGACATGTTCTAGTGGAACGAACGTGCTCATCTTCTGTGAGCGGTACTCAGAGGACAAGGAGGAGGACACCAGGCAGGTCAGGGGGAGTCTCTCACAGGGAAGGATGCATGTCTTGTTGATAAAGGTCTTGGGAGATGGAGGGACTGGTTGGAAAAATAAATGAGCCTGTATTTGTGTCTAAAAGCGGCAAAGTGGGGCGCCTGGGTGGCTTAGTCGGTTAAGCGTCCGACTTTCGCTTAGGTCGTGATCTCGCGGTTCGTGGGTTCGAGCCCCGCGTCGGGCTCTGTGCTGACTGCCAGCTCAGAGCCTGGAGCCTGTTTCAGTCTGTGACCCCCTCTCTCTCTGACCCTCCCCTGCTCACGCTGTCTCTCTCTCTCTCTCCTGGAAATAAATAAAAACATTAAAAAAAAAATAAAAGCGGCAAAGTGGGCTGTGCTCATTTCGCTTCAGAGAGGACATGGCTCACGGTGACAGTGGCTCTGTATAGAATGCGTGTGCCCCGAGGGGTAAGGGGGCCACCGGCGCCTGGCCAGGCGGTGGGCCCGCAGGTCAGGCCATGGTTAGCAGTGTGTTCTGAGTCTCAATGGGAGTGAGCGACGGGAGCCCCTGAAGGTGTTCAGGCAGGACGCAGCACTCTAGCTGCTGAGCAGAGGCAGACTGGAGGGGGAGGCCGGGAGAGCGGTCAGAAGGCTACTGCCCTGGACACTGTGAGCATTGGCCTCAACAAGAATCGGAGAGGAAAGAGAGCAGAGGAAAGAGAGCAGAGGGCAGATTCCAGAGCCATTTCTGAGAACTGACAGGGGCACGTGGTGATGGACGGGGTGATGGCCACTTCCTGGACCGTGTGGCATGGATGTTTAGGCCGCGGAGATGGACGGTAGAGGGTCCCTCTCCGTCCTGGTCTGGAGTAAATGGGAACTGGGGGTCTGATGCTCCTCCAGAGTCAGAACCTCGGTTCACACTTGCTGTCTGCTCAGCCTCCCATCTGGTCTCAGCCTCCAGCCCCTTGCCTCTCCAGTCTCTCTGTGTCCGCACTGATCTCAACAAGGGTTGTGACCACGCCACTCCTCTGCTGAAAAACTTTCAAGGGCCACCTGTGGTCTCGAAAGATCTGCTCCTTAGCCTGGCAAATAAATTCATCTACAATCTGACGCCATCTACCTTCTCTGTCTCCATCCCTTGACACTCTCTACTAACCACAGAGAACAATAATGGTAACAACAGCAGCAACAACACACAATAGCTGACACACAGCACTGATGTGTGCCAGGCAGTGTCCTAAGAACTTTACATATATTCGCTCATGTAATTCTTAGTAGAAAAACATGGCAAGCCTTGGACTTCCCGGAATGGACCATATTCTTGCCTTCAGATCTTCACCTTCAGTTTTCTTGTTCTGGCATCCAGCCATCCCTCCAGCCATGTGATAGGTATTTACGGACCATTGGCTTATGCCAGGCCCTGAACTAAGTGCCTGGGATCCCAGTATGAGTAAGATGTGTACCTCTCCTTAATAGGTACAGTCTAGTGTGGGAGACAGAAACATGAAGAGTCAAGGTTAAGTGCAAAGTGATAGAGAGGATGGGGGCAGAGAATGAGCCCTAATCCAGACTGGGGGTGCCAATCTGGCCCACTGCTGCTTTACCCCATCCCGGAAGCCTTCCTGACTTTGCCAAGCTGGGTGAGGCTCCTCTTCTGTGCCCCTACAGTCCCTTCTCCTCCTGTACCTCAAACTGCCCACCGTGTATGGGAAGTGTCTGTGTGGCTGCCTCCTCCTGAGCCAGAGAAGGCAGAGGACAGTCTGACTCACCACTGCCATAGCACCTGAGGCAGCTGGACACGGGTCCTTATGATGTGCTGAACAGAAGTGCTTGCAGGATGAAGAGCCACAAAGAGGGGCATCCTCCACTTGCGCTGTTCCCTGGTGCTCTCCCCATGGTCAGGCCTGACCTGATTTCCTTTACTGAGCCCGGCTCAGGCCCCTCAACCAGGAGGGCACCCCACAGGGATCAGGCCCTGTGGGTAAGGGTGGGGCTGCTGCTTTCATGAACTAGTCCAGGAGCAGCCTGGCTAGCAAAGGCCACACCGGAATGGGGGCCCAATGTACCCCCAGACAGATTGGAAGCATCTGGCCTGGGCTCCTGAGGAAGAAGCAGTATCCTGGGCAGCTCTAGTCTTGGGGGTAAGAGGGAGGAGGCCCCACAGCAGCCCTCAGGATCCTCTGGTGGTTGGGGTGGAGGTGGGGTGTCTCTGACCATTCCTTTGGCTCCTGAGCCCTTTTTGCAGCCTCTGGGCTATGGGATCCGTGGACGCTGTGATGAAGGGCGTCAGGGATATGTGACGCTAGAGTGGTCTCTAGGGGTATTTGCAGAATATTCCAAGTCTGGTGACAGCTCAGCCTGGCCCCTTGGACTCTCACTGGGGTAACACAGCTCTTTCTGCCCAGAGCTCTGGAGTAGCAATCACGGGCCCTCCTAGAGGGGCTGTGAATCGTGGGGCAAGGACCTGGAAGGACTCTCCCAGGCAGAGTGGTTGGGAAGCTCTGGCCCCTACCCTCTGCTCCTTGCCTCGAAGCCCATCTTGGCTCCTGGTGCCTCTGTAGGGGTGGGGGCTGGGGGCAGGGAGCCTTGGGGGCTGATGCTAACAGCTTTGGACAGGGTGGGAATTTCCATTCCTATCTAGGGAGCCATCAACGCCGTGTGCCCTGACCTGGGCCTTTGGCCTCCAAAGGGCAGTGGGAAGGCCGGCCCCAGGGCCAATCCCTGGCCATTAATCCCTCCTGCCAGCCTGAATATCCACCCAGCGTGGTCAGACAAAGGACTGCCCAGCCCAGCCACTGTGTTCCTCCCGCCCCAGGGGCTCCACTCAGACGCTGGGCCGCCTGGAATCCAGGCCCATGAGAAAGGGGCCGCCTTCACTGGCCATCTTATGCCCGGATGCTCAGCCGCATCCCGTCCGGCCCAGGGCCTGTGAAAAGAGGGCCCAGCCACGCTGAAAACACGGATTAGCCCTTGGGCCACCCCCTGACACCGGCCTGCTCGGCTCCGGGAAGCAGGCCCAATGGAGGGGGCCGGGCAGGCACAGAGAACTGGAAAAGTCTGGGTTCTCACCCCTTTGGCCCCGTTCCCTGCCCCCACCCTCCCCAGGATTAGCGTAGCCAAGTGCACATTCAGTATCATTTAGTGAACATGTACTATGTTCCAGGCTTTACACATGGATTGGAAAATTGAAAGTAAAGAAAATTGCTGTCTGCCATGGGAGGTAATAAAAGCCACTCTCCATAACCACCTTCTGCCTTCTGACGTGAGCATACACACATGAACCATATCTGTAGGTGTGAGACAGAGGCTGTGGTGGGGTTTTCAGGGCAGCCTTAGGCTCCAAGGGAAGGTGGGGAAGATGGTGGCTCTGATCTGGGCCTGAGTTCAGCTGCAGGGTTATGCTGCACCTGAGTGAAAATATGCGGGCTCTGAGATCACTTCTCTGGCTCTGACTCCTTCCTCCCCTTCCTGGTTTAATACTGGAAATGCCAACTGGGGAGTAGAAAGAAGAATCTCATGTTACCAAGTGCCATTGTGGGCTAAGCACCTCTCCTACATGATCTCATCTGAATCTCATGACAATGCTGACAAGGTACATTTGGCAGGTGAGGAAACTGAGGCTCAAACAAGCACTGGCTCCAGGTGGCTCCTCTCGCCCAGCTAGATTCCCTGCAGCTGTAGTTGCTTGTCTTGTCTTATGTGAGCTGTTTGTTGTGCCTGTACCATCTTGTGTTCTGTAAGGCCTGGGCTCGGGCCATAGGGTGCAGTTCGGAGAGGGTACTGAGGGGGAAACTGTGCACATAAACCAGGCTGGCTCTTCATGGTTGTAGGGTTGGGGGGTCGTCTCCAGATCTCTGAGTGCCACCTTCTCCTTCCCTCTCTGCTTCTACAGCCCTCTCTGCCCACCTGTCTCATAGCGGTCATTGTCTGTGTGTCCACCTCCCCACCAGATCGAGAGCCTCTTTCTGTCTTCCCTGAGCACTGGCAGAGGGCCTGGCACAGAAGTGCTCAGTGAGTGATGTGAGCTAAACTGTGGCCAGGAGACCTCAAGGTGGGGTGGGTTTGTTGTCCACGTGGAACTGACAGCACTTGCAGATGGTGGAGTTGTGAGGAGTGATGGGGGAAGGAGGAGCCCAAGATGGTGTTCATTATTTCTGCTCCCGGGGGATGAGGGGGCAGGAGGGCTGAGATCTGGAGGGCAGAAAGGGGAGCAGGATGGGTTGGGGTGCACTGGGTTGAGGCTGATGTCCAGTGGACACTGGAAATGCTGACCTGGAGGTCAGGAGAGAGGCTAGGCATCAACTCTGCAGCGAACATTGGGAGAGCCAGAAGAACTCCAGAGGAAGTCATTTCTACACTCCCAGCTTTAACATACGGTGTTTGTGGACGAGCCCTGATGCTGGAGCTGTGGGCTCTGGAGTTGATTCCAGCCCTGCCACTTACTAGCTGGGTGAAGTTAGGTAGGCCCCTTAACCTCTCAGAGCCCCAGTTTCCTTATCTGCAAAGCAGAGATCATGGAACAGCACTGACCTCACGAGGTGTTTGCCTCTGAGGTTTGAACTGAGATAATGCATGTGACTTGTGTGCCACAGACAAAGGCTCAGGAATGGTGGCTGTCACACTATCAGCTGAGACTGGAGCTGGGAGAGTGGGGCCCTCCAGCTTCAAGTTTGGATTTGGAAGCCCTAGATCAACAGGCCTATAGTTGCTAGCTCTGGTCATCTCCACCCCAGGGGCCCAGGACTAGGATCAGGCAACTGGGGCCCCCAATTTAAGGAGGCCCTGGCTCTCAAGTGCCGACCCTGCACTTACAGCACCTTGAAACTGAGTGCCCCCCCTTTTAAAAAATTTTTTAATGTTTATTTATTTTTGAGAGAGATAGAGCATGAGTAGGGGAGGGGCAGAGAGAGAGGGAGACACAGATTCCAAAGCAGGCTCCAGGCTCTGAGCTGTCAGTACAGAGCCTGATGTGGGGCTCAAACCCATGAACTGTGAGATCATGACCTGAGCTGAAGTCGGATGCTTAACTGACTGAGCCACCCAGGTGCCTGAAACTCAGTGCCCCCTTAAATTTAAGCCTTGGGCACTTCACTTACCTCACTTACCCCCAGCCCTGTTCTCTTGATCTCGCCTCTCCCCCAGGACAAGCCTCTTAAAGGCCAGGCTTCTGCACTTTTTGGTTCCCTTCAAGCCAGGGCTGGCTGTCCTGTCACTTTGGAGAGATTTCTTGAAACTAGGCTGAGGGTGACATTACCTCTGGATGGTGGTGGTAGGTGGTATTTCCCAGAGTGAGTTTTTAATAAAAACCACTAAGATACCCCTCTCCACACACACACACCCTCAGGGAGATGTGAGTTTGGCATTTCTGGGCTAGTAAGCACTTTTCTCAGACCTCCAGTCTGTGGAAGCACTTAGGGAGTCTCTCTCTGGCCCAGCAACTGGTCCTTGGAACTTTGGGCTCTGTTGGCCTGTGTTGGTTGTGTTTTGTGCTTCTTCCCAGTGTGCATGCTNCAGAAAGGCAACTCTATGTTATGGACTTTCTGGGGGCCCTTGATTTAAAGCAGCCAATCCTCTGGTCCCCAAATGTGCTAGCTGGACCACTTTTCAGGATTTTGTTTTTTCAAAGGATGCTCACAAATGGCTTGGACAGGACAGGGTTGTGCAGGAGGTGTAGAGAGAGGAGATGGTGACCCTGGAACCACCCAACACGGTCCTCCGACACAAAGCTGGCCTTCTCGCTCTGCCATTGCCCCCACCCTACCATTTTAACGTCCAAGACCAGCATGGTGTCAGGACACTGAAGGCTGGCAAGGTGGTCCTGGGTGGCTCTCATTTCGGCCCCAGCTGGGGTAGGAAGGACCTAGAGGAGGCTAGGGGAGAATGATGAAGAGGCAGGACCAGGAGGAGCAGAATAGGGAAGGGGCCCCAAAGAGCACTGAAGGGATGGATTGGTGATTAGCATGGACCCAAAGAGGAGGGGGTTGAGGGAGAGGCAGAAAGGGGGACGGGGCCAGGACCAGGACCGCACTGACCCAATGGACGTGAGGAAGGGATGAAGCTGGGTCTGGAAGGACTGACCCAGAGAGACAAGACCAAGGGAAGAGCGACATGTAGGTGGCGGGAGGGAAGAGGGGGGCTGTCAGCCTATTAAGGGGATTGGGGCAGCAAATCAGGGAGGAGGCGCTGGCCGGCGGCAGGGAAGATCCGAGCCCTCTCCCCTGCCTGGGGGGTGGACNGCTGTCAAGCCGCCTCCTCGACTGGCTGCTAACTTCTTCCGCCTTCCCTCGAGTTTTCCCAACACATTAGAGGTCAGACTCCTGGGTTCATGACTCCATTGCTGTCTTGCCTCCGTCTCCCCACAAGTTTGCCCCCACCCCCACTTACCTGTCTGTCTGCATTTTTTTTTTTTTTTAAACTGGGACAGAGAGCCCCTTCCACGACACCTGTCTGTTTCAGTCCTGGAGATTTCTGAACAAGCCTTGCCAGGGGCTCTTGACTGAAAGGGGTGTTAGTGGGCTGCCCCACCATCTGGAAAACGTAGGACTTACTGGGTTATTTTTTTAATTAAAGTTGGTTTGATTAAAAAGAAAGAAGAAAACTTCTGGGCTCGGTGTGCTGGCTGGTGACTTGGGAGAGTGGTCTGGGGAGACAGGGGTCAGCTTCGTTCAGGGTCTTGGGTTGCCCCGGGGTGAGCACCTTGTCCGTTATCAGGCAAAAGTTCACGAAATAGGATTAGGATGTGATTAGGCCATAGCTGTGCACATAGTGGGGCTAGTAAAAGGCCACCACCTGCCACATCCCAGATGAGATGGGGTGTGCGCTTGACTGTGTTTGGTGGTTTTGTCTGCTGTGTGAGATTACTCCCAGCTCCTGTGGATGAGGGAGCATTGGCTACTTAGCTATCAAATACTTCTAGAATGTGCCAAGCACTGTTTAGGCACTGGAAATACATCATTAAGCAGATGGGCAAGTTCCCTGCCTTATGGAGCTTATGGATCTGTGGGGGAGAGACATTACCTATTAGTCCTCAGAGAAACGAGATACCTTCTCTAGAGCCTTGCTCTCAAACCATTATGGTCCACGGATCTTCAATTTTAGTATATGTGCTGCCGAAGCGAGCACGGTCCAGGGACCTTCGACATCACTCAGGAGCTTGTTAGAAGTGCAGAAGCTCAGGCTCCACCTCAGACCCACCGAGTCATCAGATTCTGCATTTTAACTAAACTGCCAGGTGATTAGTATGCACAGTATTCTGAAGGAAAGGCTCAGAATCAAGGCTGGGGGCTTGATTTAAAAGGCTAACGCTCCCTACTCTAAGGAGGGGGATCATGAACCGCACGTCCCCCCACCAAACTTCTGGAGCCGGACTCTGCGTCATCATCTATACCTCCTGTTCTACCTACCCTGCTAGATGTGAACTGGGGCAGCGGCCACCTGCGCTGGTTACCGACTGTCCCCAGCACCACGGACAGGGCAGCTCAGAGGAGAAACTCTGAAGCTGCAGTTTGAGGGAGTTGGCCTTTGAGCCTGTCCTGCTCCCTGGTGCCGACCCAAATGCTAAGCATCAGGCTTTTCCAAGCTCCCCTGCCCCAGGACTGCCAGTCTAGTGGGACCTGGATGGGGGTCTGGGAAGGGGATCACATGTCCAGTCCAGGGTGAATGTGATTTGCATGATGGATGCTGGGCGTGCCTGATGCACCTCTTCTAGACAAGGATTTAAAGCCCTGGAGCATTTTTAAAGTGCTGGAGAGTGAGGGTGGAGACTCCGTGCAGCTCACAGGGGAGAAAGGGCGGGAAATCTGAGAAGGCAGGGAAGGCCCTCTTTGGTGATAAGACACTAGGTAAGGACTGTCTGGTATGAAATGCCCCACCTTCAGCTATTAACCCCTTTGAGCAAGAGTCAGACCTAAGTTGTCTGAAGCATAGGAGCCCTTCACTTAATGTTTGCTGACTGACTGAAGGACTCCCTAGTGTCTGTAGTTGTGCCTGACTTGATGAATAATGACTGGGCTGACAGTACCTTGGCACCTTCTTATCCATTCCTACTTGCAGTCCTTGCAGTGACCTGCAAAAGAGGCAAAAGAGGTGGAAGTGGGAGCTATTTGTCACATGGGAAAATTGCCCCTCCCTGGAGCCCAGCAGGTAGCAAAGATCCAGCCGGTCTGTTCTCTAAGGAGCAGAGCTCCACAAACATCAAAATATAAACTTTCTTGTGTTTCAAATCATGTTACAGCCCCTCCTTCTGCCTCAGAGCACTCAATAAAATCTTTCCAAATCCAAGACCTTTCCAGGGAAGGGGAGAACCCTTCTCAGTCTGTGGAAACCGGGAAGTACCTCGTGAGCTCTGATTTCCATTCTTGCCACCGGCCTGCAGTTCTCTGCCTTGGAACCCTGGGATCTTGGAACTCTGAGGACAATTGGGAAATGTCTGTACAGGAATACTAGAAAGGTTACTGCTAAACTGGAAAATCAGAGAGATTTGTTTTTAATGCCTCTTTAATTTTCCTTTACTCAACAGTGCCGAAGGCCTGCTATGTGCCGGGCCCTGTGTTGGGCTCTGAGACCAGAACAGAATCAGATTTGAGACTGCTTATGCCCTCACAGAATACGCTAAATGTCATAGATGCCCTAAGTATTTTGACACTTTGGTAGATGTTGAACAAACAAAAACAAAAGCCCTAATTCAACTCTTGCCTTTAAAAGCACCAATCACTTATCTAGAAGTAAGATTACATTTGGAGAAAATAATCTGAAGAGAGCCTTTAGGAACCTTAAGTAAATACTCCCCCTTTCATTCTTGTAGAAAACTAGAAGTCACCATTAATCTGAAGACACAGTTTTGAGACTTAATTTTTGTTTTTATTAAACTGAAACAAGCATATAATCTAACAAGTCAAACCGCAAAGGCCTGGGAAAGCGGCTTGCCTACTCTCAGGATCCCTGTTTTGTTCCCTAGAAGCATCTACTTTGAATTCCTATTTGTCTCTTTTGGAATATACTTCCACATTTCTGTTTTCTTCAAACAGTAATGATTAACTTCCTATTACAATAATTGCCTACCTCTAAAATCGTTATTTCTTTCCATCCCTGCCCAAACCATCAGCTTTTAGCATTTACATTTTATTACTATATATTGTTTTTCAGATAAGCTGGTAGTGCACCATGACTACAGTTTTTTTGTTTTGTTTTGTTTTTTGGTGCAACTTCTAACTTTTCCTGGAGTCAATGCCTTATTTTTTTCACTTGCCTAGCTTTTTTTGTCCCTATGGCTGAATCTTCCTGTATCTTCCAAAGTCAGTGGGGTATGCTTTTTCACAAGGTCTCACTTATCAGGAAATCTGTCATTGCTTTTGCTGGTTGTATTCTTCTTTTCCTGGGAGCATTTCTCCTAGAATTCTGTCTTCCAGACCCAGTCTGAGCTGATTGCTCTCCATGCCTGCTGCACAGATATGGACCTGAAATTTCCCATCAGTGTAATCCTTGGGATTCCTTGGAATCCCTCCATTTCTATCCGGGGCTGACTTCTCTGCTTTCTGGATTCCACATCTTTTTTTCTTGGCTTATTTCTTTGTTTCAGTTGAGGTAAATTGTCAAGGAAATTTTGCACATCTGAAATTAAGATAATTATTTTAGTATGGGAAGCTAACTGTGAACTTTGACAATGAAAAGGTTGGGTCAAAGCTCTATCTGTGCAGACTTTTATTTGGGGGGGAGTTGAGGAAGACGGGAAAGGGAAATTGTTTTATGGGTTCAGCATGCACTATGAATGGGGAAGCTGGGAAGGTGGCTCAATGCTATGGAAATTAGGGGTGCCTGTTTTGGCAGGAAGATAAGGCAGGGGACAGTTCTGAGCTCCTATAGGAATATATAGGTGAGCTGAGGGGTCTGCTTCCTAACCTGGGGGACTTGGAACACTGGATGGATGGCTTTGGGCCCCAGATGGTGCTGAGCTGGTTAGAAGGTCTGTTGGACCCAGTTCAAGAAAGTGGCCAACATCACCCTGGAATGGTGAAAACTGGGTACTTAGGAAAATGACATCCTTGAAGGGACATAGGTAAGCAGATCAACAGAAAGCCTCCTTCGTGTGACTTTTAGGGCCATGGGCTTCACTTGGGAAGGCAGAGGGAAAAATGCACAACATGGACAAGCCTCTACTGTCAGTGACTAGATTGATTTTTAAGCTCATGTGAAGAACCTCTTTGGGAGATCTGAAAGTATGAGGTTGGGGGAGGATTTGCAAGATACAGGAGGCTAAAGTGGTCTTCTTTTAAACAAAACATTTCTGTGGATCCCCAGTATTGACCTTAACTTTTTTTTAAAAGTTTATTTATTTATTTTGAGAGGGAGAGAAGGAGAGAGGGAGAGAGAGGGAGAGAGGGAGAGGGAGGGCATAAGCAAACGGGAGAGGGGCAGAGAGAGAGAGGGAGAGAGGGAGAGAGAGAGTCCCAAGCAGCCTTCCCTGCTCTCAGTGCAGAGTCCATCTTGGGGCTTGGTCCCACAAATTAGAAGATCATGACATGAGCTGAAATCAAGAGCCGGATGTTCAACTGACTGGGCCACCCAGGCACCTCGACCTTAACTTTTTATTATAATGTCATTTAGTATGTGCAGATATAAAATCCTTAGACTTGTATCTTGTATGCAACTATAAAACACAAATTGAATTCACAAATTGAATTCAAACAGAGCTACAAAATAGAAATTCATTTTCATAACATTAAGGAAATGTAAGAGAAGATATTGTTTTGCTGAAACTAAATAAATTACTTGCACCATAATCATGGCCTTGACTGCTCCATTACGGTCTTTTGGGTTTGGTGTGCCTTGAGCTACGATGACTAAATCCATCCGCCATCATCTTCTTTTGAATGAAATATAAGCATTCCTTCATATAGCAGGCCATGCCACCAGCTGGCCCAAACAGGATTTACTTATAAAGTCTATATTATTTTTTGCCTCATCTCAAGATTAAAGTAGTACTACTTGGGGTCCCTGGGTGGCTCAGTTGGTCAAGTGTCTGACTTTTGATTTCTGCTCAGGTCATGATCTCACAATGTGTGAGATCAAGCCCCGCATCAGGCTCCATGCTGACAGTGCAGAGCCTGCTTGGGATTCTCTCTCTCTCCCTCTCTCTCTCTGCGCCTCCCCACTCATGCACGCACACACACACACACATACACACTCTCTCTCTCTCTCTCAAAATAAGTAAACATTAAAAAAATAAAATAGTACTACTTGACAACAAATGTAAATGAACACTCTAAATATCAGGTCTCTGATATTTATATCAGGAGGTCATGTAAATGGTCAATTATATGCTTATATAAATGTGTTTATGTGAATGTGAGATGAAAACACACATTCAAAAATGGTCATAAATTCCTACATGTATAAGAATATGTTCTTGGGCCACATTTTGAATTAAGCCCTTGAAAATTAAAAATGCTTATCTAGGGGCACCTGTGTGGCTCAGTTGGTTGAGCATCCAACTTCAGCTCAGGTCATGATCTTGCACTTCATGAGTTCAAGCCCCATATTGGGCTCTGTGCTGACAGCTCAGGGCCTGGAGCCTGCTTTGGCTTCTGTGTTTCCCTCTCTCTCTTCCCCTCGCCCACTCATGCTCTGTTGCTCTTTCAAATATAAATAAACGTTAAAAAAATGCTTATCTAAATAACTCTCAGGTTAGAGGAAAATTATATAAATTAATGAAGATGAAAACAGTACATATTAATCCATAGGATATAGTCAAACCTGTGCTCAGAGGAAATTTCATAGCCCTAAATATCGATTAGAGAAGATCTGGGGTGGGGTGCGGTGGGGAGACCAATGAAAAGGCTACTGCAGTATCCAGGCAGAGAAGGATGGTAGCTTGGTGGAGGCAGCAGTGGCAATGGAGGGAAACAGGTATACAAAGGTATAGATATGATCAACCATTTGGCTGAATCTTTTTATTCCACAGAGGTTACAAACGTTTCCATTTAATCGTAGCCTCATGCCAACCCTGAAAGCTCGGGGTGGTCATTTGACTGGTACACAACCTGGTCTGGCTTGACTGATTTAAGGAGTGACTAATCTCAACAAACCGATTAGTACAGAAGAAATGGAAAACACTGTCAGAAGCTGTTCCTCCATTGCTCCCACAGACAGCACCTAGACTAGCTGATTTTACCCATGAATTCTGTCAAACTATTAAGGAACCTATTTTATATAAATTATTTAAATTTAAATTAAATTTAAAATTAAATTTAAATAATTATTTTAAAATTAATTAATATATTTAATAAAATAAAATTTATTATATATAAACCTAGTTTATATAAATTGTTCTAGAACACCGAAGAAACCGAAGTCATTCCAATTCTATTTAATTACATTGTCAAAGCCTGATAAAGAAGGGGTGAGAATGCAAAATATAGCCATTCTCGCATCTGAAAGCAGATGCAGAGTCCCTCAATGAAATATCAGCAAGTTGAATCTAGTAGTGTATTACAAAAAAATGCATGATCAAGCACAGTTTATTCCTGGAACACAGGGTGACATTATTAGAATTATCAGAGCCAACTTACAGGATATGAAATTGGGGCTCATAAAGGTTAAGTGACTCACCCGGGTCAAGCTGCAAAGTCACTGACTTAGAACTTGACTCTAGGTGCACCTGACTCCAAAGTCATTCTCTGACTCTGAGGAAGAGGCAAGTGGAGGTGGAAACTTGGCTCAAAAGCCCCCCAAAATCCCTCCATTCATCCTGTTTTCTGCCCCGCCCCTCTATGGTCCTAATTTTGAAAGGTACCTTCCAAGGCAAATGACGAGTTTTAGGCTCCTTTTTCTTTCTGTTTTCTACTTCCTTCCCTTCTGAGCTCCCTTCTCTCTGACTCCTTTCCCTGTACTCCAGTCCTCCCTCCCTCTCCCCTTATCAATTTGGTGGAGACAAGAGCGCCACCTATTGGCCACCTTTTATGTACCTGATTTGAGCAGGAAACCTGGGGAAGGAAGCCAGGATCCATCTGGATGCTATTTTGGGCTGGGAGGGGCTTCTGGTGGCTGAAAGTCACTTGCTCCAGTGGGGAACCCAGTTGCTTAGCGTGGAAGAGGAAATCTTGCTGCAGTTACCACCTCTCCTGGAAAGTGCTCCCAGGTCTCCCGTCCTCCTCCGTTCTTGGCAGCTCTTGGTAGCTGCCCCATTGTAGGGGGGCTTGGAATGGGGTTGTGATGGGCAGTCCCAGCTGCCAAGAGCTGATCTGCTCTGTGAGGGGGAAAAAGAGGAAAGCGTGCTGAGGTCTGGAAATCTGAGGTCTGGTCAAGCACTTAGGCACGCCCTTTCTATTCTCTGTCCTTCACAGTGACTCTCAATGCTCTCTAAGTCCCATGATTGTGTTCTCCTCCCCAGCTGAGGACTCACATGAATCAGACACTGTCCCTGCTCAGAGGTGTCACATACAGGTGGGAGACAATATAGTGTGCAGTGTGCTGACAAGATGTGGGGGCTTGTAGGTCACCTTGGTCACTCACCAGTTAGAGCCTCTGCCTTGAGCTCAGCCTCAGTCTCTGAAAAAGGGAGAATGTTCCCTGCCCTCTCTGCCAGGGTGCGATGGGTTTTCTAACTGCTAAGGCCATTGTGATGGTGGGTGAGGATATTCTACCCTGTCTCCCTCATTGGGCAGCTTCACCAGGCTGGGCTCTGGGCTGAGATCCTCCTTTTCTTGAGGCTGGGCTTGAGGTTTGGGCAGTGAAGGAAAAGTAGAGACAAGAGGGTTCCACCCTTGAGCATCAGACTGGCTCCCTAAATTGTGTAGGGGCTGGGGCTTGGCGGGCTTCTTCAAGACTTCAAGGAAGTCTTCCTGGAGGAGGTGAGCTCTGGTTTGGGGTCTTGAAGGAAAAGAGAAGGTCTGCTATTCCGGTTTCTATAAAACCCCCTTTCCTCCATCCTAATCCCTGTCTGGCCTGGCAGACTGAAAAAGTCTGACTACTTCCAAAGCAATTTAGGTGGGACCAAGACAGGAGGCAGAGACAGAGGGATGGGAAGAGAAGAGCAAAGGGTAAGGTAGAAAGTTTGGGGTCCTAGCGAACAGACTCACCTACTTCCCTACCTGATGGGCGACAGGCCAGCGCCCGCAGGCATCCACTAGATCTGGCTTCTGTGTTCCTGTCTTCAACATTAGCCACCAACTATATTTTCAGGTTGGGGCCCACAGAAAGTGTTTAGCACATAGTTACAGTTTTTTTTTACTCACGCGTTCTACACACTTAGCCTTATTCATTAGGATGACTCCATTGTTTGCTTTAAAGTATTTATTCAATTGTCAAATAGGCTATAAATTTACTTGGCTTTAAAATAATAAAAAAAAGTATTCAGCGAAAAGCCTCTCTTCCATTTTTGTTTGCCATTTATTTGCCCCAACAGATAATGTTATTAGTTTTTTATTCATTGTCCTAGATATTTTTGTTGTATATACAAACCAAAACAAATATACATTATTTTCTCCTTGGAAAAACAAAATTGGAAGCATAATGTTTACACTCTTAAGTATCTTGAATTTTTTTCACTCAATATCTTGGGCTCTTTCCAGATCAATAGATACAGAACTTCTGTATTCTATTTGACACACCATACTATTTCCTCATATAGATGTGCCATTATTTGTCCCCCATCAATGGACATTTACATTGTTTCCAAGCTTTCAGCATTCCCAAACCAGCTGCAATGAGGCCTTGTACATATATCATGCGTGCGGGTGTACTTAACAGGAAAAAATTCTGGAAATGCATCTCCATGCAGTCCTTGTCAGGACACCGAGCTCCCTGTGGCCACACTGGCTCTTCTGGCAACTGTCCACTTTTATTTCTCAAAGGGACCCTTGGTGACCATGGTCAGAATTCCACTTTCTTAAACCTCACTGCCCTCTCCCCAGTGACCTTCCCAACAGAATCTCTCACTAGGGCCCTCACTACATGTTTTGGGGTCTGAATCTGGGAAGCCTGGGCACTTGTCACCTCCACCCTGGGGGATGGGGGTCTGTGTGTTGGCCATCAATCTGTCTAGAGTAATAGGCTCCTTTTTCCCTTCCAGTCCCCAAACCCTGGGCATGAGTGGCAGGTGTATGAAGCTCGCTCTTTGGACCTCCATTGATCAGGCCTCCCCCCCTCCTGCCAATGCTGCCATCTCCCTTCTCTGCCATCCCCCATCTCCACTTGTGATTCCCTTCTTCTCATCACAGGGCAATATTCCTCTCTGGCCTTGGCTCTCCCATTTCATTGGGAGCGGCCCCAGCTTTGTGGGAGAAGTGGATGAGGGAGGAGCCGGCAGCAGGCCTCCTGTGAGAGGCATGCATGGGAGTCAGGGGGAGCCCTCAGCAGCCTGGGAGTGTCTGGGTTGGCCCAGACCTGTGATGTCAGTTCATGTAGCAGACGGCACTCTTCTGGCTGACCTAGGCCAGGAAGAGCAGGAGCCTGGGCAGGTCAAGGCCATGCAGAAGTAGGGTGATTATTATTGCTGTGGATGGCAGTCACTCACAGTTGGAACTGTACATAAGGCATGGCCTTTAAGAGCGCTGATTCTTGATCCAGACTGTTTAAAAAAGGGGATTCACTTCTTACATGTCAGATAAGGGAACAGAGGACCTGGGAGGGGCAGGGACATGTTTGAGATTATACAGGCAGGCGATGCAGGGATGGGAGTAGATCTCAGCCCACCACCCCAGGCTCCACTGCTTCTCTCGTCACAAGAACATATCAGGGGGAGGTGCATTCTGCTAGAAGCCTGGAGCAAGCATCCTCAAAACTGTCAAGGTTGGAGAGGCCAGCAAGGATCCGCACGGAGGCATTCTGACCCATAGTTGGCTCTAGGTAGAGTACTAGGGGTCAGGAGTCCCTGTGGGTGGCATTCTAGGGACTTGACTTGGTTTCTGTCTCCAACCCAGCTATCTGGATCCTTCACAAATGAGGAAACTGGGGCTTTGGAAGGTTATTTGCTGGAGACAAGTATGTGGTGGGGGCATAGTTTGAACCCATCTCTAAGACTTGTAGTCTGTCTGTTGTGTCTCGATGCCTCTAAGATCCCTATCCACTGAAGGGCGCCTGGGTGGCTCAGTCTGATAAGTGTCTGACTCTTGATGTCAGCTCAGGTCATGATCTTATGGTTTGTGTGACCAGTGTTGGGCTCTGCACTAACAGCTCAAAGCCTGCTCTGGATCCTCTCTCTCCTCTCTCTCTGCTCTTCCCTGGCTCATGCTAGTGCTTGCGCTCTCTTTCTCTATCTCTCAAAATAAATAAATAAACTAAAAAAAATTCCTATCTAGTGATTACCCAGCCTCTGCTCACACATTTCTAGTGATGGGAGCTCACCACCATCAACATAGCCTATCGCACCTCTGAGGGACAGCTCTATTGGAATGCTTTCCTTTCATGGCGTCATGGATATTGAGTCTCCTGACAACCTTCAGGCTCCCTTTTGCCTAGGTCTCTGGGCTCCAGGTCAACCCCTGGAGATTTGAAGATGAGGGCTGTGCCAACCCTGAGCCCTTTATTCTCCAGGCTAATGACCCTAGACTGGTCCTTTGTGTCTTTGGGCACCCATCCCCTCCTGCATTAATTAGGGTTAACTTCAGTTGTAACAGAATCCTCTCCGCCCCCAAAGAAAATTCCACAAAGGTGGCTTAACCGATATTGAAATGTGTTTTCTTTTCACATAAGCCTGTGCAGGTGGTTCAGGGTGGTATAGCACCTCAAAGGTTTCAGGGACCCACAATTCTTCTCTCTTGTGACTCTGCTGTTGGTGAAGTTCAACTCAAACTAGCAGAACTTCATTTAACTTAGTTTAAGAAAAGGGAGAATATCTTTAGAATGTCTGGAAAGTCTAATAAGAGTTCTAGTTTCACAAAGAGCAAGGGGATTCAGCACTGCTGTTAAGCTGTCTCTCTCTTTAGGCTGTTTCCCTCTGTGTACAGGCTTCAGTGTCAAACAGCATTGTCCATGTGACCTTCTGGTATGAAAGGAGATGCATCCCTCCTGAAATCCCAGAATCCATATACTCCAGAGCCCCAGAATCGATATAGCCTGCAGTCCCAGAGTCCATTTATCAAATCTTGTCAAAGGAGAGATGGGCTCGGCTTAGAGCACTTACTCCTGCCTAGACCAGCCACTGGGCCTTGGATCATGCTGGGTTGCCTGTTTGCTCTTCGAGGTAAGTGTGAGGGACACAGAGATTGGACAGTCCCATCAGGACCATGTGGACTATGGGACGGGAAGCTTTACCCAGCAGATAGCTGGGACACCCGAAAACTGTAAATGTGCTCAGTGCATCATGGTAAGAGATGGAAGTTTGTCTTATAGGCAGTGGGGAGCCCCTGGAAGATTGTGGCAGGATTTGGCTGGTTCTAGTGGTCACAACCATTTTAAAAGAAGGAAACTGAGGCAGAGAACACAAGAGAGAAATCCAGTAAGTGCTGGGGCCAGGGACCATGGAAAAACTCTCTCACAGGGGGACATGGTCTCTCTTCAGTGGGGACTGATGGAGGAGAAAGTCTATCTTCAGAGAAAACATATTTCCACTGAGGATGTCAGCTATCTTTCTGGGGAGTCCCGGAGAAGAGGGAGAAATATGTCACACCATTGATTCATTCACCCGTTCAGTCCTGTATCCACATGTCTAACATTCACTGAATACCTACTATGTGTTGGGTTTTGTTCCTGGCAGGAGGCAGAGTGATTGAGAATGATAAGGAGCATTTAATGAGCTCTTACAAAGTTTCAGGTACTGGGCTGAGTGCTTTAGATGCATTATCTCATTTGATGCTCACAACAACTCGATGAGGTGGGTACAGTTATCATCCCCACTTTGTAGAGGAGGAAGAATGAGGATGCACCACAGAACGTTCTCAAGGAGCTCACAGTCTACAGAGGGCGACAGACCGGAAAACCAATCATGACAATGGAGGGAGTTAAGTGCTTTGGGGGCACACAGGCAGGAGCCCCTCAGAGCCTGGCCAGTGTGAGATGTTGTCAGGGGAAGCATTGCATAAAGCCTGATGTTTGAAATGGGCAGAGGGTTAGGAGGACTGAGCCAGGAAGGAGTGAGTGGAGTGCAAAGGTACAGAGGTGAGAAAGGGAGTGCAGTTGTGAGTGGAGTGCAGGGGTTACAGGGGAGGCTGGACAAGCAGGCAGGGGCCAGGCCACCTGGTAACCTGTGCAAATGAGCAGATTTGGGGCAGACATCACTGGGGCCTCATGGAATTGCATGAAAATCACCTTCCTAGCTTCTCCTTTAACTTTCTAATTGCAAGCACCAGAAGGCCTCCGACTGGGGCTCTGAGGTCTCAGCAGCACCCCCTGGGTGTGTATTAGCAGCAGGGGTTTCGCATCCTGGGTCTCCCCTCCCAGGACAGAGAGGAGCGTGGTATTCGCCTGAATTGAGGCTGTGCTCAGCCTCCAGTCCACCCATCTCCTGATGTAGGACACTTAGCCAACCCCTGAAATGTATTAGAATCCTTCAGAGTAGCTCCATGTGGGCTGGGGTTGAGGAAAGGAAGAGTCTGACTTTCCAGGGAAACTGCTCTCACTTTCCTCCTTCCTGCCCCACCCTGGAGTAGTGACCACCCCACACCCCATTCCAGCCTGTGATTCCCCTCTCCTGTGTCAAAACTCCCCCAACCAGGCCTCACCCCTCAACATAAGCCCTTCCCCACATCCAGATGAAATGGTTGAAACGGCTTGGCTTGGGAAATGAGAGGTTAGGGATCTAGTTCCGCCTCTGCTACCAATTTGCTGTGTGACCTTGGGCAAGTCAGCCCTCCCTCTGGGTCTCAATTTCCCCCTCTGGGAAACGAACTTTGAAATCTTACAGTCCAATTTGGGGATAAACGACTTCAGTCTTTATTTACTGGAGGGAAAGAAAAACAGCACACCCAGTATGTAATGCAAAGGGTGGGTGGAGTATATGGATTAACGGTCTTTTGGGGAAGGGCGAGGCAGGAAGCAGTTCGGCTGTACAGCGCGGTGTGCGAAGGCTGGAGTCAAGGGTACAGCTTTCAGTTCTGAGCTCAGAGCAGGAAGACGGCAAGATGCTTTGGGCTCTCGAGAAGGCTTCCTTCTCCAGGAAGCGGGATTTGAGCAAGGATTTGAGTACCGATTGGGAAGGGACGCAAGCATGCGCAAAGAGGAGTCCTGAGGTTATGAGGCCCTGGATGACTTTGCCAAAGGGGTGGGGCGGAGAAAGGGCGCTTTGGTCCCAGACCCGGTCGTCTAGTTCCTGACTCTCTGCGTGGACGCGCCGCTCCTCCAGAGGTCGCTGTTCCCCAGGAATCGGTCACCTGCATCTACGGGGCGAGGCCGAGACGCCCTCTGGTCTCCTCGCTCTGCTTCTGTGGGGCTGACGCGGCTCGGCACGGGCTCCGGAGCCGTCAGGCAACCGGCTTATGTCTCCAACCGCGCAGGGACTTACGGTCTCACCAGCTACCCTGCTTGGGTCTCCGAAAGGCTAAAGGCGACGGCAGGTGTGCATTGGTCACCTGGTTGGGACGGCTGGGCCCCCTCCTCCCTTCCCTCCTGTCTCGCCCCACTTTAGGGCTACGGAATTGCGTCGGGCCCGAGGTCTTGCTGCTCCAGCGGGCGACCTGCGATGGGAGGCTTCTAGCCTCCCTGGCTCTCCGCAGGGCCGTGCTCGCACGCTCTCCTCTCTGGCCCGGCCTTGTCCCAAACACGCACCCAGGTCTGCACCCACACATCCTCCTTCCCCGCCAGGGTCACGCGGTGGGACCGGAGTGGGTTCGCAACCCCGACCAGGTCGCGCCGCTTCGGGCTCTGGGGCAGAGCTGCGGGCCTGGATGGCGAGGCTTCCACCGCAGAGCGCAGTCCCAGTAATCGTGCGGATGGCGGGGAGCACTCGGGACAGGCGCCAGAGATACACAGAGCCGCCGCCGTCCTGAGGGCGCACACAGGCGCACAGAGAAACAGACCCTCGGACCCAGAAACCCAGGACGCACTTAGACAGTAGGGGCACTTACCCCTGAGGCTGACGCTCCGACACACCTGGAAGTGTCCCTGCCCCCAGCTCGGCTGTCTCCCCACCAAGCGGGAGCCTGTGAAGCCAGAGCCCCAGGTCCGGCGGCTACGGAGCCGCGCTGCTTTCACCCTCGCCTGGGCCCGCAACCCTCTTCCCACGAACCAGACTCGACCGGCTCCGCAGCTCGCCCAGGTCTCCGCCGCCGCCGCGCAGTGCTGGGGCCGTAGAGGGCTCAAGGGTGCCCCCCACTACGAAGTCCCAGGATTGAGGCGCTGGGGGGCGACCGTGGTCAAGCAGGGTGAAAGGAGAGACAGACATTTCCTCCGAGAGGTGGAGGGTACGCGGAGATGTGGGCAACAGTGGGCGGGCAGGTGGTCCGCGGGGGCGAAGGCGCACACGCTGGGAGCTCTGCATTTCCGTGCAAGCCGTGGGTCGGGCCTCTCCGTGAACTCTGACCCGGAGCCCCGCCGCCTGAGGTTCGTCCCTGCAGGTCTCCGGGGCCGGAGCCTCCCGCCCGGGCCCGGGAAACCAATCGCTCAGGAGCTGGGGGACATGGGGCGGAGGAATAGATCCGGAGACGGCCGGGCTTCGGCCAAACAACTGTCTCGCCCCAGAGCCGTCGCGGGATGGAGGAGCGGGAAGTGCGGGCGGCTGCGCAGGCTCTGCCCTAGGCTGGCAAGGTTTGTGAATACGATTAGAGAAGAGTGCGGACGGGGTGTCCCCCTCTCCGGATCAGGCCAAGCTCGGCTCGCAGAACTCACAAGGAGGCAAGGCCGCGTGAGGTCGGGCCTTGCAGCGTCCCGGCCTCTTGCTAGCTGCGCGCCTCTCTTCACCACCACTTTCGGGATGACTGCATCGTATTCTCATAACCATCTCATAGCTCTTGTTTTCCCCTAGTAGAGAACAGCGCGGCTACAGCGACCACGAGAAGGCAAGGGAGGAGCCATATACGGAGGGAGGGACGGCCACCGAGAGCTAGCAACACATCACAATAAACATGCAACAACTCCCCGCTTGTCTAAACGCTCCGGAGTGGATCCTCCCGTTTCCCTGTCCAGCCCCCACTCCCCGAAACGGGCGCCCCCAAACGCCTCCTTCCAGTTGTTTCTTGGCTGCTCAAGGGAGGTGGCCAAACAGTAAGGCAGAGGAAGGAGGCCGCAGGACCCTACTTGTGACACTGTAACCAAGACCCACAGAGCCTGTTGCCTCCTGTTTCTTGAAGGCTTCAAGCATGGGGGCTGAAGGTTTTCCCTGGAGGAAGTGACAGACTCACCCCAGATGGCGAATGCCACTGGAAGACACAGAAGAGGCCGAGCCCATAGTGGGAAAGCCAGTGCCAGGGCACAAGTGCAGAAAACGGAATGCATGCCGTATGTGCTGCCACCCTTCTCCCAGCCCCCAGCTCACGTACTCCTGGCATTGTTCAAGACAAAGTGGCCCTTCTAGATTTATGTTAGAACCTTGGGAGGGATGAGAGACTCCCAGAAACAGCCCTCCCCAGGCAAGAGTGGAGCTTGGTCAGGGGCTAAGCAGACCTATCTGGATAAGTAAAGGAGCTCTGGCCTGAGAGTCTTGACACTTGGGTCCAAGCCAAGCCTGGGAGTAGGATGAGGGGCTTTAAAAGCCTGGCAAAGTCACATGATCTCCCGAGCCTGTTTCCACTTCTGTAAAGGTGTATGTGGTTTTGAAGGGTCCGGATGATTCCTTAAGATCATGTTCCACCACCACACTGCAGAATAGGGGCTAGGCACCCAGCATCCCTTTTCCCTACCCTAGGGCTCAGCAGCGTACTGCACACGGCTGAGCCACGCCGAGGCTGGGGTGGCAGCTGCAGCTGCCCATACAGTTTTGCCTGGAACATCGGAACCCAGGATACCCGGACAGCACATGCCTCAGCCGGTCTTCCCCTGAAGCTGGGCAGGAGGGCTGGAGCCTGGAGACCCTGAGAGTGCTAGTAAGGAAGGGAGTTACTGATTCATGCCTGCCACTTTAGAAATGAGGACATTCTGATGGTGAGATGTAGTAAGATGATGCCAATGTTGGTTTTCTATTTCCTTAGATACTGGCAGAGAGAGCTGGGCTGCAGCTGATACTGGTACACAGTGTGGGGTATCTGTGAGTGTGAGAGAGTCTCCATGAAGTAAAACGGAAGCTTAGGTATGTGTAGGGTTGCCAGATAAAATAAATCTGCTAAATCCAGCAACCCTAGGTATGTGAGCTTATTTGGGCTGATGCAAAAAATTTCTTCCCAAAGCCCCTCCATCTTATTTTTCCTTTTTTCCCCCTGGAGGGCCTTATCTTTTAGAGAATTCCAATCCCCCGGGCCTCTAGTCCCTGCCCAATATCTTGTCCCTGGTTGGAGACTGGCCCTCTTCTCTTCTTAGCCGGGAGTCTGTGTATGCACACCCAGCACACTAGCTGGGTCCCCTCAGTCTGAGGGGTGTGGGTGTGGGAGGGACAGGAGGACTTTCTCTCCCAGGATCAGAGCAGCCAGACCTGCTTCCTCTCGCCTCTGCTCTTAGCCAGATGGCGTGGGAGGATGGAGACCTCTATCATGAAGATTAAGTGACAAGCACCCAGCCCTGCTCTATCTTGTAGGAGCCTAGGTGAGTCCCTTCCTCCTTTTGGGCGTCTGTTGCCCCACCCGTGGATTGGGAGAGTTAGATTTACACGAGATTATTCCATAGACTGGAGACTGTTAGATAAGAGAGAGAATGTATCCCCTCTCATATCAACTGTGCTCAGATACAGCCTGCAGGGGCTGCAGCCCCCACCCTGCTCCCAGCACTTATCTAAAGGGGACCTTTCAGTACAGTGACCCTAGAGGCTTAGATAACCCGGTTATCCCAGCAGGGGTAACCCAGTCAGGGGCTAGACCAGAGCTTGGATCAGGGTGGGAGACTACAGCACTTCCACCCGCTTTCTCTCTCCCCAAGAGTCTGCAAAGTGCTCTCGATACCCTCTTCATAAGTAGCCTAGAATGATACAACTATTTTAAGGTATGAGCATGAAGGGGTGCTTTTTAAAGCTCATTTTTATAGAGATACAAACAACACAAAGAGTTCAAGAAATTTACCCAAGGTGACAGAACTGGTAAATAATCAAAGCCTGGACCACAATCCCAGCAGCCTAATTTCAGGGTCCCTGCTCTTAACTACTAGGCAAAGGAGGAAACTGAGGCTGGGCAGGGGAAGTAGCCTGCTGATTGTCATGCAGCCTTGTGACGGCTGAGGGTGGCTGGGTCTCAGGCCTCGCGTGCCGGAGCTTTGACCACTGCGCGGCGCTGGCGGGGCAGCAGCAAGTCCATGCCGACGACCAGTGCCATCACCTCTGTCGCACCCCCCCCTCCCGCCTCCCGGGTTGAGCCGGGCCCAGTCTGAGCTGGAGCTACTGGTTGCTGGGTTCCTGGCACGGGGGAAAGGGGCTAAATGGGACGGGCAGAAACCCGGCTGGTGAGAAGAAGGGCACAGGACCAACCTTGTGTGCACAGGATCCTGAGATGAGGCAACGCTGGCCCAGGGCTGAGGTCAGGGTTCACTGAGGAAGGTCTCTGTGGGAGTCCTGCTGCTGGTCCGTAGAGCCTGCGGGTCCGGGGCCGGCCAGAAAGGGGGAGCAGCCCTGCAGTGCGACTAGGGGTGGGGGAAATCGAACGAGGGATTCTCGGACCCCTAGAGACCCCCAGACAAACGCAGGGTTTCCACTGGAAACGGAGGCAGAGATTCACTGAAGGCGAGAGACACAGAGTCACTGGGCCCAAGACAAACGGATACAGAGACGGAAAAGGGCGGAGTACAGGCAAACTCAGGGCGATGGCTCGGTCCGGGCTCCGGGAGGGCGGCCAGAGCGCCGCAGAGAAGCGTCGGGGAGAGCGCGACCGGCGGCGACGCGCTCCCGGGTCTTTCCGCACACACTCCCGCGTCCGGAGTCCCGGGGCGCGGAAAGACGACGTGTGGCGGGATCTCGGCCTTGGAAGGGAGGAGAGGGGCGCAGCCGGAATCTCTCACCTCTCCGATGCCGGAGGCTGAGAGCGCCAAGTTAGCTCCTCGCGATCACTCAACTGCGTCTCCCTTTGGGCCGGAAGCCGCTCGAGCTGCGGCGGGTCCCCCGCTGGCTGCTTAGGTCAGGGCGTCTCAGGCTCCCGCTCGAGCTCCAACCGCCCTTCGGTCTTGGCGGCCCCCGGGCGCAGCCTTGGGAAGATGATGGGTGGGGGCGCCGCTGCTTCTCCCGGCGGCGGTCGGCGCCCGCGCGAACCTTGACATCCAGGGTCTGAGCGCACTGAAGGCAGCGGCTCCGGAGAGCGNCTCTTCCGCCTTAGGCAGCCGCGAGGCGGGAGGGACTAATCCCCCTACCCCCCAGCCCGGGGAGGGGGGACCGGGGGCCGAGACCGGCCAGGGTCAGGGGAAGCCTCAGCTTCTTCCGCCCGCTCCCCGAGTGCAGGCGCCCTGCTGGGGCTCCCGGGGCAGCGGAGGGAGCAGCCAGGCTGGGGCTCNCGCCGCTGCTCCTCCACCCGGACCTCCGACGGCCTCGGTGTTCGCGGGCGCAGCCTCGGCCCCTGCGCCCGCCCCGAGCACGGGGTCAGGCCCTGGCTCCGCAGGCCTGCCCGCCTTCCTTGGCGCGGAGCTGGGCTGTGCCAAAGCCTTCTACCCTGCGTCGCTGAGCCCTCCCGCAGCCGGCACCGCGGCCGGTCTGTCCACCGCACTCCTGCGCCAGGGCCTCAAGACGGACGCGGGTGGTGGTGCGGGCGGCGGGGGCGCCGCGGCCGGCCAGAGGCCTTCCTTCTCTATAGACCACATCATGGGCCACGGTGGCGGCGGCGCAGCACCCCCGGGCGGAGGCGAGGGCTCCCCGGGATCGCCGTTCGCGGCGGCGGCGGGTCCTGGGGGTCAAGCCCAGGTCTTGGCCATGCTGACTGCCCCAGCCCTAGCTCCAGTGGCCGGCCACATCCGCCTCTCGCATCCCGGGGACGCGCTCCTGTCCTCAGGGCCCCCGTTTGGCAGCAAAATCGCCGGCCTCAGTGGCTGCCACTTCTGACCACGTCGAGCTCAGGGCCAGTGAGGCCCGCACTCGTCAGCCTCTCCCGGGAGCTCCTGCGGCCCCAGCGGAACTCAGGGAGTCTATTTATGAAGAGTCTCCAGACCTTGGGTCGGCGCGCGTGACTTGGCACTTCAGGCTCCATGCTCAGAATCTTGCCGATAGTTGGGGACGACGCGGGCTCCATCGCTCAGGNTGCGCCTCTCAGAGGCCCCGGAGGAATGCTTTCCTGGAGAGATGTCTGCCCAGGCCGTGCGGATTCCGCCAGAAACACCCAACTGCGCAGAGAGGGCTCCCTTTCTGCCTCTCCCTTACTCCTTCCCCAACTTTGAGGCCCTGCTTGTCCAATATTATAATTTAAAGACACCTATTATCCGCTTTGTGCTTAAAAGAAAATTTCAACTTTTTTTTCTTGCTGTTTTCCAAGAAGTTCATTTTTTCTGAAGCCTAAAGCAGTGTCTACACAGGCAAAGTTGGACGGAGAGGTTAAGAGAGGGGTCTCCACAATCCCTGCAGAAGCCCTGTACCCACTACACTGAGGAACATCCTCCGTCTTTTGTGTCGGGGCGCTTTTGAAGGAACTTTTCCCCTTTCCCATGGCCGGCGGGGTCCAGCCATCCAGGGCCAGCAGCCCTCACAGCATTCTGCTCTGTCCCAGGCCCTGGGATATTTATTGTAGCTAAAGGCAATGAGGTTGGGGTGGGAGAGGAGGGTCTGGGTCAAGAACTGGAGAGATGGGGGTGGGGTGGGCAAGGGCACATCCTGTGGCNAGGGGACATCCTGTGGCAGGGGGTCCTGTAATTATGTGTAAATATCTGTACAGCGGGCTGCTATCTGCGTTCTCTGTCCACTGGGTGTGCATTGATTTAGACTTCTCCACTGTGGGGAGACTCTGAAATCGTCTGCTGGTTTGTGTGGAAGAAAAGAAAAATCTGTCTCTCCTCTCCCCCCGCCCCCCACTTCCCCATTGGTGTCAGTTGAATAAAGGTATGTGAATTCAGCAGTCACCAGCTCTCTCTGCTTGCCTGCTCTCCCCTTTGCCAGTTGGGGCTCTCCCAGACCCCTAGCTCCTGGGCAGAGAGGGAGTGAGGAAAGGCCCTGGACAGCCCAGACAGGTAAAGGAGGGCTGGGGCTTATAGGATACAGGAGATATTGTGGCCTTGGCCTTTGGCTGTTAATGGGGCCAGGACTCTGGGAAGCCTGGGACCCCTCTAGCACTTTCATTTTCACTCTTGTCCTAAATGTCCACCTGGGGTTCTGCAGAAAGGTTTTGTTTCAAATGCACCTGGGGACTCTCATCTTTTCGTTTAGACTTTAGTGTGGCCTGGGCTTATTGGGTGCCTAGTGCTCATGGCCATTATACCCATGAAGCACAGTTTCCGTGAATATGTCTTGATGCATATTCTCTGCGCCTGTGTGTGTGGAGGCTTTCGTGGAGTTTGTGATTCCTGTTTGTGTTTCTGAGGGTCATCACATATCCTTGCTTATTGTCCTTTGGGCGGGGGAGGTGAGCTGTATTTTAGGATAGCTGTGTTTTTATTTCTCTGCAAGTTCATGAATGTGTCTGTTTGTGATTCTCTGTCACTGTCTTTTTTCTGAGTCCCTAAGAGGAGAGAGATTTGTCTTTAGCCACTAGTAGATTTGTCTTTGGATTACCCCTCACCCTCAGCACCGTGGACTGGTCAGAGTGAAAAGCTTTAACTGGAGACTATGGAACCCCTCTCTCCTCCAGCCTGCGAGAGTTAAAAGTGCACTATGAACCGAAGGAGAGAGTCAGTGCAGTCCTCTTACTCTGTGAAAGCAAACCTCCGAAACCTTAAGCCTTGCTCAGAGCCAGAACCTACTGCCAGAATGCAAAACCATCGGTCTGGCTGGACTTTTCCGTAAGTCCATTGAGCTGCCCAGCTTGCTGGGACTCCAGGTGGCCAGCCTTGCAAGCATGTTAGGCGAGAGGCGATGCTTTGGGGGAAACAAAGATGGTTAGTTAGCTCTTTCTCTGTACATTCAACGGAGGAAATAGAGAAGGAGAAATACAGAGGTGCACAAAGGGGCAGTTCAGCCTTCACAGAAAATAGATACATGCTGAGGGCGAGTGTTGGGCGACCGTGACAGAAAGAGGAAGACAGGGTCAGGGAGTCAGTTGTAGAGAACGTGAGAGGGCAAGCAGGAAGAAGCCCCAAAGACCTCTCGAGCCAGATTCCCGGGCATTAGCAACTGGAGGAAAGGAAGAGGAGGAGGTAGAGGACAGAGTGCCATATAGAAGGAGGGTCAGAACCAGGATCAGGGTAGGAAGACCACACCAGGGCTGAGGAACATTTGCTGAGACTCCTAAGTCTCTCAGCCCATTCCCCAGCAGAGGAGAGACAAGGTTGGCAGTGCGTGTAGTCAATGCAGCCTCTTCGCCAGAGGTGAGGTGCCTTCTCCATCGGGTGGAGAGACTGTGGGCGGGTGGGGAGGTAGAATGCAGTGGGCCACCTACCCATGGTTTTATCAAACAGCCCGCAAGAGTAAGGTTAGAGTCCGAGGTCAAAAGAGGGAAATGCCTGCTGATACTGGGATAATGGCTCTGGCTGGCTGCTTGGTTGACTTCTTGTTGCTGAGTTTGATTTCATTTCTTTTCAATGGAGACCGGTTGGACGTGACCATGTGTGTGTTTGTCCTCAATAAAGCATTTTGTAGCTTACATGATCTCATTTACCGTGCGTATGTCACTCCCAGATACTAGGTTGGAGCTGCAAGAAAAAGATGTATCAGTTGGTTTTTCCTCTTTAGAAGAGAAAAAATTAAGTCAGCCAGAATTCATATCTGATGGTGGATAGATAGATAACTGCCTCAACTGCTACTTCCAGGAGAAGCAAATCCTTCTGGACTCCACAGTGTGTGATTGTGAAAATAAGTGTGTGTGTGTGTGTGAATTCATCTGAGCATGTTGCTTGTTTCTATCTATATGTACATCAGAGGGTCCGTGGCAGGAAAAGGTAGAAATAAGAGGACTGGGGAAGAGTGAGATGCACCCTTCCAGGGGCTTCTAAGAAACTTGAGACCCCAGACCCAGTTTCCCCATGGGTCAAGAAGGCCAGATCTGGCTCAGATTATGGCTGAGGACGGGGGGCCAGAAAGAAGCCACAGATGCCCAACTAGCTTTGAAAAATACCAGAAAAAGAATTGCTGAGAGATCTGCACTACTGAAGGCAGGGGAGAAGGGAGGGTGTTTAGAATTGGGGTCCATTGGGTTGTGTGGGCCCCAGAACCTGTAAATTAGGAACTGGCAAGGACCTACCTGAGACCCAGCGAAGAGCAGGAAGAAGGAGGAGGGAATTGAAGATTTGTAAGGTAGAGCTCTCTGTTTTGTTCCTCCTAACCGACAGACCAGAGGGACTCTGTAAATGGCTCCTTACCACCCTGTGGGTGCAAAGGGTGGGTGTTCAGTGTAAGGTGGCTTACTTAGGAGATCAGCCTCTTGGGAGGAGAAAATAGGCCATCCCATCTGAAGCAGCTTCTGTGGGTTCCCTCCCAGTCGGGGTGGAGACAACCGAGCTTCGACCCCCGCAGGCCACAACAATCGGCGACAATAAGAAAATATCCAGGGCACACCTTCATCTCTCGAGGTGAGAAAAAAAATGCTAAGAAATCGGCCTGGGGTTCAGAGAGTGCTGTTGAGAGCGGGCAGTTTAAAGGGGAAGAAAATTGGCGAATTTCACTGGTCAATTTCACTTCATTTCGTTCAATTTCGTTCAATTTCATTCCTTTTCATCCGGCGCCGGGAGGCCCGAGGCCACAAGGAGGGGGAGGGGTCTTTCCGGACAGAATTTACCCCATCTTGCAGATTTACTTTCTACGGCTGAGAACAGCCTTGATGCTCAAACTTTGACATACGTCTTTCAGCCACGGCTAGGGGCAGGCATTTTATTTTAATTTATTGAAGGGCATTAGGTTTGGGCGATCGAGGCACATCGGTGAACCTCTCCCCGCTTCTCTCCTGCAGCCCAATTAAACTGGTTAATTCTTTTCACCGCCGATTCCTCCCCATCTTTCTTTTCTCCTGGGGCTCCCCGGACCACCCAGGAGCGGGAGTTGAGGTGGGGGCGGACACTTCCCCTCCATATCCAATTTGTTCTCGCCACAGCGGGCGCGTCTTCGTGGTTACAAAGCGCTTTTCCCCTGATGACTTTTTTCCCCTTTTCAAAAACACTTCTCTCTCTCCCCTTCAACTAGCAACCCTCCCCAGGCCAGGCCCACCCCTCCTCCCTCTCCGCTCGGGTTTATTTAAACTTCGCCTCCTCCAGAGCCGCCGTAGCGCGCACTTAATGAAGTTGAAGGCTCGGTGAGCCCGGGTGAAGAGGGTTTGGAATCCGTTGAAAGGGGCGTTTTTGTGACACTGATTGGGGCGGGGGTGGGGGCGGTCGCGGACCAGACAATGACGGATCAGGCGGGTTTTCCTTCGCATAGGGTCAGGCGAATAAAGGCGCCGACGCTGTTTAAACGAGGGACCCTGCAAGAGAAAAGGAGAAAAGATTTTGAGTGTGGAGCGTGCCTCGTAGGATTTCGAGCGGTTGGAGCAGGCAGCTCACGTAGGGTCTTTACGGACCGGATTCGGAATTGAATTCGTACCCTGCGCATCCAGCCACAGAGAAGAGAGGCGAGTTTGGGTTTGTGCCTAAATTATTACGATGCGTGGTTGCAAAGGTTGTCTAGGCTCAGGACTGGAGCTGTGTCCCGGAGGACCAGCCGGGATGAGGAGACCCAGCTCACGTTTGTCCTTGGGGCTGGCGCTCTGGGATTTATGGAGAAACGGCGAAAGGGAACTTGAGGTGGGCGAAGGTCGTGCAGGATAACTCAGCCTCCTAAGCGTTTCGTCCGCCAGGGTATTTGAGAGCAAAACAAACGTTCATCGGAGTTTTGGAGCGTGATTATTTTGTTCTTTAAGGTCGGCGTAGACGCGTACCAACCTAGAAAGCCGTAAGGAGGCTAGCGATTCCTAGCTCGAGTCGTCGGCAACGAATTCGTCGGCGAGCGAGTGGGCGCGGCGCCGCGCGGGGCGGAGCGGGCACCGCCTCCTTTCGTAGCGGCGCGAGCGGTGCGGCCCGAGGCTGCGGCGGGAGGCCGAGGGGCGTCGGGCCGCTGCGAAGCGGGGCGGTCTCCTCCCGCGCCTGCGCCCCCGCGGTGCACTGGGCGCCCCCCTCTTCGGGATTGTTTCCCCGCCGCGCTCGGCTCCTCGCGCCGAGTCGCGGGAATCCGCAAAGCGCTGTTTTCGTTCCACCCGGACTCAGAGCGGAAGTCGCTCGCCGTCTGCGTCTTCGCGTTTCTCCTCGCGGCGGGGGTCGGGGGCAG
>NW_027532591.1:283336-317343 GCF_008692635.1 Crocuta crocuta
GATGCAGTGTCAAACTCCTGGAGGGGATGGGCGGGGTCCGCGTCTTCACCTCCGCCCTGCAGTTACTCGGAGATGCGTGGCTCCCGGGGCGGGCGCAGCGGCCCCCGCAGGCGCCGCTCGGGAGATGCGCACAGTTAGCGCTACACGGGTCCTGCGCGTTTCGCCTTGGGAAGCCGGGACCTTGTAGGTCTGTGCTCCGTTTCCCCGGTGTTGGAAAATCGCCGTAGACTGGTCTTGCCTCCGGGACATTTCTGTCTACGCAGGCAGAAGTACCGTTGGAATTGCGGTTGCATGGATTTTAGGACAGGAAAAGACAAACTATAGGGGGAACAATACATGTAAATCTGTTCCTTCGATTCTGTCCCTTCCTAAAGATCACCACTACCTTGAAAAGCATATTTCAAATGAACTGTGTAGACGCTGCAGAACAGTGTCTGTGTGGAGGAGTGGGGGCCGCTGAGGGTACAGGAGAAGGGCTTATTGTCCAAGTTCATTCCTGCCGCTTACAGGGTGCCCCCGTTTTGCGTCCCTCTATCCCAGCAGGTGTCGGTGCTGCTGGGACTCCCCGACTTAGATGCTCCATCGCATTCAGATGCAGATGTGTCGGGTCCCCGCTGAGTGTGTGGGGGGGTGATCCCTACCCTCTGCCGCCCATCTTGGTCCTTCCCTTCCCTCGGAGGCGCCTCTTGTCCTGGGCCCAGTGGGCTCACGTCTCAAGTGCAGAGTCCCATGCAAATGTTTCAATCTTTTTGCGTCAGTTCTCACTTCCTCGAGTCACCCTAGTCAAAGAGGGCCGCTGGTGAGGTTACCACTTAAATTAGCCTCAGACCCAGATGGCAGGAGCCACTTTCTGCACTAGAGCAGAAGGGACCAGGCCGAGATCGCACCTCGGAACAGTTTCGGAGCCCGGGAGTGGATCCAAAGACCCGGGCTCCCAGTACAAGGAGTCGGATCCCGGGGCTTGGACGACTGGCTTTTCGCCTAGTTCCCACGTCCTGGCGGCTCTGGCCAGTCACGCTTTGTGGAGCTCCAGGCGAGAGGGAGGATTGAGGATCGAGGATCGTTCTGAGTGTCCTTTGCAAACCCAAGGGTCTAAAATAACAGCAGTGCGAAGGCAGACGGACTGCTAGGCCGCTTCCGGGTTCTGCTGCACTCTGGGCAGCAGCTCTGGCCTCTGATCTGCGCACCCTGCACCCCAGTGCCTGGGTTCCTCTGTTGATCATCTGAAGATTGTGAGTGAGGTCTACCTCAGGGCTCAGTCTGTGTCCAAGAGCAGTTTTCCTGTCTGAGAAGTTACCTGATGAGGATCAAACACAGGCAGTTTAATTTGCCTCCAGTCGTGGAGATCTCTTTCCTGTCTGGCTTCTTTCTTCTTTCCTCAAATATTTATTGAGCACCTACAGTGTGCTGGGTATTGTGCCAGAGATACAAGCAGCAAACATCTGCCTAGTGTCATCAAAGGCAATCTAACTTGGGTAGTTGAGAACCAAAGGAAAGGCAAGGCAAGTGATTATCACCGTATTTGAGGTAAAAAAAATTGGTGTTTTAAGACTTAAGGATGGTAGATTTCCATTTTATGATGATGGTTCCAGGTATCACAGCCGGGAGGTGTGTATGTCCTTTTTGGATATTTGGGGTCTGTAACTGTGTATATGTTTGTGCATGTGCATACATACAGTTATCAGTGTATCTGGATGACCGTGTATGGGGAGAAATAGTTGTGAGTGACTCTGTATGTGCTGTATTTGTGACGGTATCAGTGTGAGTCCAGGAGTGTGGCTCCCCTCGTTGGATGGCTGAAGCAGAGGCTGGAGGGATGTGGGTGTGGAGGACTGGGGTGAAAGGGTTAGGAATGGGTGTCTAGGGTTGTAGAGGGGAAGGGCTGAATTTTGTGCCTCTTCCCCTATTCTTCCAGCAAAGCCTGGGGCCTGTCTTCTTCCTACTTCCTTCCCCACTGCAGACAAGGCTCAGAATGCAGAGCACCCAGTGAGGGTGCTGAGGGGCACAGTGACTTGACCAGCAGTGGAGCAGGCTGGTTTCCTCCTGAAGCTCCTGCTCCCTCCCTTTTCTGGTGGTGTCTAACCCTCGAAGCCTGCCTTTGATCTAGCCAGGGTACCCAAGGGGCTCCATTGTCTGGCCTCTGACCCGCTCTCACTCTGCCACTGGCTGCTCCAGCCTGTGCAGAGGGACTAGGTCTGGGATCCTGGGGAATTCTGGAGCCTACCCTTCCATTCCAGGAAACTGTCCTCCAGCAGCAAGGGGGTGGGTGCAATTTGTGGAGCCAGTAACACCAGAGTTCGCAAGGTTTCCAGGGCTCACATTGAGCTGATGGGCAAATAGGTCTGGAGGAAGAGTAAGGGTGGGAATTTGCCCAAAGTTGCTCGGCATGCTGTAGCCTGCAGCCTCTTATGCACCCGCATTGAATTTTAAAGCGCTGGGCTAGATATTTTGAGGAAATAAAAATCCAGCACCTCCCTTTGTACTCTAGGGAAATCTCAAGTGTTGTCTGGGCTATGGATGCTTCTGAATCTCCTTCCTTCCCAGAGGCAGGATGTGAACAAAGTCGAGATCAAGGTGTGGGAGAGCAGTCAATTATCCAGGGAAACCAGGGCCTGAAATCAGTTGCCCTGAGGTGAACAGAGTGCTGGCAGCAGTCAGCAGGAGAGTGGGGGAGCAACAGCATCCAGTGCTCTGCCATACTCTGGGTTGTTCCGGGGCTGGGGAAGGCAGCTGAGTCCTTCCCCAGCCCCAGACCGTGCAGAAGGCTGGGCACCAGCTTGGCTGCGGGAAGGGGTTGGGGGGTGGTGATTGGAGTTTTCCAGTCAATCACCTCTTTTCCTCCAATTTTCCCAGGCAGTAGCATCCCTCTCCCTATTTCTGAGTCTGTTGGAGAATCTGTCAGCCAGTCCACCCACCTGGCTATTCCAAGCCTTGCTTCCTATGCCCTAAGTGACTCCAGACCTTTTAGACAGTGGTGAACATGCAAAGAAAATCCGGGCCATCTAGGTCCCAGTACCCTGGCTGGAGCCATTCCTTCCTGGTTGGGAGGTGTTGGCTGAGCCTCAGGGCTCTGAGAGGTAGAGGTCTGGGGGAGTGTTGGCGTGTGTGTGTGTGTGTGTGTGTGTGTGTGTGTGTGTGTTGGGGTGGGGGGAGAGCACATCTGAGCATGTGCATATGTGCTAGGCAGGCAGCGATAAAGATTCTGAAGTATACTTATGTACGAACCAGAGATCTGATGTCTCTTTCCCCCTCGTTCTCAGTCTTCATTGAAGATGGTTAGTTGTCTAATACTGGTGGCTGAGAAGGGGAAGAGGAGAAAGGATTCATGATTCCAGCCAGGGTGCTGACTCTCTGTGACCTTGGGCCCGTAGTTCTCACCCTTACCGAGACTCGGTTTCTCTGTCTGAGAAATGGAGTTGGAACACATTAGCCCGGACTCGCCTTCCAAGTCTGTGGTCAATAGCTTCTCCCAGGTGCTCCTTCTAGTCTGCGGAAGAATTCTCACTCCTCCTTCAGCTCTCCCTCTGCAGCTTAGCTTGCCTCAGGTTGGGCTGGGGCTCTGGGGGCACAGAACGGGTGGCTGCCTCGGGGCTTCCACTACAAGAGGGGCAGAGGAAGGACTTGGCTCCCTCCTTTCTGGACCCGAGGGGCTTCTACCCTAGACCCAGGGATTTTCCCTCCTATGGCAGGGCCAGAGAGAGGTGGCCAAGTGTCCGGGGATGCCTCGGTTCCTCTGTTCTGAATGCAGCTGCCTCCTTCAGGAAGATGAGGAGCGAATGTGAGGGCGAGTCACCACCGGGCAGCCCATTGAGCTCTCAGCCCTGTCTCTTGAGTGTCTGCACTTGGCATTGAGATAGGGTGGCATGAAGTAGAAGGCTGGCCCCAACGGTGAAAGGGAGCCTCTACCCCAGCTCCTTTTACTTCTGTCTCTATAAAACCTGACACCCCCCTTTCTGGGAAACACTGGGGGAGTGTGTGAGTGTTTAGGGGGAGGCAAGAGAGCAAGAGAGGTGGGGCACTTCATGGGAGCCGGAGAGCTGGACCCTGTGCAGGTGCTGGTGGAGCTGTGGGGAAGGGGCCGTGGCTCTGCCTCCTCCCCAGTGTCCCTGTCCAAGGCCAAAGCTGGAGAACTTAAGATTTTGTGGGGTTGTGGCCAAAGCTCCCAAATCCTGGGGGTGGGTAACCTGGCGGGCATGACGGCTACTCCCAGAGACAAGTCCTAAGAGTGGGTGTCGGCAGAGGCCTAGGCGAATGGGCGCGGCCGGCCGGAGGGGCAGGGCGGGGCTCCGTGTTTGCTTCCCCCGGAGCTGGGGTGACTTTCGCGTGACTTGTCCCCTCTGCGCTTGCATTTAGGATTCTTGCTCTCAGAAGCGCTCGCGCACCCACTTGCATTCTGTGAGCAGAAAGAGCCCCGAAGATGCTTGCAAAGAATATTCAGAAGCAGAAGTAACTCCTGAAAGGCGAAGCGAGTCCGCGAGGCTCCCTGAAAGAGAGTGAGAGGAGCGAGGTTCCTGAATCCCTCCCCGACCCGGACCCGGAGCGCCGGCGGGGCCCTGCCACCTGGGGGCGCCGCTGGCCCCAAAGTACCCGGAGAGTACCGGGCGCCAACCGAGGTGACCCCGCCCCGCCCCCGTCAGGGTCTGACCCTCCCTTAGAAGCCGGTTCTGCAAACCGGGACGCTTTTGCTCCGAGGCGAGAGCAGACCTAGGGCTAAAAGGGATGACCCCGCGCCCCGCGGGGCGGCTCAGCTCGGAGCGGGCCAGCCTCTGAGCTCCAGGCCTGACCCTAAACTGCCAGGGGTCGATCTCGTGCTTGCGGACGTGCTTGGGCTCTGCGCGGGGTAGGTGCCACAGCTGTCACGTCCTTGTTGTAGGTCCCCTAGCTGTGGCTCCGAAGCAAGAGCCCCTCCCCCACCTCCTCCCCTGGACACTGCTCCATTCCTCCTACCTCCCTGGCCCTTTAGGCCAGTTGTGCGACTTCCGTTTGAAAGGAAGCCTGTGCCTGTTTTGCAGCCCTGGGACAAGGAGTTTACAAGTCCAAGAAGATGGCTGAGGGTGGGGAAGCAGCGTTCCTAAAGGGAACTGATTCTGAGCAGACCCAGGCATCTTGGGGGCCAGGGCTGTTCCTTTCTGTGTCTGTGTTTGCACCCCAGTAACAGGCCTGGCTGCACCCCACCACCTCCAGATACATTGGCAGCTTTGTCTTGGGGCAGCTCCACCCTCTTCCTGGCCCGGTGCCCCTGTTGGTGAAATGAAATGAGCTCATCACCAGGCTGCCCTCATCTGCCAGAATGTCCTTCCACATCCACCCATCAGTCTCCATTCATTTCAACAAGTCTTTTGAGAAGCTTTGTGCCCATCTCTGCCCTGCGCTGAGGATACAGTAGTGAACAAAACAGACGTTGTTCCTGGCCTCAGGGTGGTGGTGATCTAGCGGAGGAGAGGAAGAAACACACCAATGTATATCTAACTAAAATGTACTCTGGGCTCTGAGGGAAGAATAGCTAGGGCTTTGGTGGAGGAGAGCTCAAGAACGTATTGTGGAGGTGAATTGCTCCTCGACTCTCTGGGCTGGAAACTGTTGGGGACAGCAGCCATCTCCCAGAACTCTGTCCTGCTCAACTCTGACTCCAGTGAACAGTGCTCTGACCATTGGGATTGCCAGTCACTGGAGCTGCACAGAGCCAGGCTTCCCTGCCCTTGTCCATCCCAGAGAGTTCCTTGAACGTGGCCAGGAGGAGATCCCCCTGCATCCTGACACCCTGGGTGTCTTCAGACTTCTCCTCTCCCCAGGGGCTTGGATTTGAAAGAGGCAGTCTGCCTCTCAAGAGTAGGGTATGGAAGCCAGGCTGACTCTGGGATATGAGATCCTTTCCATTCTTAGGTCTTTCTCCCCAGCGTGGCATCTGGTACAATAAACAGCTGTTCATTAAAAGAATGATTGGAGCAGTCTAGGAGCCTACCCTTTGATAAGCCCATGAGCCAATGGTTCTCTGTTTCATGCATCTTACTGTCCCTTCTTTTCCTTTCTACTCGGTTCACTCCCAACTCAGGTGTCCCCTCCTTCAGGAAACCTTTCCTCTCCTCTGCCCCCTAGTCCCCAAGCCTGGGCTCAGATCCTGTTCCCTGGGCTCCTATCACTGCTGGTGCGTTCCAAGAGCTTGTCGTGGTGTATGATTTTCTGGTCACAGCTCCATCTCCCTCACCAGACTGGGAGCTCCTTGAGGGCAGGAGTTGAATCCGTTGCATCACACTGGCCCCAGCACACGGCACACGGCCTGGCATGTGAGTAGATGCATCCACCATGGGTCTCTGGCGGCGCTTCGAAGGTGTGTTGCATTCCTAGAGACGAACAGAGATAATATTCAGAGGTTTGATCCTTAACAGAGCAGGAATGGTGTCTGGTGCCCAGCGTGGCAGGGAGAGGGGGTAGGCACAGCTGTACCCAGGACAGGACCTGGGGGGCCCAGAGCCCCACTGTAGCAAGATAACCCGAAGGAGAGAGGGACCATTACTCCAGGTCAGTTCATCTCCATTCTCACCTCCATTCCAGAAGGGTCTTGGGCTGTTGGGTACCCTCCCCTGCCTCCCCCCACTCTCCCACAGTGCAGCAGCTGTCCAGGGAGCAAGACTGGGTTTCCAGAGCTGCACAGAGTGCTCCCAGCCCAAGGGCAGAGGCTGCAAATGCTTGTTGGGGGTGGGGCAGGCTGGGAGAGGAAGAGGGGTGGGCAGAGGGAGTGGCTTTCAAGGGTGTGGACAAAGAGCTGACTCAGCTGGGACCCACCAGAGGTATCTTTCTGTGGGGTTGGAGAGGATTCGCCTTGTTTTTAACTCCTTCCTGACTTCTATTCTCATCTGGCTACCCAATGACAGAGACCTGGGGAATAAAATTTTTCGGTGTAAAATCCAGATCGGGCAGAACTAGTGTCTGAGGAGGGAACTTGTGGCCCCAATGTGGGAAAGCACTAGCTGTCTGCCCCCCTGCCTCATCATCGCATATTTTCCTTGAACACGCATACTCTCTGTGGGCGTGGGCCAGGCTGAGAGAAGAGAGATGAATCAGACAGACAGTTCCCCGACCACCCACCTGCCTCCCATGAAGCAAAAATTTACTGGCCCTACTGTGGCTAAGCCTCCTTGGACTGGGCTCATTGTAGGGGTGGGGTATATGTTGGGGAACAGAGAGGGAATTTATCCAACTGTCTACCCCCGCGGGGAAGCTCATAGTCTGACGTTGCTGGCTCTTGGTGCTTCACATCAGGTCTAGTAAGTCCTGTGAGAGGAAAGGAGGTGCAGAAGACTTCCTGGAGGAAGTGGAATTTGAGCTGGCCTTGAAGGTTTGGAAGAATTGTGATAGTAGAAGATTGGGTATGAGGGAAAGGCATCCTGGGAATTCATCCTTTGTGAATAAGGGCATTTAGGCGAGCTAAGAGTGAGTCCACAGTGAGCTTAAGCTGAGAGGTGTACCCCTACTCCTACCCTGGTCACAAGGTCTCCCCTCTGTATTATAAGTGGTTCTCAAGGTCTTAGTAGTTTTAGTAGTTAATAAATACTTTTTTTTTTTTTTATCCATCTCATTATCCAAATGTTGGTGGTGGTAGTGGGTGGGGGATACTTTGTTCCACATAGTCATTCAGAGACCCAGAACCTTTTATCTTGGGGCTCCACAATTTTCTAGGGGAGGAGTCCCCATGGATTCCCTTAGGAAGATTAATGAGGCCTGTGGACCCGTAAGATTAAGGGTTTGTCAATGGATAAAATCCAGTTCACAGGACTATAAAAGAAATCAATCGTATTGAAGTTCAAATATAAAATATTTTTTAAATTTTGTAATGTAATAGTATGTGTGATAAAACAATAGAATAAATGTTTAATATAATAATAACAAGTTAAATTTAAAAAGCAATGGGATTAACAGTACAATTTCTAAGTGTTCTCAGTATAAGTGGCCTTTTGATACTTCTGCAACAACTTAACATGATGTAGAAAAATACCTGCAATTTCTGTGGGTGGCAAAATTACAGGTATGGAGAATACTACTATGGTTTTTCCCTCCATAATTGAATAAAATGCTGAATTTCAGTTCAGTGATATGTCAAAATAAAGATAAAAATTTTCCCATCCAAATTTATGGAACTCCTTCATAACCGATTCTACCACTGACCCCTTGTGGGTTGGGGGCCCCAGTTCTAGGTCCTTGGCATTCTCCATGGGATCTTCTAAACTCAGAGGAGGAGAGAGATCAGAAATTTCTGGGGGAGATTAAAAACATTTTTTTAGCGTTTATTTATTTTTTAGACACAGAGCCCAAGCGGAGAAAGAGCAGGTAGGGAGGGAGACAAGGAATCCAAAGCAGGCTCCAGGCCCCAAGCTGTCAGCACAGAGCCTGAATCTGGGCTTACGCTCACTGAACCATGAGCTCAAGACTTAGCTGAAGTCGGATGTTCAACTGACTGAGCCACCCATGTGCCTGATGGAGGAGATTGTGTTTTAAAGGGCCAGGTCTGCAGGTCGCAGATATCGCTTACTTCTGACTGCTTTCCTTGGCCAGAACCCAGGCACATGGCTCCATCGGACTGCAAGGGACCCTGGGAAAGACTCTCTGGCTGTGTGTGCAGGAGGAAAGGAAGAGGGAAAGGGATAAACCCACATTTGCCATGCTTCTATCCCTGGGTAAAGTCACCTGAAACAAAACAGAGCAGATGCGTAGTAAATACATGTGGAATTGAGCATCTGAATGGAGGACTTTTCTTTCCCCCAAGGTGTCTTACCCTCTTCCTGCCTGTCTTCATTCCTCTGTTCACCGATCTGTCCTGTGGTCGGTCTGTCAGGGATTTTTCTTCCCCAGTCAGCTCAAATCTGTGGGATGAGGCAAGACATAGAAGTATATGTAAGTATTAATGATGAAATCTCCACGTTGGCAGATAATGGCTCACTGTCATCTCCACCCCGGGTCGGTGACATTCCCTCTGCTGGCAATCGTGAAAAGTGAGGAGGCTCACAGACCTCCCTGGAAAGCCTTTCCACTCCCTCAGTCTTGTTTAGTCCTCACAGGGCCTTGGGATGGGTGTTTGCATTCTCTGTTTGCAGGGTTGTAACCATAAACAGCGGTAGGACCTGAACTCCCATCTTCTCACTCCGTGGGGCCGTCTTCTCCCTTGCTCTCAGGTTTTCTTTTCCTTCTCTCCCACTGGCTTCCTGCTTCTCCCTGAGTCCACAGTCAGGTCCTGCTGCAGGGGCCGCTGAGGAAGGTACGCTCCCTGCGCCCCGGCCCCAGGGAGGTGTCCTTGAGGACTGGCAGCAGCTTAGAGGCACACCGGGCAGGACCCGCTTTTCCTCAGTGGCTTACAAAGGCTGCGGGAGCGACCCTGGTCCTGGGGCCTTACCTGGCTTGTGCTGCAAGAGTGCCTGTCGCTAAAGCTCCAGCGCAGGCTGGGCTCCTGTGGGCTCAGCTGTCTCACCCCTTGGACTCAGACATCCTTTCTCCCCTCTCCCGTTCTTCCCTGTCTTTCCCTTGGCCTTTGTCTGTGGCCAGTGTGGAATCCATAAGAAGCCAGCTCTGCTGAGCCCCACTAGCTCAGGCTTACCCTGTCGTCTACACCCATGGGGACTCCCAGGTGCTCCAACCTCAGAACCTCCAGGGGAAGGGCTAAGGCTGATCCCTGTCCTCATAGACACGGTGACCCAGAAGGCCTCTGAGGGGCTGGGAATGTGTGTCCTCCTCAGACCCTCCATCAGTCACCTCCCACTGCCTGGGCCGTCTCCTTGGTGATGGCAGATGAGCACATATTCCCGAATCTATTCCCCCTCGGGCTGATGGGCCCCAGTTTCTTCCTCTGCTCTCACGGTCCTAACCCCCCTCATTTCCCTGCCTTATCCCCTGCTCCCTTGCCTCTTTCACAACCACCCTGCTCTTGTTGTTACATTAATGGCGGGTGGCGTGGGGACCTGGTTTCGGTCGTGCGTTTGCTCTCAGCTAGTTAAGTGGAGGGCAGCCCCACGCTGCAAAGGCTCCCTGGGGAGAGGGCCGGCAAAAGAGCCAAAGTGCTGGGTCTGCTTTGTGCAAACACACACAGAGGCAGGCGTGCTAGTGTGTGAGCACATGCACTGCCCTCAACCTCTGCCCTACACCTCATCACACACAGACGCCGGGCACAGATGGAGAGTCAGGGGATAAGGTACACGCATCAGGGTGAACAATTTCAAACATGTGCAGAAGCAGAGAGAACAATGAATTCCCCTATCTACACTCCCCCTCGCCTAGGTAAAGAGCGATCAGATGCAGGCACATCCTGGTGACAGTGGCATTTAAGCCACTGATGCAAATGGAGATCTATCTTCAGTATTTTTCTGGTTACCCTGATGCAGAGTTGAGCATGTGGATAGTTTCCCCATAAACAATTATGTGGCGAGAACATATTTCGTGGGAATCTACATGGGCTAGGGACCAGCAGCTGCTCCCTGCCCACTCTGCTTTACACGGAACGGCCTCAGCTGTTATCTTCGTAGTGTCTCGGGTGTGGGTGACAGGAGGATGTGCATGGGGGGGCCTGGGAGCCTGTATGGCACATCATGTGTGTTGGGGCTGTGTTCTGAACAGTGAATGCGGACCGTTTCCTGGTGAAAATCGAGTGTGAGGAGTTGTCCATGTGTGATGGCATAGTTAGCATGTGTGCACACCCAGGGCCAGCAGGAGAGGTGTGCAAGCGTCAGGAGCAGCCAAGACGCAGCCAGCCTGGCTCTTGGGAGAGACACTCATGTATGAAGAGCTCAGTGCTCAAAAGCGGCTGGTTAACAACTTGAGCATCAAATTATAGGCCACGTGGCCAGAGGTGGCGGCGGTCGCTGGTTGCTGTAAATACTCCACTGCAATTGACAACAGCTTGTGGAGGGCTAAGTGAGATGGGGAGGGGGCAGCGGGAGGGGCAGGGCCTCCCGAGGGGACCCTCGGCCCCACAGTCCTGTCTCTGCTGGATCTAGTGTGCTGGTGGGGTGGGGAGGGGGTACGGGGCATGGAGCATGGGCTCTGCGATGGGGTGGGCTGCGGAGCCAGACCAGTTCTGCTCATCCCTCATTTACAGCTGGGTAACCTTGGGCAAAATGACTTACCTACTCTGTGCCTCAGTTTCTCTATCTGAAAAAACCCCAACCAATAGAGGTCGTAAGGAATTATAGGGACTTCTTTCACCTGGAAGCACTTGTTGTGGCTGTACTGGCGTTAGCTTTCGTTGCCTTGTGCAGGATAATGCACGGAAGTTAACACAATGCCTCTCACGTAGGAAGCCCTCAGTAAATGTTAGCGAATGTCGTTAGCCTATTGCTATTGTCTTCATAAGCCTGGACCCATCGCTGGAGATACCGCAGCCCTTTCCAAATACGCATGGAAAAAAGGCTTCCTAGAGGGAAGCCAGTGGGTCTTTGTGGGTTTTCAGAGAAGATGTTTTTAGTCTCCAGTCTTTCAGAGAATCCTGCTGGACAGGATCTGAGAGAGTCTGCCCAGGGAGCTCTCTCTGTAGATCTGCCTGCCTTCATTAGTGCTTTGGCTGCTGCGTTCTTGAAAAGTCATGTGTAAATGGGTTTCTGTAAACTCAATCCCGTTTAAAATGCACTAGCAGGGCTGAGGGCTTAAAGGGCCCCTGTGGTGAATTCTTTTGTAAAGCATAGAATTTCCTGAATGTATCTATTTTGTAAAGGGCAGATCTTTATAAAGTAGTCATAGTGCGAATTTCTTGAGCGCCTACTATGTGCCAAGTACTCAACATCTGTTATTTAATTATAACTTCATAATTAATAATTCATAAGCCTATGGGGGAGACAGTATCCTGATTTTCCAAAAGCAAATTATAGATGCACGGAGAGTACCTCACACTTATCCACAGTCACACAGCCAGAGTGTGGAGGAGCTGGGAGAGGAACTTGATCGGGCTCCCGGGAAAGCTCATGCCCAGGGTCCTCAGCGCCTTCCCCTTCTTTGCCCTGCCCTGCCCTTCCCCGTCTCCTCTTCCCCTCACCTTCCTGACCTCCCTCCCTTCCCTCCTTTTCCTGCAGCCACACAAGAATTTTTATTTTGCATATACAAAATATGAACCTTTTTGAACATAGACAGAATTAGAGAGAACAACAAACTCTAGCCATACTAACCGTTGGCAGCTATCAGCACTTGACTTTGTGCAGCCTCTACTTCTTCTGAGATCTTGTTTTAATTTAGGGAGAGAGGGATTGATACATTATCTGCACTGGTGGTATCTGATCACTCACTGAACTGAGTGCACCCTTGCAGGTGTTTGTTTTTATTCAGGAGAACTAATGTGTTATCATACATTGTAAGCTATTTGTCTGCATCTCTGTGGCAAGTTATAGCAGAGATTCTTCTAGGCTTTGTGATTGTATTGCTTTTATTGATGGCATCCTCCTGCACTGTGTGAAGTGTTTCCCATTCCCACTGAAGGAAGGAGGTTCCCAGAGATGGAAGGGACCAAGTTCCCTGGCAGCCCATTCTCCATGGATGAGCACATTTGATGGTCTACAGACTATTTGCTTTTTTCTGTGAGGATGCAGTGAATCTCTTTGTTCCTTCTCCTCAAGTCAATAATCATGAGAATAATTAATAATAACTGTTGCCTTCTACAGCTTTCCATTCTCCAGAAGGACCTCTTTTTTTTTAATGTTTATTTCTTTTTGAGAGAGAGAGAGAGAGACAGAATGTGAGCAGGAGACAGGCTGTCAGCACAGAGCCTGATATGGGGCTCGAACTCACCGAGTGCAAGATCATGACCTTAGCTGAAGTCAGGCACTTAACCGACTGAGCCACCCAGGCGCTCCTCTTTCTTAATGTTCTATGAGTGGTCCTACTTGTCTTCCAATTATTGGCTTTTGTATTTTTTTAAACATTTATTTATTTTTGAGCGGGGGAGGGGGGAGAGGGAGGGAGAGCGGGAGGGGCAGAGAGGAAGACAGAATCTGAAGCAGGCTCCAGGCTCTGAGCTGTCATGACAGCAGAGCCCAACGCAGGGCTCAAACTCACGAACTGCGAGATCATGATCTGGGCAGAGATCAGACACGTAACCAACTGAGCCACCCAGGAGCCTCTTGGCTTTTGTATTTTGACTCCCCCTGTGAAAGGTCCTGCCTGTGGTGCCGGTACCTGGGGCAGGTGCTTGGCTGGTAGCAGCAGGAGGGAGTCCTTCCATCTTAGAGCGAGCCTTGGCTTCTAGGTGTGTTCTGCTCCTCCGTGACAGCTGGGCCTTCGGTTGCAGGTCCTTTGGATGATTTTTGAGCACTCTCTGCCTGTAGATATGGGTGTGGAGGGTTCCAGACACAAGTCTACTGAGGGAAGGGCGTCCTCAGACCACGAGACCTGCCCTTCTGAAGTGGGATCAAGTGCTCTTCTACCTGGAGCACTGGCTTTTTCTTCTTTTTCCACTGGCATTCATCCTCATCCAACTTTATTTATTTGCTTATGTTAAAAATTTTATTTAAATCCAAGCTAGTTAACATATAGTGTAACAATGGTTTCAGGAGTAGAATTTAGTGATTCATCACTTACATGTAACACCCAGTGCTCGTCCCAACAAGTGCCCCCCTTAATGCTCATCACCCCTTCAGCCCTTCCCCCCCACCCAGCACCCCACCAATAACCCTCAGTTTGTTGTGTGTATTTTAGGAGTCTCTTTGCCTCCCTCTCTGTTTTTATCTTATGTTTATCTGTTGTGTTTCTTAAATTCCACATATGAGTGAAATCATGTGATATTTATCTTTGACTGACTTATTTCGCTTAGCCTAATATACTGTAGTTCCATCCACATTGTTGCAAATGGCAAGATTTCATTCTTTTTGATTGCCGAGTAATATTCCATTGTGTATATGTATACACCATATCTTATTTTTATAAAATTTTTTAAATGTTATAAAACATTTTATAAGGAGGGAGCAAGAGCAGGGGAGGGACAGAGAGAGGGAGACACGGAATCCGAAGCAGGCTCCGGGCTCTGAGCTGTTGGCACAGAGCTGACGCGGGGCTCCAACTCACAAGCCGTGAGACGGTGATCCAAGCTGAAGTTGGCTGCTTAACTGACTGAGCCACCCAGGCACCTCTGTACCATATCTTCTTTATCTACTGGTCAGTCGATGGACACGTGGGCTCTTTCATAATTTGGCTATTGTTGATAGTGCTGCTAAAACATGGGGTGCATGTGCCCCTTCGAATCAGCATTTTTGTATCCTTTGGACAAATACCTAGTAGTGCAATTGCTGGGTCTTCAGGCAGTTCTATTCTCAAGGAACCTCCATACTGTCCCTCAGACAGGTTGCACCAGTTTGTGTTCCCACCGGCAGTGGGCACCGGCCTCCACAGCGGCTGGCTGAGTGGGCCGATGGCCTCAGCGTGGCGGATGGCTGCCCGGCGCACCTCCCGGCGGCTACCCAGTGGGCACCTCGTGGGATCACCGAGGGCAGCATGGTGGGCTGGCAGCAACGCTATGCTGCCACTTCACTCAGCGGCAACGCCGTCTCTACCCCTCACTCCTCACGCGCCCATCCACTCTTTAACACAGGGCTGCGTGGTGACTCCTCTGACAGGCTAACACCCCAGGAAAAGGGAACTGTTTCTTAAAAGGATTTTGAGGCATGGTGGCGTCTTGGACTCAATTCTCATTATCTTTGTGAGATACTGTCTCCTCCTCAGTGCTTGGCATAATCACAGAATTTGATTTAGCTTTTTCCTGCTTTTACTCTAGAATGAACACTGCCTTACCTCCATTTGGCCGTTTCCTGAGTGTACCTTGTCCTACCAAATTACCTTCCAACAACCATCATTAATGAAAACATTTTCATTGTTCCAATTCTGGAATAATTTTGGGGACAGGAAATGGCAGGATGATTTTCTCTGGCTGGAGCTGTGTCTGTTCACCACCCAGTGTTTTGTCTGTTGAGCAACCCACTTACAAATTATTACAAAGATATCAAAAAGCTACCTAGGAGTGGGAGAGGGGGTGAGCTAAATGGGGAAGGGGTGTTAAGGAGTCTACTCCTGAAATCATTATTGCACTATCTGCTAACTAACTTGGATGTAAACAAACAAAAAAAAAATAAACAGATTTTAAAAAGCTACCTAAGATTGGGGGCGCCTGGGTGGCTTAGTCGGTTAAGCGTCCGACTTTCGCTTAGGTCATGATCTCGCGGTTCGTGGGTTCGAGCCCCGCGTCGGGTTCTGTGCTGACTGCCAGCTCAGAGCCTGGAGCCTGTTTCAGTCTGTGACTCCCTCTCTCTCTGACCCTCCCCTGCTCACGCTGTCTCTCTCTCTCTCCTAGAAATAAATAAAACATTAAAAAAAAAATTAAAAAAAAAAGCTACCTAAGATAATAATTTTGAGCAAAATTTAAAAATAAAAAATGATCCGACCTTCACCCTAAGAATGACACTGCTCGGCCCAGACTTCTATTCTAGGTCTGCGCAGTTAACATTGAGACGTTTAACATAGCAACATCAGACCGGCCCTATAGGCATCATGGCTTCACTGTGACCCCATCACAACACGGCGCGCACAGAGCATCGTGGTCTCCGAGCGGCACGGTGGGGTACGTGGGAAGGGGTGCGGTCAGAGGCCCCGGGGCTGCGGGATCAGGGAGGACATCCACTGTGCCAGTGGATTGATGAGATCTGGAACAGGGCTGCCCATGGAGGGGGACCACCAAAGCCAGCAATGGGGGCACGTTCCGAGGCAGTAATTGCATTCGGACTGGGGATTCTGGAAGGTTCCCCAGAAGAGGTGGGCACTAGTTGAAAACCATAAAGATTTAAGAGAGTGTCATAAATGGAGATGGTGTTGGAAGGGAGAGACCCACATTATTACCGAGTGCTGCCGGACAATGGCGGTGGCCCCCTACGCAGAGAGGGTGTGGATAGAGGCGAAACAGAAAAGCTTTTCACCGTTTGTAATTGTGTAATTTCTTTTTCATGACTTCTTTTGAGGGCAGCAAACCTACCTGCCTTCTTCATCACGGTGACCCCAGCATTGCAGCACATACTAGGTACTAGTCAGGCTTGACTAGCCCTTGTCTCCAGCAGGGCCTCGAAGGACGGTAGATTTGGATGCGGGGGGAGGAAAGGGAGGGCGGTCCTGGAGGGGAAGCGGTGTGGGCAGAGGCACCGAGGTAGGAAAGCATGAAACATGTGTTGAGATCAATGAGGAGCCTGGTTTGTCTGGAAAAAAGGGTTGGTGCCAGGGAGTTGTGGGCGATGAGGTTGGAAGGTGGGCAGGAATGCTTCATTTTCCAGGTTGGGTTTGAGGCCGCGACAGTAATTCTCTGCAGAAGGGCAGGGGAAGGGACGGGGCAGCAGAGAGCTTTGCTGTGTGGCGCAGGGCAGGATGGGGTGGGTGGGCAGGAGGCTGTGGCCACCTCCTTGAGTTTCTGTCCAGCCCCTCGTCTCTTCCGGTGTTATGCAACTGGAGTTGAGGAAAGTGCCAAAAATGTCTTTTTTTTTTCCCTACGGGCAGACAGACGCGCGCGCGCGCACACACACACACACATGCGCGTGCATACACACACATGTATCAGTCCTAAGAATGATTTCGTTTTCCGTTTGTCAAGAGCCAGAAAAGGGCTGAAGGTATAAAGTTCAGAACTGGCACGGCCAGAGGGCCGACAGGAGAAGGAATGAGGATCTTTAAGTTTCCCAAACTGTGGCAAGAGCTGGGAGCTGGGAAGAGAAGAGAGTTTCCACGAAGCGTCCGGTGGCCTGTGGAAGGCCGTGCTGTTTCTGGAGGAGGGTGCGCTCTCTCTCGGAGGCCGCGGCCACACGGGGGTGGGGTAGGCAGGCGTCTATACCCACCAAACGCCTCCTGGGGCTTGGAAGATAAGGCCCTGCATGCTGAGGCTGGATGCCCCACTGCCTGGGTTCAAATTCTGACCCCACGGCCTGCCAGCCCTGTGACCTTGAGCAAGTTACTGAAACTCTGGTGCCTCCCCTTGTCTATAAAGCAGGAGTAATAACGACATCCACCTCCCTGGGGTCGGACAATGACATGAGTTGATGTGCAGAACTATGCATGTGGTAAGTGCTCAATCAATATTAGTTATTCTGATTGTTATTGAGAAAATGGAAGTCAGAGAAGAAAGGGACCTGAGGGGGTTATGTACACTCAGGTACAGCTAGGATAGAATGGCTTTCCTTAGGCATTAAGAAAGGGCTAAATCACTTAACATATGTTCTGTTTAAGAAGTCAGGGAGGGGGCGTCTGGGTGGCTCAGTTGGTTGAGCATTGGACTCTTGAATTTGGCTCAGGTCATGATCTCACAGTCATGAGATTGAGCCCTGAGTCGGGCTCCATGCTGGGTGTGGAGCCTGCTTCAGATTTTCTCTCTCTCAAGGGGACACTTGGGTGGTTCAGTCAGTTAAGCATCTGACTTTGGCTCAGGTCATGATCTTCCAGTTTATGAGTTTGAGCCCAGCATGGGGCTCTGTGATGATGGCTCAGATCCTGGAGCCTGCTTGGATTCTGTGTCTCCCTCTATCTCTGCCCCTTCCCTGCTCACCCTCTGTCTCTCGAAAATACTATTTTTATTTAAAACATTAAAAAATTTAAAAAATATTTTCTCTGTCTCTCTCTCTCTCCCCTTCTCCCTTCCCCTGCTTGCTACTCTCTCTCGCACACGCACACAAAAACATTAAAAAAAAAAAAAAAAAGAAGTTAGGGAGGAGTATCATCTTTCTATAGGACAATTTCTTTTTTTTTTAATTTTTTAATGCTTATTTTTGAGAGAGAATTAGAGCATGAGTGGGGGAGGGGCAGAGAGAGAGGGAGACACAGAATTTGAAGCAGGCTCCAGGCTCTGAGCTACCAGCACAGAACCCAATGCGGGGCTCGAACCCACGAACTGTGAGATCATGACCTGAGCCTAAGTCTGACGCCTAACCAACTGAGCCACCGAGGCTTCCCATCTAGAGGACAATTCCTAAGAAAGATCTAAAGATGTTTAAAAAGTTGATACTTAAGTTTGTAGCTATTCAGAAACTCAGGCACCTGGATTCATGTGTTAATCAAGGGTCCTACATGGCTCAGGCTTCACTGCATATACAGTTCCATATGCGGCAGCCGGATACATGTGATCATTAAAAATTGAATGTAAGCACGTTCAACACCAGGAAGATGTCCTACAGAAGTATGTTTGTTCCTTGATGTGAAGACCACTAGGCGGTGGCTCGTGGGTGACGGGCCACATGTGTCAGGGACAGTTACCTAGTGTTCCTGAGTGTCACCTTCCCCACCTGTGAAATGAGGCTGAGGGTCCACACTCAGGGATGATGACGGTAACAGTAATGATCCCTGTGGAAGAGAATCCTTAATGGGAACTAGCAGAACAGGAAATGCCCCTGTCTGATTTTAAAATACTAGACGTCTCTCAATTCCTGAGTATATTTTTTTCAAACTTTAGTTTTCTGACCTTATTAAATAAGTAATTCTTATTCACTGTAAAAACATTAAAAACTACCACGAGCGAAGAGAAGAAAATGAAGAATCAGCTTAATGTAATTATGTCGTATTTGGTTTCTACTGAAACCAAAAACCTGTGTACTTTTAACACAGTAGGTGACAGTTTGCATCGTTTCATTCTCACTAGAGCGCTCTGAGGTGGGCGGGGCTGGGGTTATTAAATTTGTTCTATATGCAAGGAAATCGAGGCCCAGAGAGGTTCCTGGCTTGACTGAGGTCACGCAGCTAACCTTGTTCCTTCTGGATGGAGGAGACCTGTCTCCCTTCCAATCAGGCCAGGAAAGCTGGGGAATGTGGGCAGCAGAGCACGCTGATGGGGAAGCCTGGGGAAGAGGAAGAGGGGACAGTGGCCAAGCTGGCCCAGGACATGTGGAAAGGCACGTAAGCTCTGGCGGGAGCCGTGGTGCGGGTGAAGCCTCCTGCCTCCAGCTGTGGGTGTGCCTTTCCAGAACATGGTCCCTGGTCGCCCCTCAGCAGCTCATCCTCACCCTTGGAAGGATGGGAAGAGTTTCAGATAGACAGAGTAGATGGAAGGAAGGGGATGAGGGCAGGCCTGTCAGATGGCAGGAACGGCACAAACAGAAGTACAGACAGGGCGACCTCAAAATCAGTTGGTCCCTAACTGAATATATAATTTTCCAGCTCCACGTGCCCTCAGCCTCCTCCACCTCTCGCACCAAACTGCTTCTCCTCTGATGTGCTTCACTCAGCAAAAGGCAGCACCCTTCACCTAAGCTTAGGTGTTACCTCCTCCAGGAAGCCCCCCCCCCAGTTCACTCTGCCAAGCTCTGGTTGCATCAGACTTGCCTGGACTGGTGTCCCGGTGTGTGTGTCCCCCAACTTGTCCTTTCGTGTACCCTCATCACTCACTCTGTCCTCCGTCCTTCCACCTGATTCAAAGGGAGCCTGTGTGTCAGACTTCCGCTAACACTGACAGGTTGTGGACTGGAGCCACACTGACAGCCACTCCCACTCCCAGATGCTCTGGGGCACACTGTGACACGTGTCCCATTCTATTGTCACGTGGTTCCCTAGAGCCAGAGTTAGCCGGCTGTGCTGTGTCTCAGTTCAGGACTCCTGTCCCTATGGTGTCACAGCCTCCAGGTGACGCAGTGAACGGTGCCACACCTGGGCTTACCAGCTGTGACAAATTCCAGTGAAACAAAGCAAATAGGTAGGCATTCTTCACAAATATCAGTTCTCTTTATTTTATTTTATTTCTTTCGTAGTTTATTGTCAAGTTGGTTTCCATACAACACCAGTGCTCATCCCAACAAGTGCCCCCCTCCATCCCCCTCACCCCCTTTCTCCTCTCCCCTCCATCTGCCCTCAGTTTGTTCTCAGTATTCCAGAGTCTCTCATGGTTTGCCTCCCTCCCTCTCCCCAACTATTTCCCCCCTTCTTCTCCCCCATGGTCCTCCGTTAAGTTCCTCCTAATCCACCTATACGTGCAAACATATGGTATTTGTCCTCCTCTGCCTGACTTATTTTGCCCAGCCTAACACCCTCAGGTTCCATCCATGTTGCTACAAATGGTCAGATTTCATTTTCTCAGTGCCATGTAGTATTCCATCGTATAGATAAACTACATCTTCTTGATCCATTCGTCCGTTGATGGACACTTAGGCTCTTTCCATGTTTTGGCTATTGTGGAGAGTGCTGCTATGAACATTGTGGTCCATGTGCCCCATGCATCAGCACTCCTGCATCCCTTGGGTAAATTCCTAGCAGTGCTATTGCTGGGTCATAGGCTAGTTCCATCGTTAGCTTTTTGAGGAACCTCCACACTGTTTTCCAGAGGGGCTGCACCAGTTTACATTCCCACCAACAGTGTAGGAGGGTGCCCGTTTCTCCACATCCTTGCCAGCATCTATAGTCTCCTGATTTGTTCATTTTAGCCACTCTGACCGGCGTAGGTGGTATCTCAGTGTAGTTTCGATTTGTATTTTCCTGATGATGAGGGACACTGAGCATTGTTTCATGTTCTGTTGGCCATCTGGATGTCCTTTTTGGAGAAGTGTCTGTTCATATCTTCTGCCCATTTCATCACTGGATTATTTGTTATTTGAGTGTGGAGTTTGGTTAGTTTCTTATAGATTTTGGATACTACCCCTTTATCTGATATCCATTTGCAACTATCCTTTCGCATTCTGTTGGTTGCCTATTAGTTTTATTGATTGTTTCCTCTTGCCATGCAGAAGCTTTTAATCTTGATGAGGTCCCAATAGCTCATTTTTGCTCTTGATTCCCTTGCCTTTGGGGATGTGTCAAGTAAGAAATTGCTGTGGTGGAGGTCAAGGAGGTTGTTTCCTGCTTTCTCCTCTGGGGTTTTGATGGTTGCCTGTCTCACATTCAGGTCCTTCATCCATTTTGAGTTTATTTTTGTGTATGGTGTAAGAAAGTGGTCTAGTTTCATTCTTCTGTACATTGCTGTCCAGTTCTCCCAGCACCATCTGTTAAAGAGGCTGTCTTTTTTCCATTGGATACTCCTTCTTGCTTTGTCAAAGATTAGTTGGCCATACATTTGTGGGTCCAATTCTGAGTTCTCTATTCTATTCTATTGGTCTATTTGTCTGTTTTTGTGCCAATACCATACTGTCTTGATGATGACAGCTTTGTAGTAGAGGCTAAAGTCTGGGATTGTGGGGGCGCCTGGGTGGCTCAGTCAGTTAAGTGGCTGACTTCAGCTCAGGTCATGATCTCGTGGTTTGTGAGTTCGAGCCCCATGTCAGGCTCTGGGCTGACAGCTCAGAGCTTGGAGCCTGCTTTGGATTCTGTGTCTCCCTCTCCCTCTACCCTACTCTGCTCATGCTCTACCTGTCTCTCAAAAATGAATAATCGTTAAAAATTTTTTTAAAAAATATAAATAAAGTCTGGGATTGTGATGCCTCATGTTTTGGTTTTCTTCTTCAATATTACTTTGGATATGCAGGGTCTTTTGTGGTTCCATACAAATTTTAGGATAGTTTGTTCTAGTTTTGAGAATTCTGGTGCAATTTTGATTGGGATTGCATTGAATGTGTAGATTGCTTTGGGTAGTAATGACATTTTAACAATATCTATTCTTCTGATTCATGAGCATGGAATATTTTTCCATTTCTTTCCATTTCTTCAATTTCCTTCATAAGTTTTCTATAGTTTTCTTCATACAGATCTCATATCTTTGGTTAGGTTTATTCCTAGGTATTTTATGTTTTTTTGTGCAATTGTGAATGGGAGAAATGGACAAATTCTTAAACACGCACGCGCTACCAAAATTCACATGGGAAGAGATTGAAAATCTGAAGAGACCCATAACTAGTGAAGAAATTGAATCAGTTATCAAAAATCTCCCAACAAATAAGAGCCCTGGGCCAGGTGGCTTCCCTTGGGAATTCTACCAGACATTTAAATCAGTTAATACCCATTCTTCTCAAGCTATTCCAAAAAATAGAAATGGAAGGAAAACTTCCAGACTCATTCTGTGAAGCCAGCATTAGTTTAATTCCCAAGCCAGACAGAAACCCAGCAAAAAAAGAGCACTACAGGCCAATATCCTTGATGAATACAGATGCAAAATTCTTCAACAAGTTACTCTCAAATTGAATCCAGCAGCATATAAAAAGAATTATCCACCATGATCAAGTGGGATTCATTCTTGGGTTACAGGGCTGATTCAATATTTGCAAATCAATCAATGTGATACATCACATTAACAAAAGAAAAGATAAAAACGATATGATCCTGTCGATAGATGCAGAAAAAACATTTGACAAAATACAGCTTTGCTTCTTAATAAAGACCCTCGAGAAAGTCAGGATAGAAGGAACTTACTTAAACATCATAAAAGCCATTTATGAGAAGCCCTCAGCTAACATCATCCTCAATGGGGAAAAACAGAGAGCTTTCCCCTTGAGATCAGGGACACGGCAGGGATGTCCACTCTCATCACTGTTGTTTAACATAGTGCTGGAAGTCCTAGCATCAGCCATCAGACAACAAAAGGAAATGAAAGGCATCAGAATTGGCAAAGAAGAAGTCAAGGTTCCACTTTTTGCAGATGACATGATACTCTACATAGAAAACCCGACAGGCTCCACCAAAAGCCTACTAGAACTGATCCATGAATTCAGCAAAGTCGTAGTGTACAAAATCAATGTATAGAAATCAGTTGCATTTTTATACACCAATAATGAAGCAACAGAAAGAAATCCAGAGTTCTCTTTAAAGAGGAACATTCACCGTTTCCACCACTATCTATATCTCCCTCGAGGTGAGAAATTTTCTTTTTGATCAATCTGTACTCCTCCTAAGTTCCCTTATAGACGAGTAGGCTCTTCTGCTCCCAAGCCTTCCATTCGCCCATATTCAGCTCCTCAGGCAGCCGTTCAGCCTTTCTTTCTCCTCCCTTCCCTCCTTTCTTCCACCATCTATGCTCATCTATCTACCAACAACCAGCTGTTCCCCAATTTAATTCACCCAATGTTTATCAAGATGACGTGCTAGATAATAAATTGAACTTTCCATCTGTCTATCCATCCATCCATCCATTCATCCATCCATTAACTCATTATTTATCATATCATTTCTTATATCATTTCTTGCCCTCAGCCACCCCATTTCCCTGAGTGGCCTCCCCAGTCTCCCAGCCTTCCCCTTTAGCTATGTCCCTTTGAAACTATAGGTAGCTTCTTCAAAGCATCTGTAACCTTTTAAAGCTCCGAGGATGTTTTTCTGGACTCTTCAGGTTGTTCTTCCACTGGGGACCTCCTGGGCCTGGTTTGCTCTCCAAGTTTCAGTCTTAATGTCTGTTTCTTGAATTCTCCCTCAGCCTGGCCTTTTTGTATTTTATCCACTCCATCATGCCTTGTCTCAGATCATTTTCTCTGCCTAGAGCACTCTCCTGTGCTCCCTCTTCTGCTGGTGACCTTCTGTGTATCCTTCATGACATGCCATTCAAATGTGTCTCTTTTGTGACACCATCTCTTCCATGTCTTCCCACTTCACCCTTCCTAGCTGAATTAATATTCCCTTCCTCTGTGCTTCTGCAACAATTGTATGTCTCCCTAACACGGTGCTCACCACTCTGAATTTTAATTAATTGCTTGCTTGTCTGTCTCACTGGCTGGAGGAAGCTTGCTTAACCCATCACTGCATTCCTGGTACCTGGCCCAGAGCTGGGTGAGTAGTAGTGTCTGCCTGTCCACTGCCCTCATCATCGCTTCTCCATCATTTATCATCTGCATATCTATTATCTATCATTTTCTGTTTAGCAATCGTTTATCATCTATCTCTCCCCGTCTATCATGTATATGTCTTTGTCATCATCGTCATCTATCCATCCATCTCATTTGCAGAATGAGAAACTAAATCCTGCTGTGTGTGGGTGATTTCTGTCCCTCACCATGGTCTCCATTTACCTTTCTACGTTCTACTTTTCCTTGAAAGCTTAGCTCAACCACTTGCTTCATGGAATCTTCCTGGAGTTTGCTCCCCTAGTCAGAATTTCCACTCTGTTTTTTAATGCCCTGGTGATCTGTTGAAGGGGCGATGGAGGGGGTGGGAAGAGGAGGCACGTGGACACCAGCAGTCACCTCTCCTTCCCTTCCTCCTCTCCTTGGGCACTGTCATAGCTATGTGTCCTCACACGGGACCCTGGCCAGTCTGGCACGCTTGATCCTTGGGGACCTGGCCCCCCAACCCATTCCCCAGGTGACTTAGGCAGGCTAAGAGAGGAGCCTTCAGAGGGGTTGAAATGAGGCTGGTGTTTTCCAGGACAGGACAGACCTAGAGAACTGCCCAAGAGAAGGCCCAGGCTAAGGGGCTTATGTAAATCAGAAGCAAATTGAATGCAAATATTATGCAAATACACATGTGGTTCTCCTGATTGCTTCTTTCAGTGGGAGGGGGGCCTTGGCAAGCCTTTTGCCTGGGTCACTGGGAACAAGACAAGCAGGGGCCTNTGCTGCTCCCGTAGTGAGTGTAGGGCTAGGGCTTCCTGTCACCCTCTCCTTAGAGGTGGGCTGACTTGCATCTCCCCTGTCAGACTGGGGGCTCCCCAAGGCAGGGATGCTCAGGTTGGCTTATCTTCTGGCTTACAGCTGAGGCCTGTGAGGATGCCTATGGGAAGGGGACTTTCTCCATGGTTGTCTCAGCAAGCACCAGTGTCAGGCTAGGGAAGGATCTCCATCTGCTCAGTGAGGTCAAATAGGGCCAGCTGTGTGAAGCAGGAAGGTGAGGGCAGGGAGGTGGAGGGGGAGGGATGTCCCTGTCCTTAGAAAGAACAAGATGGTGAGTATCTAGGAGAGCAGAAGTGATTCTGGTCACACAGAAAGTCTGTTTTTAAGGTTAAGAGAGTATATTATAGTAAAGCAGAATGGAGAGTTTCCAGTCAAGACTTTTTAATAAAGAGATTAAAAATTGGTCACTCCTGGATGACCAGTGGTTCACTGGGGTGAGGGCGCTGAAGTTTACTTCTAGTACTCCACTCATCATCCATCCATCCATCCATCCATCCATCCATGCATGCATTCACTCTTATTGAATACTGAGTCTGGCATTTGCTATCTGCTAGGTGTCACTTTATCAACCTTGACTCCGCTGTAACTCTAGTAAAGCAACTGATTAAAGCCTGACACATAGAACTCATGGGCATTTCTTAACTCAACATATGAACTCATGTAACTCACTTCATATTTTCCTTATTTTGCTCTGAAAATGTTGAGCTTCACTTGCTTTCTGTCCTGAGCACTGGGGAGACGCTGACAAGACCCAGGGTAAGATGCACCATCAGAAGAGGGTCAGACACTGTGCTGGGATAGCAACCACCCTGGGCTCTGCTGGAGCAGGTGGTGGTGAGGGCCCTGCCCCATCCTGGGCGTCGGGATGGTTTCCTGGAGGAGGCAGTGGCCCTCAGCTGCATCTCCGAAGGCTTATGGGGGTCATGCAAGTGAGGAGAAGGGAAGAGGACATTCCTGGCCGAGGGAATAGCATGTGGAAAGGCAAAAGAAGGGTGGCAGCAAGGAACGGGGGAGCCACAGAACAGAGGTGGGTTGCTAGGGCATAAAGTGTGATGGCATCATCAGGAGGTGCAGAGATGGCCACGGACCCTGTCAGGCCACGTAAGTGGTCTTCTCTCCTTCTTCAAGGCTGTGGGGGAGGCACTGGCACACGAGTTAGGGGGAGATCTGCTCAGACTTGGGTTTGAGCCCAGCCCCCTTGCCATGGTGTGAAGGATGCCTGGGAGAGCAAGGGCGATGTGCAGGCGTGCATCTAGAAGCCACTGCAGTGCCACGGCAAAGTCGCCTGGGCTGGGGTGACCTTGTGTGTGTGTGGGAGGGAATGGATGGATCTCTGAGTTCCCTGGAATTTGAGTCTACAGGACTTGGGGACCCACTGGGTGTTTGGTGTAAGGGAGAGGAGGGGCTGGGAGAAGGCCAGGGTGTCCGGCTGGAATGATTGGTGGGATGGCAGGGAACCCTGAGGGGCACATGACATGTTCAGTGCTAATGTGAAGGGCTTGAGGTGTTTCGGGACATCCAGAGGGGCCCCCGGAGGCTGGAGTTGAAGGCGTCTTATCTAGGCCTCTCTAGACCAGAAGAGGGCAGGACACCATGGAGCTGAAGCATTGCAGGTGTCTGAGGCAGTGGGCCTTGGGAGTGGGGTGGATTTCTATCCATCTTGACCCACCGTCTTCTGGAACATCTCAGGGGCGTCTAGTTATGGGAGCTGCAGCCTTACCTGAGGAATCCTGTCCCTTTATGTCCCATTGTCCCCTTAGCCCATAGCCCCAGAGAGGAGGGAAGCCTAGGGAAGGAAACAGAATGAGACTTGAACTCTTTGGTGTGGAGTATATAGCAATCCTGTTTTGTTTATTACACACACACACACACACACACACACACACGCACGCACGCACGCAAAGAAAAAAAGATGATTGTTTTTCCTGAGAGGAGAAAAGCTTAAGCCGTTTCCATAACAAGGTCCACCTCGTGCCCAGAGCTGGAGGGCAGGCTCCTGGGCCCCGCCTGGCTCACGGTCCGAGTGTAACTGAGTCAGTCCCCGCTGGCTCCCTCCAAAATCCAGGGCATGTCTTTAATTAAGGGGACAATTGCTTTGGCTCAGGGGCTGGTGTTTCCAGCCAACAGGTCCACCCCCTGGCAGATCCATGATGTCCTGTAAGTCTCTTCCCAGCCTGGCTGAGAGTGAGGCCTCTTTCTTTTTCTTACCAGAAAGGACAAGATGTGGGCACCCCGGAACAAGAGAGATGGGGGGGCACTTCTATCATCCTGTTGGCCACCGGCGAGTGTGTCTCTAAGAAGCTGGGGCTGATAACCGTCAGGCTGCACCAGAGCCCTTGACACGTGAATCATTTAGTTCTAGGGAGGTGTGGGGGCAGCCCCTCAACTCACAGGGGCCCAGGGAGGGAAGGCTCTTCTTAAGGTGACATAGGAAGCCAGTGACAGAACTCAGATGCCAGAATTCTGATTTGGGTTGAGCCGTAAGTTCATTGGCTTCTTTGTGCAGTGGGCATCCATCTGAGCAACAAACGGGTAGATGAGGAGATACAGGGCTCAGAACTTAGCAGGTGACTTCCCCGCAGTTGTGTTCACACCGGTAGAATACTTTCTTTTCCTCCTATGTCTACACTGGGCTGCCTGTGTAGATAATATCTGTCTGTTGTTCACTACTGCTGGTTCTCCTGCCTCCTGGAAGCAGAGTCCTAGAAGGCCTTTGTCGTCTAAAAAGGCCACTGGTGTTGGAGCTGGTGTTTGGGGTTCCCGGGGACCCCCCAAGTCTGGGAGAGAGGCTGAGGCTGAGAGAGGATGGCTGTGATGTCTGCACACTGGATGGAGGGAGGACAGGGCGTCTCATGGGCCTGCTGGGTCCTAGATGGTCCCTAGAGAAGAAGAGCAGGGCCCAGACACCCAGCATCTGCAGGGAAAGGTGGGGCTGAGAGGCCGGCAGCACTCCTGGCAGGGCTGAGTCTCCTCACTTTTACTCCCCCAGGACCGCTGAAAGCTAGGACGCATGCCTGCTGGCTGCAGGGAGGGTCGTGGCCCCGTACATCTGCTTGCCTGCAACTCAGCCAGGACCAGGGTGCCTTCTAAAGGGTGACAGATGGACTATGGTGAGGTCTGGTGTGTAGAGGTTAAGTTTAAGGGCTTAAGATCTGGAGCTAGACTACCCAGGTTCAGATCCTGGCTCTGCCACTTACCAGTTGTATGATCTTGGGCAAGTCACACCACCTCGGCGCGTCTCAGTTTCTTCATCAGTGAAATGGGAGTGACCTTCCTTATAGGGTTGCTCTGAGGACTGAATTCACGAGAACTCCGGCACCTAGTAAGAGTCTAATAAGTGCTCATTCTCATTTGTATTGTCTATGCAATACTTCCTACTGGTCTGTCTTATGAGTCTTAGGTCTGGGGTGAGCAGCGGCTCCACAAACGTTCCCTGGTCTCATTGCTTTCAGAGGAGATCCGGATCTGGGGCCAGATCATCCAGCAGAGTAGGTCCTGGCTTACGCAGCCAGGCAGACCTAAGTTCAAAGCTACTTATGAGGCATGTGACCTTAGTTAAACGACCTCACATCTCTGCGCCTCAGTTTTCCCATCTGTAAAATGGGGACAAATCTTATCTCCTAGAGAAATTGTGGGAATCAGATGAGAGAATGTGTGGAAGCTCCTGGCTTACCATCTGTCTGGCATAGCCTCTTGGTGATCAGTGTTCTATTGTTCCTTCTTACAGTTCAGAATGGCCACGACGGGATAGAATCTTCACTCAACCTATTTTTCTTTAACTGCAGTGACTGTTTGGATGGCAGTGATAATAAAGCCAATAATAGTCATACCCACTATGTCTACTAGTGTGTCAATCACACACTGTTCATATATATCATCACCTGTCTGTCATCACATGTGAGGGCAGGTTGTGAAGTATGTGACCTCATTACCCTGACTTTATTTAAAAAAAATGTTTTTTAGGGGCCTGGGTAGCTTAGTCAATTAAGCATCCGACTTTGCCTCAGGTCATGGGCTCATGTTTGTGAGTTCGAGCCCTGCATCGGGCTCTGTGCTGACAGCTCAGGGAGCGTGGAGCCTGCTTCAGATTCTGTGTCTCTCTCTCTCTCTGTCCCCTCCCCCACTTGCACTCTGTCTCTCTTTCAAAAATAAAAAAAGCATTGAAAGTTTTGTTTTTTTTTAGAGAGAGAGAGTGCAAGTGGGGGAGAGGGGCAGAGAGAGAGAGAGAGAGAGAGAGAGAGAGAAAATCCCAAGGAGTCTCCACACTTAGCGCAGAACTAGACACAGGACTCAATTCCATGACCCTGGGGATTATGAGCTGAGCTGAAATTAAGAGTCAGATGCTCAACCTCAACCAAATGAACCACCCAGGCACCCGTTACCCTCACTTTAAAGATGAGGAAGTCCAACCTTGAGATAAGGCACCAGGCAGGTTCTGCAGAGGGAGAGCCTCTCCGGCTAGCTAACAGGGGCTTGGCTCCCTTGGCCCTGGGGGGCCTCGGTGCTTTTGCAAATAGATGAGTGCTAATCGCTTTGCTAATAGAAAACACTTGGGGAGATAGGCTCTGCAGCAAAGCAGAAAGGCCTTCCTGAAAAGCAGAGCTGTGAGGAGCCGAGAAAAACCTGGGAAGATGATAAGGTACTGCCCTGAGAACTTCTACGTGCGGGGTGCGGGGCACAGTGAGTCCAAGGGAGGTTGGGATGTGTGTAGTTAACTTGGGCCCACAGTGTGGACACCAGGATTCCACCTTCTGACCCAGGCCTGCTTGCCAGCCAGCCTAGACAACTCTGAAACCCCTCCTCTTTGCTTTGCCCTGTACTGGGTCCTGATGTCACCTTCTGAAGAGTTCAGTACAGGAGCACCTGCGCTCTAGAGCCAGATTGCCTGGGTTCAAATCCAGTTTATGCCAGTTACTTGCTGTGTGATCTTGGGCAAGTTACTCAACCTCTCTGTGCTGCAATTTCCTCATCTGTAAACAGGGTATGCTCTATGTTAGTAATGATGTTGTAGTGAGGAGTAGGTAAGTTAATCCATGTAGGGTGCTTAGAAGAGAGGCTAAGACATAACAAGTACTGGGTAAGTGATAGATCTTATTGTTATTATTATATTATGATTCTAGAGAGGTAATAAAATTTCTCAAGTCCTTCCCTTGCTTAAACTCTTTCTCGATAGTGTGCCATTGGCCCTCAGGGTCAAGAGCGTTCTCTGTGCTGTGCTGTGCATCTGGTCCTTCCTCATGCTCCAGCTGTGTCATTCCTGATCCACTGCCCTTTGGTCACCCAAGTGACCTGTGTTGTCCTGAATGTACCACACTCTTACCTCTGGGCCTTTGCATACTTGGCTTACTTGGTTTAGAATTCCCCCTTCCAAAGGGTGTACCCCGCCCCCCACTGTGTGTTCGGCTGTCGCCAAAGCAGCTGTATTTCTGATGCCCATCGGGTTTTGACGCCCGCATCTGGGTCCTCATGGCCTCCTGTGTCCCACTGTCCCAGCACTTACCACCCTGTTGTGATGGTTCAGGAAGTGTTGTCCCCTGGGCTGCGTTGCCTTTCTGTGCCCAGTTGTGCAGAGTGAGTCCTGACCCGGAGGAGATTTAACAAAGAGTATTTGTTGAATGAATCTGGATGGGGACACAGACAAGCACACCACACTGTCTGTCCCGGGTCCTGTGAGCTTCTGCAGAAGAGGCAATGCAATCTGAGAACGTGGAAGTTTGATAGGCAGTGGAGGGGGGTGGTTGCCAGAATGGGCCCTCGAAGCCAATACACCGAGGTTAGAATCTTGGCTCCATCACCTGTGAACGGTGCGAATAGGGGCAAATTGTGTCGCCTGCCGAAACTTCAATGTCTTCCTTGGTAAGCAGCAATAATAATAGACAAGCGAGCACGAAATGAAATGATGTAAAGTGCTTTGTACGATGTCTGGCACACAGTACAGGCCATTAGCCGGTGACCATCCACTGCACCATCACGGTGATCCATGCCTGAGGCTGCCCACGTGTGGGCAGCCTTGACAGCTGCCACCTCTGGCCCGGGGACAGAAGCTGATGCAGCGGACTGCCTCCTGAGGTAGCAGATCATCTCTGGGCACTGCCTCTCACACTGTCATCGAGGAGAAGCCACCTGGAAATTGGTGGAGGAGACAGGGCCCCCTGGGAATTGGTAGTGGAGACAGACAGGGCCACCTGGGTGAGCAGACAACTAGCTGTCTGCCCTGTAGGGACAAGCCAACCATTTCCAGAGATCTCGTCTGGCGTTTGGATTCTGAGGGTTGGTCCCATGACTTCTAGAATTTTGCCTCACTCTGTCTAGGATTCTACCATATGATGGAAGCCACCTTGTGTACAGACAAGTGCTGGCATTCATTCATTCACCACGTGCTGAGTGCGCGCTCTGGGGCTGGGGTTAGAGACAATACCAAGACCGATTGCTCTAGAAGGCCGCCCTCGAACGGCTCACAGCTGGAGAGGCAGGCAGGGACGTAACCAGGAAAGCAGACAGCCAGGTGTCAGGGACTGTGAAGGGGTCCGGGGCCGTGGCAGCACTGACCCAGATACCTGCGACTCTTGAGGCCTTTCATGTCTCGGATGCTGCGCACAGGGGTCTCCATGTGGAATGCTACTTACCTGGCCCTCACCGGAGCCCTGCGGGGAGACACTAGCGTTGGACTCATCTGCATTCCTTTCCTCTTGCTGCTGTCACAACAAATAGGTTTGCTTGGTAATCCACAAATTTAGTGGCTTAAAACAACACACAGTTATTAGCTTACAGTTCTGGAGTCCAAAACCAGTTTCGCTGGACTGAGGTCAAGGCGTTGGCCCTGCTGGTCCTTAACGGAGGCCACGGGGGTGGAATCCATTCCCCTCCGTTTTCACTTCTTGAGGCTGCCTGCATTTCCCTGCTCCTGGCGCTTGCCTCGCTCCAGTCTCCGCTTCTGCCGCCACATCTACTCTGAGCCTCCCTTGCCCTCTTCTAGGGATCCTTGCACCGCATTGGGCCCGCCCACATAATCCGGGATAATCTCCCCACCTCAAAATCCTTCAGTTAATCACACCCACAAAGTCCCTTTTACCACGTAAGAGTGACACAGGTCCCAGGGATTAGGATGTGGACACGGACATCTTCACGGGGAGCGCGGCATTCAGCCCACCAGCCCGTGTCACGGATGAGAAAACTAGGGTTGGCGGAGGTTAAGGGGTTTGCCTAGATCACTCAGCCGGTGACTGGCGGATCCAGCACTCCCGGGGGGCAGGCCTCAAGCTCTTAATCCCCAAACAAGAGATTGTCTGGCGGAGGTGGACCTCGAACCCGGTTTTGAAGAATGCATCGGAGTGCAAAGGTGTGTCAGGTAGAGGAATGGTGTGTGCAAAAGCACAGCGGTGAAAACAAGCATGGCGCTGGTGTGTTTTGGGGCCACACGCCGCTCCCACTGGCTGGGGCGAGAGGGGACAGGTCAGTGGGGTCTGGAGCATGGAGAGCCCAGGCTAAGATGTCTGCAGTTCAGTCTGAAAGAGGGGAAGACCCACTGGGGTGGAGGCCACCTGGCTGGCCTGACTCTCATCCCCTCCCCTCTCTGAACCTTTCTTTCCAGGCAAGGGGAGTGGTGGGCCGGCTCTTCTGCTGTCACTGTGAGTCTGCCTTGGCCACCCACCCTCCCCTGCCCCCTGGCTTTCTGCCCCCTCGCTGCTTGGCTGGGTCCCATCCATCCCTGGGCGGAATCTAGGGCTGGATGAACCGCCCCTCCCCCCACATCCAGGACAGCGACGGTTTCCAAATATCTGTCTGTTGAAATAATGTTCTCCGGGTGCTGGGCCTCCCTCCCTCACATTCCTGGGCGAGCCTGCCTGTTTGGCTTGCTCGGACAAATATTGACTTTCTCTGTCCTTCTCACTCTGGGTCTGTTTAAAAGGCATCAATCTTTGCCGGGGTGTGAGCTCCCTCTCCGTAACCTGTGGCCTCTGAGGTCCTGTCTAGGCAGGGAGTGGTGGGGAGGGGCTCCCAGGCCCTAGGGCCACCCCTTTCTTGCTTGGCCGCATAGAGAGGCTTTCAGTAGAATGCTGGTAGTGGTCAGGTGCCTTCCGTCCGTCCTCACAGTCCCAGTTATTGCATGTCTGCTCCCTCTACTCCAGGGGGCTGGGCCTGGGGCAGTATGGCAGAAGCAGTGACACCCTCCATGCACACCTTTCTCCAGACTTCACGATACCCAGGCAAGATAGCTGTACGATCCTCTGTCGGAAACCCTGTAGACTCTGCCTTCAAAGCTGTCTTCATAATCCACTCACTTCTCAGCTTCTACTGCTGCCATCTGGGTCCAACACACCATCGTCTTGCTCCCGATTCTTAAATTGCCCTCCTACCTGGTCTCTCTGCCCCTGCTCCCGCTCCCTCAGTCTGGCCTCAACATTGGAGCCAGAAAGATCCATTAAAATGGTTGTCAGATTATTCCTGTGCCCCCAGCCCTCCAGTAGCCTCCCAGCCACTGCGAGTAAAAGTAGGATTCTTACGGGGGCTTCAAAGTCCTCTGTCCCACACCCCCCGCCCTGACCTCCCCTCCTCCTCACTCAGTGGATGCTCTGCTGTCTACACTGGCTTCCTGGTTGTGCCTCAGGCCGAGAAACCTAGCACCTACTGTTCCTTCTGCCTGGAACAGTTGCTCCAGGGGCTGACAGACCCCCCTCCTATACCTCTTTGTTGTTTCTGCTCATAGGTTCCCTTTTCAGGGAGCCCTTTCCTGTACAGCCCTCCATGGCCCCCATCTCCCCGCTCTGCCTTCGCCTCCTCCGCAGCGCTCCTCCCGTCTAGCCCGTCTCGTGCATTGTCGATGTCCACCAGGGTCTTGCCTGTGGTCTGTCTCTCCTGAGGGCAGGGCCTTCTCGCTGTTTTACTTGCAGCTGCCTCCCTGGAGCCCAGAACAATGCAGGTGCACAGCAAAGGGCCCGAGGGACCACGGCATCCCTGCTCCGCAGGCGCGGGGTAGTGGGTGGTTAGGGTAATAGCTGACGTCGACTGTGTGCTCTACGAGCCACCACGTCCACTCACTCACTAATGCTCACAGCAACCATCCCTAAGGTGGGTACAGCTGCTGTCGCTCTTTGACAGATGAAGGCACCAAGTGGGGTAGGGTGGGTCCTGGCTGCACTGCCTCGCCACGCTGCGTCCAACCGGAGCGCCTTGGCGGTGGGGATGAGCTGGTGTTCAAGCCCACGAGGCTTCGCCACTCCCTGCCCTCCTGGCCCCTCCACCTGTCACCAGGGCTCACCTGCGCGTGAGCGGGCAGACCCCGCTTGGCCTGTCTCATCCCGTGGCGTTCGGTCAGGACTCTTTTCCTCTTGGTTCCTCCCTTCTTCCAGCCCCTCTCTGTCTCTATCTTGCTCTGTGTCTCCCAGAAGCACCCGACCCCATCCTGCTGCCCTGCGAGTCGCCCTTAGACCTCATCTCCCTCCTCTCCTTTGCTCGGAGCTCTCGGATGGCGGCTAACCTCCTTTCTGGATCTCAAAGCCCTAGGCCGTCTAGTAC
>NW_027532591.1:317373-331644 GCF_008692635.1 Crocuta crocuta
CCACTCACTCCCATACTCCCTCAATGAAGGCTGGCCCCATTACCTCCCCACCCACCCTGTAGTCACACCCACCCCTGCTTTGGGGATGACTTCTCCTATTTTCTCAGTCTAGCCAAATCCCTACCCCTGTTTCATTTTGAAAAATTGTGAAGAACAGAGAAGTTGTAAGAATCATCAACAAACTTACCTATATCTTCCCGTAGGTTCACCTGTCAAGGTATCTTCTCGCCTTCCCTCCCTCCTCCCCTCTCTTCTTCCCTCCCTCCTCTCCTCTCTCCCTCCCCCACTGGTTGTGAGTAAATAACAGCTCTCACCCCTCAGACTTCAGTGTGTAACTCTTAAAAAAAAAGGACATTCTCCTACATGACCACAATATAAATATTGCTCTGAAATTTTAACCTTGATACTATACTATTATCTAATACTGAGACCACATTCACATTTTCCCAATTTTCTAAATGATGTCTTCTGGAACATTTTATTTTAGTTGTCATGTCTCTTCAGCCTCCTCTAATCTAGAATAGTTTCCCAGCCTTCTTTCTTGTCATCTTGTGTGACATTGACATTTTTTGAGGAGTCCAGATCCATGTCTAGCGACATGTCGCCTGCGTTGGATGTGCCTGTGTTTCCTTATGATTAGGATCAGGTTCTCCACTGGCATGGGTACTCTCATCCCTGCCCCTAGCCCCTCCCTCTCTGTCTCTGTCTCTCTCTCCCCCGCTTTTGCCCTGGACCCTCCCACCCACACTGCTGCCCCATGTTGTGCCCTCGACCTCACCAAATCCTGCCAGCATTTCTCCACCCAGCCCAGCCCCACCTACCAGGTCAGCAAGAAGTTCTGCTCTGGCACCAAAGAATGGCAAGAGAGGAGCGGGGTGGCCACCCTGCCTTGCCTGCCAGGAAGATGAGGGAACCGGGGACTGTTTCCCTTGGAGAGGCTCAGGAGCGGATGGTTTGCTCCTCAGATAGGTTTTCACACCAGAATCTTCTGTTCAGACACATGGAAAAGCCAGGGAGACTGGCCCTGCTCTTACTGAAGGAGGCATGCGTACGTGCACATGTGTGTGCATGCGTGTGCGTGTGTCTGTGTACGTACACAACTATGTTCTTGGGCTTGAGTTTTGAAGCTCGAGCCACCCAGGCTCCCTCTTGCCCCAGAATACCCCCTGGAGATTTTATTGAGCCTTTGGGGCCCCACTGATCCGAGGAAACTGAGCCCCACAAATATCCATGAGATTTACTGTGTATTGAGCCTGGTGCTAGACCCAAGGGAGGAAGGATTGAAGGTGGTATAAACACACTGGCTTTGGGGTCATGTACATCCAGTCTCCAGTCCCTGCCCTGTTTCTTTCTGGCTGTGTGGTCCTGGGAAAGTTACTCGACCTCTTTAAGCCTTGGTTTCCTAATCTGCAAAATGGGCATAATCATATATCTAGCTCTGGACATTTCTTGTGGAAATGAAATGCAAAAATGCCCTTGCAGGCCTGGCACACAGTAAGTGGATGCCTCTGAGTGGAGTGAGGAGCTGCGAGGGGTTCCTGGGGCCAGGATGCTGAGTCCCCCCACCCAGCAGGTTGAGGATCTAATTGTCAGAACAGTTGTTTCTGATACACAGAAGGCTCATTGCTTTCCCCTACAAGCCTGTCATTCTGTGGTGGGTAATCAAGTGGGGCTTTGATGGGAGCCACAGTGGATTAGGGCTGGGGGATTTCCAGGCCCAACGCTTGGCAGTGACTTTGGCAGGAGAGGCTGTCAGTGCGAGGGAAGGAGCAGGGAGGCAGGGAGCTGTAATTCACATCAGCCTCTGCCTTGGACCTCACCCCACCCTGGGCTTGGAGACCACGCCAGCTTGTCCAGATGTGGGAGAGGGACTGGTCCCATGGCTCAGCAGTTAGGAGTCTGAGTTCTAGTCCTGGCTCAACCACCAACTCTGTGTGAACCGGGGTGTCACTTCCTGACTCCCAGAATATTTTTCTCATCTGTGTGTGTGTGTGTGTGTATTGAGTTCATTTATTCATTCATCAATTTTAGTTGAGCACCTACTCTGTACTTGGTGCTGGAAATAGTGATGAACGGAAGAGACAAGGCCCTAGCCCTTACAGAAGTTACATTCTGGTGGGAGAGAGACACAGTAAGTACAGGTGGCCCTTGAAGTGTGGGTGTGAACTGCATGGGTCCACTTATGGATTTTTTCCCCCATATAGTACAGTACTATAAACGTGTTTTATCTTCCTTATGGTTTTGTTAATAACATTTTTTCTCTAGCTTCCTTTACTGTAAGAATACAGTACATAATACATATAATACACAAAATAGGTGTTAATCGACTGTTTATGTTATTGCTAAGGGTTCTGGTCAATAGTAGGCTATCAGTTAAATTCTGAGAGAGTCAAGAGTCATATTGGAATTTTTGACTATGGGCGAGGGAATGGGGTGTCAGCACCCCTCACCTCTGCATTGTTCAAGGGTCACCTGCACCAAGAACTGTGATGAACGCCGCACAGGAGAGGTACAGAGTGCTCTAACAGTGACCAGTTGTGGGGGGTGAGGGGTGGGGGGAGAGTCAAGGAAGCCATTCCTGAGGAAGCAATGTCTATGTGGGGCCTGGAGGGTCTGCAGGAGTTGACTGTGCAAAGGGAAGGAAGAGATGTGTTGGTAAAGGCAGGAGAGAGCTCCAAGTAGGGGAAACAGTGTGTACAAATGTTTCTTTCTGGGGCAGAAAGAACACAAATGATCTACAAGGACGTTTCAGTTTTGCCACCTGAGAGTGCTTGACGCTAACCCTCTCCATCTTATTTGATTCAAAGGAAATGGCTCTCGCGGTAAATGGGATGCTCAGAGCTCACCTTCCTTTCCACTGTTTTCTGTGGCCCCAAAGAGTGGAAGGGCCAGGAAGGAAGCAGGAAGAGGGAGGCTCTGTCTTCCCTATAAGCCTCACCAAAGCGTTTCTTGCATCTTGGGCTCTCTCTTCCACTTCCTCACTCCCATAATGACGCGATGGTTGGGATTTTCTTATTTCTTTTTTTTTCTCCTCTACATCTGCCTCTTTCTCTCTACTTCCTACCGATGTCTGTTGGGAGGAGAAAAGCCTAGAGATGTTTGTTTGTTTGCTTGTTTTGTTATCTGTGTTACAGTGACTCATTCTCAGGGCACGTGACCCAGATGTGTGTGCCATGAGGTCCTGGGGAAATCCCGCCCCGTTCTGAGCGTTGATGGGGGAGCCCCAGCAGAGGCAGGAGCTGGTCACAATCAGGAGGCTGGAGGGGAGAAGCCCAGCCATCAGCCCTGCCCAGGCTGTAGACCAGCATGTGGATGGCAGAGGACGGGGTGAGAGGAGGCCCTCCCAACCTTGAAGTCCCCCCCACCAACAGACATGGCTGTGATTTCGCTCAGGGCTCAGCTGGGAGGGGGGCAGGGTGTTGTCTTGTGTTGGCTGCTTCCAAGGTGCTGCTGCTGGTGCCCGGGAGGCAGTCCCGAGGGCTGATTGCTCTCGCAGACCCTGGCCAGCACTCGGGGCAGGGTGGGGGGCTGCTGCCCGAAGCCCCACTGTATCCATGGTCAAGGAGGCTGAGTGCGCTCTGCAGCTGAGTCCCCTGAGCCTGGGGCTGCGAACGGGCACACCAGCCAGGGAGTGCCTGAGAGGCTGGCGAGCGGACAGGAGTCTGTGCACACACAGCCCGTTACTACCTGCCAAGGTGTACGGAAGCAGGAGCAGGGGAGGGGACGGTCTGCAGATCTGGTTTTGGGGACCTCCAAGGGACTCGTCTGAAATAGTTGTCCAAACGGTTTGAGGTTGAGGAGCTGGAGGACTTGGCCCCCACCAGCCTGGTGGGAAGGTAGCCCTCCAGGGGCTGTGGCCGGTTCCATGGCACATTGTGAAGAGGATGAGTGACCCTTTCCCCCAAGCCGCCTGAGTCTGTGGTCTGATGGCAGTGGCGTTATTTCAGGACCTTGCAGGTCTGGGCGGCCTAGCTCAGCGCTGATCCGTTCACCCAGCTCGGCCCATCTGTCATCCTTCTCTAACCTGAAGTCCACCCAGCTTTCCTCACGGCAACTTGACTCAGTATGCTCCAGCTTGACACAGCTCACCAGCACAAACTCCCTTCTACCCAACTCAGTGGCGCCCTGTTTAATCCAATGTTACTCTTGACAATCCATCCCAACCTCCAGACTTAAATCTCGGGGCACCTGGATGGCTCAGTTGGTTAAGCGATGGATTCTTGATTTCAGCTCAGGTCATGATCTCACAGTTTATGGTTCTGAGCCCCGTGTCGGCCTCTGTGCTGACGAGTGGAGCCTGCTTGGGAACCTCTCGCTCCCTCTCTCCTGATTGTGCACGCGCATGCGCGCACACACACATACACACACACACACATACACACACACACACTCTCTCTCTCTCAAAATAAATAAGTAGACTAAAAAAAAATCTACAAAAAACAAACAAAAAACCTTACCCTTAGCTCAATCTACCTTACATCTATTCAATTAGCATCTTGACTCAGTTCAGCACAAATTACACTTTCAACTTGACTCAACTCCCCCCATCCCCCCTCAGCTCAACCTCAGCAACCCAACCTAAATCAACCCAACATAACTCAGTTTACCTTAGCTTGGCTTGGCTCAGTTTTAAGCCCAGTCCAAGCTAGGCGGGGTGAGACTAGCCCTGTACTGCCTAGGTTACCTCAACCCAGTCCAAAACAAGTCATTCCAACTCGAATCAACCCAAATTGACTTGATTGGGCTCAAGTAAAATTTTCTAGATTTGATTTAATTTATCTCAACTTTTCAGCAACTTTCCTTGGTAGATGAGCTCTACAAGGGCAGAGATTTTGTATGTTTTAGTCACCCGTGTATCCAAATACATAAAAGTAGTGACGACAGTTACAGCAGGGTGCTGGTGGCCCTTAAGAAGTGTGGTCACAGAAACCTTCTCTAGGAGATGATGTGTGAGCGGAGACCTGAACAAAGGATCGAGAGCTTTGGTTATCGGAGCAAGTGCAAAGGCCCTGAGGCAGGAACGAACTAGGTAATATTCATGGGACAGGAAAGCCAGTGTAGCTAGAATAGTGTGAGATCCAAGAGACTTGTTTAGAGTTGGTCTCTCCTGTTAATCTGTTAACTTTGAGACCGTCTTGCACACGGCCGCATTCTCTGCTTCTGACACATGCAGACATACAGTGAGCACTTAAACACGATTTTTTTGAATGAATGGATTCACCTGAGCATAATGCAAATGGATTTAACCCTAATTAGCATATTTAACTCAATGTGCTTTAATTCAGCTCAATTTGACAAGACTTTTTTTTGGTCTTCTAACCTCTAGAAAAGAAGGCTGCTACAAATCGAGGAAAGAAGATTCTCGTAGCTTTCCTAAACCTCAGTGGACTCACCTGTAAGGGGCGAATGTTGGCATTTGCCTTGCGGCGCTTAGCGGGTTCTGAGTGTGGAAGGGCTTTGTGGACAAGAAGGCGCTGGGGGCCCCGGAGGGTCCTTGGAGATGAGAGAGTGAGAAGAAGGGAGGGCAGACATGGGGCCTTCTGCTCGAGACATTCCACAAAGCTGTGTTCTTATGAGAGAATCTAAGTCCCAGGTCCGAGCAAGTCCCTGTGGAGGTTCAGCCCCCCTCAGGGGCACCCAGGGGACAGAGGTTCCCCTCTGGCTGGCAGCCCATGGCGACGTCTCTCTCCTCACTCCCCCGGGCCTATGGGGTCTCCTGTGTCTCCTCCCACAGGCCTGTTTCCCTCTGGGTCTCTGTGCCTAGACTCAAATTCCTGTTTTCTTTCTCTTTTTCCATTAAAACATTTTTTTTTTAATTTTGAGAGAGAGATTGAGAGAGAGAGAGAGAGAGCGCGCACATAGGAGTATGGGAGAGGGGCAGAGGGGGAGGGAGAAAATCTTAAGCAGCCTCCACAGTCAGCTGCACACAGGGCTTGATCCCACAACCCTGGGATCATGACCTGAGCTGAAATCAGTCGGATGCTCAGCTGACTGAGCCACCAGGCGCGCCTCTCTTTCCTTTTTCAGTCTCCGATAGGGGCAGCAAGTTTAGTTAACAACCTTCTCCACGTGCCAGACCGTCGTTCTGGTTGTTCCTACAACGCCCGGCTCTACTTTTGTTGTATCGATGCTTTTCTTACCCCTTCGTGGCCAATTCTTCCTCGCACCCTATATATCCCCACCCTCATGTGTTTGGTATATGACCTTGGAAATGCACGTTTCTTTGAAAAAATATATACTGTTGTTTTCTTTGTGTATGTTTTTAATTTATATAAATGGTTTTTTACTTTAGAGCACCTTCTGTTTCTTATTTTTTTCCACTTAACACATGTTTTTAAGATCTATCCATATCATCGTAGGTCCCACTGGGGTCCCCTCCGTTGCCTATGACCGCATGCTGTATGCCGACGCCTCAGTTTTCTTGCCCAGTCTCCGCAGCAGTGCCCTGATGAACATTCTCTCCCTTCCCCTCATGGACAGGGCGTGAGTTCCGTGGTGGTGGGCTCATATCTGGATTTCATTTCCCTTCGTCCTGCCTGACCGTTACCTCTGGAGCGCACAAGGGTCCAGGTCTCCCCAAGTCTTTGCCAGCATTTGGTATTACTCAACTTTTACATTTACAGTCTGATGGGTGTAAAATGGTGTCTCATAGTTTTGATTTTACTAGTGAGGTCGAGCATCCCTCCTTCGCTTATCGGGCCTTTGGCTCTGGGCCTCCCTCATGGACTGTGGGGGCCGCGTGGCTGGCACCCGGCTCTAACTCACCTCCACGTCTCTGGTGCCTGGCACGGCACCGGCCTGGGAAAGTGCTGGGGAATGCTTGATGGCGGACTCTCCGAGAGAGGCCGGGCCGTGGTTGTGGAGGGGTCAGAGGTCAGGCAGGGTGAGCCCTGCAGAGGGCTGGGACATTTATAGCTGGAGCGAAGAGGGGGAAGCAGAGGAGACTGTAAAGCTAGGTTCAGGTTTGTCGGTTGAGCCATAGGCTCGAGGCCCAGCTGGAAAGTTGCCCCAACTTTGGGGTGCTCATCTGCCGTCTCTCGCTGGGGAGGCCAGCCCTGGGTGTATGGCCTGGGCTGAGTGCAGAGGGGATGGGGGGGGCCCTGGTGCCTCACACCTGCTCTTTATTGCTTTTCTCACCATTCATTCCTGAGCGCTTATCCCTTCCTTCCTACCCGATTTCAGGACCGCTCTTACTTCCTCTCGCCCCTTGTCCAAATGTTAGTCCTGGGTGCATCTGCCTAACGCACTCTTCGCCTGTATCTTGGGACCAAAAGCTGCCGGGGCTCTTGGCAGCGCCCGGCTTCAGGCCTGTCTCACATCAGAAGCCCCGGGAGCCCCTCGCAGCGAGAACGGCGGCTGCCCCAGAGGTGGGGGGCTGCGGGGGACTGACTCTGCGCAGCCCATGGCCCCCGCCTGCGGCGCAGGCAGTTCTGCACCCGAGTCTGCTCCGTTTCCTTCGGGGCCCTTCTTTCCCTTCCACGTGGTTTGGCAGAGGCTGAAAGGCAGAAGATTACAGGCACGCAGTGCAGCCCCACAAACCAGCGTGCAGCCCATGGCTGTCTTTTTCCACCCTCTGCCTCTACTTAGTTTTTCCTTTCTCTGAGGGACTGGGCTCCTGACGTCTCCTCCCCGCCCAGGATCAATGGGCTGGCGGGTGCTGCGGGACATGAATTTGCATTCAATCATGCCCATGGCAACCATCACAAGCAGGGCCTCCATTCCTGTCCTGGCTCCGCTGGCTTTAAAAGGCTTGGGGTTTCCGAAACTAAGTGGACTAGAACCTAACTTTTAATAGCACATTTGAACAGAACTGAGGGAGGTTTTAGGACAGGACTATAAAGTGGCTTTTCTTCAAGGACTCTTAGTAATCATAAGAATAATCACAGCAGTGCTTCTCATCTTCCCAGCACGTTCTGACAGTCAAAGCATGTTCACATGAACAATTCCATGTGACACCTAGCTCTTGGGGACCACAGCAGGGCCGCATGATCTTTCCGGAGGCTTGGAACTGTGCTTCTCAAACGTTAAGCGTGTGCAGCTGGCCTGGGGATCCTGTACCCCAGCACAGCCTGATTCAGGAGGTCTGGGGTGGGCCTGGGCGTTTGCATTTCTAGAAAGATCCAAGGTGATGCTGATATTATACTTCTTCGGGCCACACCTGAGTCATGAGAATAAGTGGCCCAAAGTATGCGTGGATAGATTGCGTCGGAGCCTGAATGTATTCTTTTCTTCTTCCTTCCTGCTTTTCTTTCTTCTTTCAATGTACTGTCTTTTCTTTTTTAAAACATTTTTTACAGTTTTTAAAATTTATTTTGGGAGACACAGAGAGCGAACACAAGCAGGGGAGGGGCAGAGAGAAGGAGACACAGAATCCCAACCAGGCTCCACACCATTAGTGTAGAACCCAATGCGGGGCTTGAATTCAGAAACTGTGAGATCATGACAGGAGCTGAGATCAAGAGTCAGATGCTTAACCAACTGTGCCACCCAGGTGGCCCTCTTCCTTCAACGTACTTTCTTATTTTGCACTAGCCGTGGTTGGGAGTAAGTGGCCTAAAAAACAGCAATGTTAGGGTGCCTGGGTGGCTCGGTCAGTTAAGCATCCGACTTTGGCTCAGGTCATGATCTCACGATGTGAGTTCCAGCTCCACGTCGGGCTCTGTGCTGACAGCTCAGAGCCTGGAGCCTGCTTCGGGTTCTGTGTCTCCCTCTCTCTCTCTGCCCTCCCCTGCTCACACACTCTCTCTCTTAAAAATAAACATTAAAAAACATTTAAAAATAATAATAAAAACCCCACTTAGCAATGCACACAAACAGTACCGCATCAGGTCATATCACCAGCTCTGGGACTGGGTATTAATGCTTTGCTGCTTTGCTGATGGATGGAGGCGGGTCCAGAGGGTCTCAGGGGACAGTGTGGGCAGCCAGGGGGTGCAGGGGTTTTTAGGGGGCTCATGCACTGCCAGTTATATAAGAGCCCTGGACTGTCATACATGAAGAGAAGCATCAGGCAGGGCTTCTGGCCTGGATGAGCTCACAGGGCAGTGGGAGAGCAGACACGAATCCACAGGGCTGGTAGAACACTGTGGTAGCATTTAGAATGGCTGTGAGGGCAGGCCGTGGCCTTCATCTGTCCCCTGCACTGTTGTAAGCCCTGTGCTTGGGCAGCGGATGTCCTTCCTGGTGTATGGTGGACACTCCATGAGTGTTTTGGGGGTGGGGAACGAATGACTGAATAGGACACGGTGGGTGCACGTGAGGGAGTGGTCGGTCCTATCTACGCAGGGTGTGGTTCATGAAGGGGGAGGAGTTGTCGGGAAAGACTTCCCGGAATAGGTGGGATTGGATCCGGGTCTTAAAGATCAGGGGGTGTCTGCCGGCAGGGTGACCGGGAGAGGGCGGGTCGGGAACAGGGGCTCCCGCTCAGCCCCACTGCTGCCTTGGTTGAGGAAGCTGGCAGTTGTGTGCTGCATTCGGAATGGCGGTCACTCACCCAAAGCTCTCCTCCTTTCGGAGGTGCCTGGGCCATCTGGGTTCTCTCTGCTCCCTAGGAAGTCCTCCCTTCAGGAGATGAGGGGCCCCTCCAGGAAGATGACTCCAGCCTGCTTGAGCAAACGGGGTTCGGAGAGGGCTCGGGCTGGGAAGGACATCCCGGTATGGCCGCTGGGGCCTCAGAGAGGAATCCGATGGCCCTCCAGCAGCTGCCACAAGCCCTTCCCCAACTGGTCCCCTACTTCCTTCTCTCTCTGCTCCCCCTTTACATAGCTAATAACATTAATTAACTAATAATATCATAATTTAATATATTAAAGAGGTTTTCAAAACTTCCTTTGCCTTTGGGAATGAGCAGCTGTCATAACCCCCACTCTATAAATCTGAAGATTAAGCTTTTTGAGAAAGAGCACATTTGACAAAGGACATAAGGGGGAATTAGAACTTCATCTCTGGACTCTGATTCTGAGTACAATGGACCTGCCTAAGAGGCAACCTTTTAATTAACCAATTAGTCAATCAATAAGCAAATGTTTATTGACCATTCACTGTGCACCAGGCACTGTTCTAAGCCTGGGGGTGGGGGGCGGTGGTCATCAGTGAACAACAGAGACAGAATCTCTGCCCTTGTGAACTTTCTCTTTAGTGGGAGAGACAGACACTTGCAAAGCTGACATAAAATATAATATGGCAGATGCTGATCCTAGGATCCTAGGGGCAAAAATAAAGCTGGGAAGGAGGATGGGGGTTGCTGAGGGGTTGTGTTTACAATTTTAAATTAGAGTAATTAGGGACTGCTTCCCTGAGAAAGTGACTTTTGAATGAAGACTGGAAGGTGGTGATGGAGCAACACTTGCAGATACGTAGAGGAAGAACTGTCTGGGCAGAGGGAAGTGCAAAGGCCCTGAGGTGAGTGTCCCCTTACTCAAGAGCTCTAGGGCTCCTTTTGGTGTGAGTCTGTCCTTCTCAGGCCCACAGGGACAAGATTCTTTGTGCATCTGCTCTCCCCATGGGGCTCGGTGTGTGGCTCCCAGGGTGCTGGGGCCTCTGAAGCTTCTGGAGTGGGTGGTCCCAGGCCCAGAGGCTGTTGGGAGGCCACGGTGCTGGGATGCCCATGCTCCTGCTGGCCTGGGACGTCTCAAGCAGCAGCAGTCATATTGAAAGGTTGATCTCCCCATTAGGAGGGATTTGTCAGCACGAGCTGAGGCTTAGCAGCCTAAGCCCAGGGTCTGAAGGCTCAGACAGGTTCAGGGCCTGGAGGAGCTGACTCAGGCCTGGCTCCCCTGCGAATCAGGGAAAGGCCACCAGCTGAGACCGCCGGGGTCAGAGTCAGGAGGAATTGCTTGGTGTCTCCAGGGGCACTGCCAAAGCCACTTGCATTGCTGGTGTTCTTCCTGCGATCTGGGGGTGGCCTCAGGAGCTGGGGCGTCGGGCTCTGCGGTCTCCCCAGGCACAGTCTCCTTTTCCATGGCTCTGGACAGCGTCCACACACCAGTCATTCCCCAACTTCCTCCAGACTGCTCTCCTGAGGTCCCGCCGCCTACCTGATATCTCCAAAGGACGTCCTGTAAACCTCGCAGGCGAATGCGGTCAAGGTGGGACGCCCCCGCGGCCCCCAGAGCTGCCCTTGGCCATCGCAGCTGAGTCACCGTTCCACACTCTGTGTAATGTATCTGGCCCACAAAGCACTTACTGCCGCACGGTAGGGACCTGGTGCCACACTGCCTGCCGCAGTCAGTTCCACCTCTGAGACCTACGGAGGCTTGGTCTCCCTCCATCTCCCCTGCCATCGCCCTGTCCAGGCCACATCCCTGTTCCATTGAATTCCTCCAGAGGTCTCTCACGTGGTCTCCATGCTCATTCTCTCCAGTCCCTTCCCCCCCGATCATTAGAAAAGCACAGGGCTGATTATGTTCTTTGGCTAAAATGCAAACCCCTTACCGTGACCTACCGGGCCGCGTGCAGTGTGGCTCCTGGTGGCCCCTCCTGACTTGTCCTCGGGCTCTGACTCAGCTCACACCAACCCCACTGGCTTGCTTTTGGTTCCTTAAATGACACACTCCTTCCCACTCAGGGATTGTGCACGATGCTCCCCCACTGTCCGGCTTGTCACCGTGGAGGTGTCCACGGGAATGCCGGAGAGCCAGCCAGTGGCTCTTTTCCTTGGTTCCTTATTTTAACACCCCCCCCCCCCCCCCCCCCCCCCCCCCTTTNCTGCCTCTGCTCTGGCCGGTCCTGCAGCCTGATGCCCGCAGCTGCTCTTTTCTCGCCCACAGCTTCGCTCGCCAGCCTCACTCCCCGCAGGCCCTCCTTCTGCGCACCAACAGACTGAGGGGTGCTGGCTTGCCGGGCTGTTTCTCCTCCAGAGCTGCCTACGCCGGAACCCTAGACCTGAGCTCCCTGCAGGCAGGAACCATGTCTTGTCCTTCAGTGCCTTCCCCAGAGGTGACAAGCTTGCGCCGGGCATGAGTGTGTGCACGGGAAGGCGCGTGAGCCAGGCTGCAGGCGCGCTCTGCTGCCTCTGTTTCTCCAGCTCCCCGGAGGGGAGCCCCTCATCCCTACCACCGTGCCTGGAGCACCCGAGTACAGCTCCTCATGCGGTAGACCCTCCGAGCGAGTTTGATTGTGAGAAAGAGACGGTGGAAACAGCAAAAGTTTTGGAGTCAGACAGTTTTAGACTAAAACTCTTTCTGTTAGGTTGAACCATACGAAATGGCCCTTTCTAGGCCCAAAGCTATTGAATATCGGTAGTTTTATGTGGCTCAGTTTAATATGTACTCCGAGGCAGCTGATCTGATCTCTTTTCTTTTTTCTTTTTATTTAAATCTAAGTTAGTTAACATAGAGTGTAATAGTGATTTCAGGAATAGAATTTAGTGATTTATCACTTACATATGATACCCAGTGTTCATCCCAACAAGTGTCCATCCCCCCAAACAGCACCCCTCAGTTTGTTCTCTGTAGTTAAGAGTCTCTTAATGTTTGTCTGGTCTGTTTTTATCTTACTTTTGCTTCCCTTCCCCTATGTTCATCCGTTTGTTTCTTAAAGTCCACATGAGTGAAATCATATGATATTTGTCCTTCTCTGACTAATTTCGCTTAGCGTAGTACACTGTGGTCCATCCACATTGCTGGCAAGATTTCATTCTTTTTGATTGCCGAGTAGTATTCCATTGTGTACACATTACCACATCTTCTTTATCCGTTCATCAGTTGGTGGACATTTGGGCTCTTTCCATACTTTGGCTGTTGTCAATAGTGCTGCTGTAAACATTGGGGTGCATGTGTCCCTTCCAGTCAGCATTTTTGTATCCTTTGTGATCTGATGTCTTTTAGACCTAGTTTTTTCATCTGTGCAATGGGAGTAGAACTTCATTTATGGAGTTGGGGAGAGGAAAAAATGAAGCTGTATGGCACTGTGGGTAAAAGCTTGAGTTCTATGCCTATAGGCTGAACCCTGAAACCAACCAACCATCGTATTGGGGTTCCTAATTGCAAACAACACAGTCCATTATAGCTAGTTTAAGCAGAGAAGAAATTTGTTACAGGATGTTGGCCAGCTCATGGAATTTCTAGAGGGCCCCAGTAATGAGGTTTGACTAAGCTGGGGGAATTTTTAATGAAAACACCACTGCCCCATCACGGTATTCAGAGATGGATGTCAGAGGCTCCGTCGCTGCCATCCCCAAAGAACTGGATGGCTCTGCCACTGCCCTGGCCACAAGATCAGTCCTTCTGAACCCAGGTTTCACATAGGTGTATTTGATCGATGGCACCTGGGTCATGTGTCTGGATCGGATCCACAAAAGGGTCTGAAGATGAGGCATTTCTGACTTTAGCCTGGAGAATGTTGGACTCGTGATGCAGGAAACCGTGAAAATGTAGGGAGGGCATTCAATGATGACAGCTATATACTGTCGCTTCTTACTAGGTCTGTGATCCCAGACAAGACATTTATTTTCTGTGAGCCTCACTTTTCTCATCTATAATATGGGGATAATAGTAATATCCATCTCATAGGGTTGTTGTGGGGATTAAATGCATTGATTTATAAAAGATGCTTCAAAGAGAGCCTGGCATTTAGTAATGCTAAATAGATGCTACCTATAATTATTATGACATTTATATTAATGAATTTGAGCTCTCTTGGCACAATGTCAGGCACAAAGAAGATGCTCTATAAATGTTTGTTGAATGAAAATCCTGGGCTGAGATGATGGCGTCCAGAACTTCTCTCAGCCCTCCCAGAGCACTGCCGATGGGAGGCCCAGTGCAGTCTGTACTAGCTGATTGTTCACTTTTCCAGGAATTTCATGAGCCGGTTAACATTACATTGGTAGCTTGGAAACTCCCATGTTGGGAGAATTTACACCATGGCAATCGGCAAAGCCTACTGATCAAGGCTTCCCTCTTGCTAGAAGCAGCTGCTTCATTTACCAGTTAAACATTTACTGGCACGCTGCAGGCGAGGAGCCGGGGTAGGAAGTGTATGGAACGCCCAGCACCGTGCCATCGTCCTTGGTCCTTTTGCACGCGGTCCTTCTCCCCAGTTAGCAAATTCTTAGCATCAACTTTATTTTCCAAATGTCAGGGCACATGGATAAACCCCTGGATTCATGGCTTCTTCATGTTTCCCTGGGTGAATCCGTCTTTCGCACCGATGAGTTCCTGCCAGATAGTGAGTCCCCTGAGGGTGGCCCCAGCACCGAGCACGAAGTCTGGCACGTGGTAGTTCAGGAGGAGGCATTTATAGAATGGCTAGGTGGACAAGGCCTCTAGA
>NW_027532591.1:331733-374551 GCF_008692635.1 Crocuta crocuta
CCACCCTACTCCCCTGTCCTCTGCTTGACAACATTTTGCTCTCCTTTCCTGGTGCCCTCAGAAAGAAATCACCACTCCTGATTTCCTTCCTCATGCCCTTCTGCCATGTAAGAAGGGAGTGTGGTAGAGTTGGGAGGGGGAAGGGCCACTCCAGTGCTGGTGAACCTTGTAAGGGGGNCCTCCTGCTTTGGAAACATTCCTCTGATTGCTCTGCACAGCTCAGCAGGCTGCCCTGGCTTAGGACGAAAAGGAGGGAGAGGCAAACACCCTTCATTTTAATTAAAGCCAACTTTACATTGTTATTCCATTTGCCTGTGTTATTGCTCGAGCTTACAATAAAGTTATATGGTGCCCCCAGGGTGGCTGGAATTGCGTGATAGAATGTGTCCAAGTCCAGCGCTCCAGGACTGTGCCGGGCTGGGCTCCTCTGCAGGGTGGACCAGAGCCAGCCCCGGGTCCTCTTTGCGGTTCCAAGTCATTGTTCAGGCTCAGGCCTGTTAGCAGCGCCTTTATTTACATTTCACTCATTTGAAAAACATTTATCTAGTACTTTGTATGTGCCCAGCGGTGGATTAGGTGCTGAGTCTACCTCCAGCACACTGCTGCACGCCCCCTGGAGTACACACACCGCAGTCTCCAGGACCTGGCCCTGGTCGTTCTCTCTCGAACAACACACAGCTCCATGTGGACACCCCCGCCCCACTCCGCGTTATTCTGGCCTTCCTTCTGTTGTTCTGGGGAGGCCTCCGGAACTGAACTGAGCCATCTTTTACATTTAGCGATTTCCTAAGTTCCTTCATATGTGACATTTCTTCTGGTTCTCCCAAAACCCTTGTCCCGCTCAAGATTCAGTGCGAATGCCACTTTCTCCTGGCAGCCTCCCCGGGTCACACCTTCTCCAGGCCCCCTTGGTGCTTTCTTTGCCCTTCTTTCATGAATCTTATTACAAGTTTTAAAACTCTTTAAAATCATGGGCAGAAGACACGAAAAGACATTTTTCCAAAGAAGACAGGCCGATGGCCAATAGACGTGTGACAAGATGCTCAACGTCACTCATCATCAGGAAAATACAAATCAAAACCACAATGAGATATCACCTCACACCTGTCAGAATGGCTAAAATCAAGAGCACAAGAAACAACAGGTGTTGGCGAGAAAGGGGCAGCCTCCTGCACTGTTGGTGGGAATGCAAACTGGTCCAGCCACTCTGGAGAACAGTATGGCTGTTCCTCAGAAAGTTAAAAATAGAACTACTCTACAATTCAGCAAAGAATTTACCAAAGAATAAAAAAATGCTAATTCAAAGGGATACATGCCTCCCGATGTTTATAGCAGCGTTATTTACAGTAGCCAAACTGTGGAAACAGCCCGTGTCCACCGATTGATCAATGGATAAAGAAGAGGTGGCATATATATGCAATAGAATATTACCCAGCCATAAAAAATAATGAAATCTTGCTATTTGCAACATCATGGCTGGAACTAGAGAATATTATGCTAAGCGAAATAAGTCAGTTGGAGAAAGACAAATACCATGTGATTTCACTCATGTGGAATTTAAGAAGCAAAACAAAGAGCAAAGGGAAATAAGAAAGAGAGAGGGAGGCAAACCAAGAACAGACTCTTAACTTTAGAGAGCAAACTGATGGATACCAGAAGGGAGGTGGTTAGAGGGATGGGTAAAATAGGTGACGGGAATTAAAGAGGGCACTTGTGATGAGCACAGGATGTTGTACGGAAGTGTTGGATCACTATATTGTACACCTGAAACTAATATTACACTGTATGTCAACTAACTGGAATTTTATTTATTTTTTAATTTTATTTTTTATTAAAAATTTTTAATGTTTATTTATTTTTGAGAGAGAGAGAGAGAGAGAGAGAGAGTATGAGCAGGGGAGGGGCAGAGAGAGAGAGAGGGAGACAGAGAATCCAAGAGGGCTCTGCACTGTTAGTGCAAAACCTGATGTTTTGGGGCTTGAACTCATGAACTGTGAGATCATGACCTGAGATGAAGGTGGATGCTCAACTGAATGAACCACACCCATGTGCCCCCCTAACTGGAATTTAAATAAAAACTTAAAAAAAAAAACCCAGAAAAAACAGAAAACAGAAAAAACTTTTCTAAATTAAGGCTTATTTTACATACAATGAAATGTGCAGATGTCAAGTATTATTGGATAGGTTTTGACAAAGACATATGCCTTTATAACCATCACCCAAATCAAGATATAGGTCATTTCTATTACCCAGAAATTTCCCTCATGACTATTCCACAATCAGTTCCACTCTCCAGAGGCCATCACTGTTCTGACTTCTCATACAATAGATGAATTTTGCCTGTTCTTGAACTTCATATAAACGCAGGCAACAGTATGCATTTTAAAAGTAATTTTTCAATGTTTATTTATTTTTTAAAAAGAGAGAGAGAGACAGAGCATGAGTGGGGAAGGGCAGAAAGAGAGGAAGACACAGAATCCAAGCAGGCTCCAGGCTCTGAGCTGTCAGCACAGAGCCCGACGTGGGGCTCAAATTCCCAAACTGCAAGATAATGACCTGAGCTGAAGTGAGACGCTGCTTAACCGACTGAGCCCCCCTTCCCCCGGCACCCCAACAGTGCACATTCTTTTGGGTATGCATTCTTTTGCTTTGCATAATGTTTTTGAGCTTCATCTGTGTTGTTGGTGAATTAGTGGCTTGTTCTTTGTGATTGCTGAGTTGTACCCCAGTGTATGGATATCCCCTGTCTATGTATTCATTTATTTGGATTGTTTATGGTTTGGGGCCATTATATCACTTGAATACGAGAAATGGGCATATGCCTTCAATTTTCTTGGGTAAATGCCTATGAGTGTAATTGCTGGGTCACAAAGCAGACACATTTTTAACTTTATATGAAACAGCCAAAAAGTTTTCCAATGTGGTTGTACCATTTTACACCGTTACCAGCAATATGTGAGCATTCTGTTGCTCCACATCTTTGGCAGTATTTGCTGCTGCCAGGTTTTTGTTTTGTTTTGTTTTTTTCATTTTTGCCATTCTACTGGGTGTGTAGTTATATCATTTGGTAATTTTAACTTGAATTTACGGATGATTAATGACATTGAGTACTTTTAAATGCACTTGTTGGTACATCTTCCTTTGTGAAGTGACTGTCCAGGTGTTTGCTCAGTTTTTATTGGATTGTTTGTCACTTTATGATTAAGAATTCCTTATATATCCTGAATATAAGTAGCAGGCAAGCTATATTGATCTTTCTTTGTTTCATTATTTTTTTAATGTTTATTTATTAAATAAAGATAGATAAATAAAAATATAAATAGAGAGAGAGAGTGCACATGAACAGAGGAGGGGCAGACAGAGAGAGAGAGAGAGAGAGAGAGAGAGAGAAAATCCCAAGCAGGTTTCATGCTCAGCACAGAGACCAACATGGGGCTTGATCCCATGGCCCTGGGATCATGACCTGAACTGAAATCAAGAGCTGGACACTCAACCAACTGAGCCACCCAGGCAGCCTTATATTGACTTTTCTTAATGTCCTTTTTTTTTTTAATTTGAGAGAGAGAGAGAGAGAGAGAGAGAGAGCTGGCAGGGGAAAGGAACAGAGGGAGAGAGAGAGAGAATCCCGAGCAGGCTTCACACCCAGCATGGAGCCTGACATGGCGCTCAATCCCCTGACCTTGAGATCATAACTTGAGCCGAAATTGAGTTAGATGCTCAACTTACTGAGCCACCCGGGTGCCCCTCTTAATATCTTTTAATGAACAAAAGTTTTAAAACTCGATGAAGTCCAATTCGTCAATATTTTTACTTTATGTTTAGTGTTTTTTTGTATCCTAGGAAATTTTTGCCTAGTTCAAAGTCACAAACATATTCTCTATTTTCTTCTAGAAGTTTTAGTTTTAACTTTTAAATTTAGTTCTATCAGCAATTTTGAATTAATTGTTTTTGGTTTGGGGTGAGGTGGTTGAGGTTCAGTCTTTCCCAGTTATTCTAGCACTGTTTGTTGAAGAGATTTTCCTTTTCTTATTAAATTGAATTGATAAAAAAATCAGTTGACAATATATGTAGGGATCTATTCTGGATTCTATAGTGTTAAACCCTTGTCTATCTTTATGCCACTTCCAACTTTTCTTGATTACTGTAGCTTTCTCATAACTCTTGAAATTAAGTAATCTTAAATCCTCTAACTGTTCTTCTTTTACAAGGTTGTTTTGGCTATTCTGGGTCATTTGCTTTTCCAGATAAATTCTTCAGAAAGGGCTGTTGTGATTTTGATTGAGATTGTATTGAATATATCAATTTATTTAGGGGAGAATTGATATCTTAACAATATTAAGTCTACCAATTCATGAAAATGGAATGCCTTTCCATTTCTTTAGGCCTTCTATTTCTTTCAGCAGTGTTTTTTAGCTTTCAGTATAGAAGTCTTGTACATATTTTGCTAAATTTATCCCTAAGTTTTTATGTTTTTGATCCTATTTAAAAATTTTTTTTAATGTTTTACTTATTTCTGAGAGAGAGCATGAGCAGGGGAGGGTCGGGGAGAGAGAGAGGCACAGAATCCGAAACAGGCTCCAGGCTCTGAGCTAGCTGTCAGAGCCTGACGTGGGGCTCGAACCCACGAACCGTGAGATCATGACCCAAGCTGAAGTCGGACGCTCAACCGACTGAGCCACCCAGGCGCCCTGATCCTATTTTAAATATTTAAAAATTTTCATTAAAATTTTTCCATTTTATTATACACACACGCACACACACACACAGATATATTTGATATTTAAATTGACCTTGTATCTTGCATTCTCACTAAAGTCATAAAGTCACTAATAAGTTCAAATAATTTCTATTTATAAACTTCTTAGGATTTTCTGTGTTCAAAATTATGTCATCTGTGAATGAAGACACTTGTACTTCTGCCTTGCAATATTTGTGTCGTTTATGTCTTTTTCTTGCCTATCTCACTGGGTAGGCAATCTTCTAGAAATCCTGAATAAAAATGGTAAGAGTGGCTTCTTTGAATTATTTCTGATCTTAGGGGAAAAAGAGCATAATATTTCATTATTAAGCATGATATTAGTTGTAGGGTTTTCACAGATATTTTTTTTATCTGATTGAGAAAGTTTCATTCCTAGATCTCTGAGAGTTTTTGTTATGAATGTGTATTGAATTTCATCAAATTATTTTTTAGTATCTACTGAGATGGTCATTTGATTTTCTACTTTATTGTGTTAATGTGAAGAATTGCATACTCTTGAGATAAAGTATATTCTTTTTTTAAAATTAATTAATTTATTTGAGAGAGAGAGTAAGCATAAATAGGGGAGGGACAGAGAGAGAGGGAGAGAGAGAGAATCCCAAGCAGGTTCCAAGCTGTTAGCACAGAGCCTGACATGAGGCTTGATCTCATGACTGTGAGATAATGACCTGAGTCGGAATGAAGAGTCAGAGGCTTAACTGATTGAGCCACCCAGGAGCCGCTGTAATTTTTTTTCTTATATTAAAACATTTTTTTAATGTTTATTTATTTTTGAGAGAGAGAGAGACAGAGAGACAGAGAGCATAAGCAGGGGAGGGGCAAAGAGAGAGGGAGACAGAGAATCCGAAGCAGGCTTCGAACTCTGAGCTGTCAGCAGAGAGCCCAATGCAGGGCTCGAACTCATGAACTATGAGATCATGACCTGAGCCAAAGTCAGATGCTTAACCAACTCAGCCACCCAGGCACCCTAATTTTCTTTTTTATAATGTCTTTGCCTGGTTTTGGTATGAGGAGTATACTAATCTCATTTAATGAGTTGGAAAGTGTTTCTTCCTACTATATTTTTGGAAGAGTTTTGTATTATTTATTCATGGAGTGTTTGAAAGAATTCATGTTGAAAATATCTAAAGTTTTATTTGTGAGAATTTTTAAAACATTACAAATTCAATTTCTTTAAATATATAGGGCTAGCCAGATTTTCTATTCTTGTGTCAATATTGGCAAATTGTTTCTTTTAACAAATGTTAATTTCATCCAAGTTGTTGAATTAATTAGCAGAAACTTGTTCATAATATTCCCTTATGTCATTTTCGTGTCTGTAGGATCTGTAGTGATGTCTTCTCTTTAATTTCTGATATTGGCAGTTTGTGTCTTCTCTCTTCTTGATCAGAGTAGCTATGGGCTTATCAATTTTATCTATCCCTTCAAAGCACCACAGTTTTATTTTGTTGACTTTTCTTTATTGTTTATTTTCTATTTTAATGCATTACACTCTTAACTTTAATAATTTTTTTTCTTCTAGTTACTTGGTGACACTTTTTCTGGATTTTTAAGATGGAAACTTGGATAACTTATTTTAAGCCATTCTTTTTGCATATAAACATTTAAAGCTATAAAATTTCCTTTAAGCATTGCTTTAGTTACAATCTACTATTTTATGTTGTATTTTTGTTATCATTCTATGCTTATGCTGTCTCTCCATTCAGATCTGTGCTCAACTGTCAGTTTCTTAGACTCTTTCCCTGATTAATTTTCATAAAATAGCCCCTCTATCCCTATAAATCTTTATTCTTTTACCCTGCTTTATTTTTTCATAACATCTGATATTATATTTATAACCTATTTATATATTATATTACACATGCATATATTATACATGATGTGATATTATATAGTTATAATTTAGTTGTTCATCTTTTTATTGTCTATCTTCTCCACTAAACTCCTTGGGAACTAAACTCCAGGGACTATTTATTTTGCTCACTGATGCATCCCAGTACTTTAGAAGATATCTGTAAATATTTGATGAATGAAGGTATAAATAATTTAAGACCCTGTGCACATATTCCCTTCATAGAAGTCTTATCTGACAGCCTTCTCCAAATCTCAGACAAGTTCTCCTCACTTGTTTATAATGTTTTTATACTTGCTCATACTTGAACACTGATTATAACTATAACTTTATTGTCTGTCTCAGTCTCCCCCACTGGCCACCTGTCCAAGAGCAAGGACTATGTCTCAATTCACCCATGCTCAAAACAGAGCCGGACACAGAAGAGATTAACAAATGTTTGACAAGTGAGTAAATGAAGTGTCACCAATCACTCCTGCCTGGCAAATCAGCTGTAAGCTAGATTTGTCTGTTAGACCAGAGGCCACCCCACGAATCTGGAAGATTTCAAGTGGAAAAAGCTTTGAAGTTTAAAAGCTGCTATTGTTTATCTGTGGTGTAGGCACTGAAGGAAGTCTGCACCATGGGTTCCAGTTTAGAAAGCACTTTCGTATACATTGTCTCATTGGACCTTCACAACATTCCTGGGAGGAGGACATTGTTATACTCTTTTTCCAGATGAGGAAGTACAAGTTCAGAAAGTTGAAACCATATAGCCAAGAACTGGGGGATTTGAGACTGGATCCAAGGTTTCTGAATTTTCTAGCCTTTTCACACTGTAGAAAGAGGCACATATGTGACATGGAGGCATATTGGGTTCCAAAGCCTCATGGACCAGGTCACGAGAGGTTCGGTATCTGCTGAGTGGGATGGGATTAGCAGGAGTCAGGATGCCCGCACAGGCTGATGTGGGCACTGGGCTCAGTCTCTGCTGCTTTGATCCAGTCTTATGTAAGGAAAAGAGGTCCTGAATTTGAAACCTGGCCTCTCCTACTATTAGTGAGGACCTTGTGCAAAAGACTTTCCCTCTCTGGACTTTGTTTTTCACATCTCTAAAGTGGAGCTTAAGCACTCACCTCCTAGAACTGCTGTGAGAATAACATGAAAAATTTGTGTAAATGGATCGCTTTTATAAAGCATCCCCTCTCCCTAAGGTAATTTTCACTGGGTCCCTGAAATGTCCTTGTGTTCGTAGTATTCCCCCTAATGGTTTACCTCTCATTGATCTTGGACAAAGGAGCCAGGAAAGGATGGCAGAGCTGGGCAGAGGGTGAATTCTTCCAGCTGCCACAGTCCTATCATATCTGGGCTCCCAGTTGGTAAGAAATGGCTCCAGTCCCATGGGGGCAGTTTGGGGGTGAGGTCAGTTGGTACCAAACCACAGCATTTATTAAGCACCTAATAATAATGGCAAGTTACTGTTTACTGACTGCTATTTGTCATTTATTCCGTACATAGAATAGATCTGAGCCCAAATTCCCTGGAGGATCCTGGAAGTCCATCTTCCCAGGTGATACCAGTTTCCTTTTCCCTAGTCTCTGGATGGTTTGATTCTGTGCCCCGTATTCCAGTGTCTGGCTGTGATCCTGCTTCAACTCAGACCTCTTTTGGGTCCCCTCCCCTAATGTCCGCAGCAGCATGGATTGGACATGCTGTGATATGATTCTACCTGATCTTTTCAGGCACATTTCAGCCACTTGAAGCCTACACCCCACACCTCAGACTCCTTATGAGCCTTTCCTGGAACATGTCCAATATCATTTGACCTCTAGATCTCTGCCAATGCCGTTCCCTTTGTCTGGAGCACCTTTCACAAAATCCCCACTGGCTCTTGACCTCTGCCCAACTTGATGATTTCCTAAGACCTCTTAACCCATCCAAACCTAACCTGTTTTGGTTAGATGGACTAGGAAGCCATGGCCCTTGAATCCCAGTGCATCCAGGGCAGGGGTGCCAGGTTTAGCAAATAAAAATACAGGACACCTAGTTAAATAGAATTTCAGATAATCAATGAATAGATTTTTTTTTTAATGTTTTTTTTAATTTATTTTTAGGAGAGAGAGAGAGAGAGACAGCGTGAGCAGGGGAGGGTCAGAGAGAGAGGGAGTCACAGGCTGAAACAGGCTCCAGGCTCTGAGCTGGCAGTCAGCACAGAGCCCGACGCGGGGCTCGAACCCACGAACTGCGAGATCATGACCCAAGCGAAAGTCGGACGCCTAACCGACTAAGCCACCCAGGCGCCCCAATGAATAGATTTTTTCATTAAAAATTTTTTATTGTTCATTTATTTTTTTAGAGGCAGGGGAGGATGGGAGGGTCAGAGAGAGAAAGAGGGAGATACAGAATCTGAGGCAGGCTCCAAGCTCTGAGCTGTTAGTACAGAGCCCAATGCAGGGCTTGAACTCATGAACTGCAAGATCATGACCTGAGCTGAAGTAGGATGCTTAACTGACAGAGTCACCCAGGCACTCTTGAATAGTTTTTAAATTTTTAAAAAATGTTTTTTATTTATTTCTGAGAGAGAGAGAGAGAGAGAGCGCATACGCAAAGGAGGGTCATAGAGAGAGGGAAACACAGAATCTGAAGCAGGCTCCAGGCTCTGAGCTGTTAGCACAGAGCCTGATGCGGGTCTTGAACCCACAAACTGTGAGATCATGACCTGAGCCAAAGTCGGATGCTTAACCAACTGAGCCACCCAGGTGCCCCTTGAATAGTTTTTAATATAAGTGTGTCTACACAATCTTTGGGATACATTTATACTGAGAATTATTTGTTGTATACCTGAAATTCAAGTTCAGCTGGACAGTCTGTATTTTATCTGGCAACCTTAATCTGAGTTTGTATGGATGTGATATAGCTCTGCAACCTTATGGGAAGTCATGCTTTTGTTATGGCTCAGACTGAGGAGGACTTGGCAGCCTAGAAATGAACTGGCCCAAGAACCCATCTGGTCTGGGGCCCCACATTGCAGACCACTGCCCAGAGATTGGACGGATGTGCCCAAGTTCACACAGTGGGGGGCGGCAGAGGGGAGGCGGGACATGAGCCCCTGATTCCCAGCCCCGGCTCCCTCCTGTGCCAGCAGCTCTGTGCTCCGAGCTGATGGAGCAGCTCAAGTTCCCACTCCCCTGCCCCTGACCTGCCCTTGGCTGGCTTCAGAGGGGGGTCTGATGACGAAATGTGATCCTGCCATAAAATCTCTACCAAACCAACTCTTCTCACAGCCCACCCGCCCGCCTCAAAGGGGGTCGCCTAATCCTCATTTATGGGGCCTAGCAGCTGGGTCTGGCCTGAACCTTTGAACGTGAGCTTGGGGTGCTCTGGGTCAGCCCAGCCACGGCCAGAGGAACCTGAGAGTGAGGGAATTTAGGGAGGCCAAGCAAGCGGAGGGGCCAGCCGCTCACACCCCCACCTCCAGCCAAGGAGCACCAGTAAGGGTGAGCATATAAACTTAGAGGGGTTGAAGATGGAGGGTCAGCAAGGATGTGTCTTTTCAAGTGCGTGAGGAGCCTGGGCTCCCGTCCAGCAGCGGAGAAGAGACCCTGGTTTGAAGCAGGGAGCAACAAGGGCTATTAGAGAGAAGCGTCGGGGACCTGCAGTCAGCAGACTCTGAAGAAACTGGGGCAGAGCCACGGCAGCTCCACGCTGACAGTGTGGCAAGGGGGAGGATGGAGGGCTGCCGGAGAGAGGAGGAGATGGTGACAGACCCGGGCCCCCCCCGCGCAGGGCCACATGGTGCCTCCCTCTGGCTTGGGTGATGTGCTGACAGCGCACAGACGAGGGGCACGGGAGCGGGCTCTCTTGGGCTGTGCTGGGCAGGAGGGGCCTGCGGGACCCCACTGGAGGCGCCCTGGGAGGGGGGAGCTGGAATAGAGACCAGGTGGGACATCAGCCGCCTGTGGGCCTGGAAGCCACTCTTACTGAGGGGACGCGGGAAGAGAAAGGGCCCTTGGAGTGAGCCCCCAGGAGCTCCGACACCAACAGCTGGGTAGGAGCAAAAGAGTCTGCAGAGGAGGTGGCAAGAGGTTGGAGGTCAGCCGGAGGAGAGGAGGCCACGTGGGACCGGAGGACAGAGTCTGTGCCCTGCGTGCGAGCCCCGCAAGTGAAGCTTTCCCTGGATTTAGAAGCCTGCTCACAGCTCACATTGGTTCTGAGGCTGTGCTGATTTGCCAAGCATGGGAGGTGGGGGCACGGGAGGTGGGGGCATCNCTGAGCACAGACAACTCTTTAAGGAAAACTGGTTGTGAAGAGATTGGGGGGTGGTTGCGCAGAAGGGGTGCAGTGATTGGAGAAGGTGGGCTTGAGAGGCTGCTCCTGTGATTGTTCAGGACGTTTAACCGCAGTTGGGAAGGAAGGAAGCCGCAGCAAAAGAGAAGCAGAAGGGTGCCTTCCACCTTGTCCCGAATGCAGCCACAGGAATATGCTTCCTGCCGGACCCGGGCCCGAGACGCGTGGACACACAGGCGAAACGAGCTTTGTGACACTGGGTGTGACATCCTGATATTTTCTCTCCTGTTTTACTTAGATCAACTGCTGGTCACAACACCCCCAATTGGATGTGTGATCCTTGAACGCTTCACAATGGTCAGTTTGACAAACGTGGAGGTAGAAGGTTCAGACGGGGAGAGTCGGTGGGGTGCGCTCCCTGGAGTGGTGAGGGGTGGGTGCAGGGGGGGGGTTGGCTTCCCAGGGGGGAGGGGAACCCCACCTGTCATTCCAGTGGGAGGGAAGGAGATGAGATTGGAGGAGGCGCGCCTAAATATGTAGGTTTTGTGGCTGAAAGTTGGTGGCTTTTGATTTCTCCGTGAAGGTCACTGCCGAAAGGGCAGGGTGAGGAAGAGCAAGGTGGGAGGTTCTGGGGGGAGGGGGTGGGATTTAACAGCCAGAAACAGTTGCATTTCCTGGCAGTTGGGAGGCTCCATGGAGGTGGGAAGCCATGACTTTAAAGCGGTACCTATGTTCCTCCAATTTTAGTGAAGCTTAAGTAAGAGAGTTCCTTCTTCTCTGGTGGGGGACCTGGTCAGGGCTGGCACAGGACAAGGGCACCGGGGTGCTTTGCGGAGGGAATGAATGAGTAAATAGCTCAATGAGCACATATCAATTCAACAAATAAGTGCCACGTACTGTTATAGAAAGAGAATAGAGTACAGAGTACAGAGATGACCCGGGCAACATTCTCATCCCTTCGGAAGCAATATGTGCACTGAACATTTAGGACTTCATGAGGCTTTTCTGAAGATTGATTTCTTCCTTCCTTTGTTCCTTCCTTCATTCCTTCCTTTGTTCTTTCATTCATTCCTTCCTCCCTCCTTCCCTCTCTCCTCGCTCCTTTTTTTCTGTCTCTTTCTTTCTTTTCTTTCTTTCTCTCTCTTTCTTCTTTCTTTCTTTCTTTCTCTCTCTCTCTCTTTCTTTCTCTCTCTCTCTTCTTCCTTCCTTCCTTCCTTCCTTCCTTCCTTCCTTCCTTTCTTTTCTTTTCTTTTCTTTTCTTTTCTTTTCTTTTCTTTTCTTTTCTTTTCTTTTCTTTGTTTTCTTTCAGCAGCTAATCCAGTCCACTGAAAAATGTGGAGGGAGTGCTCGCTTCGGCAGCACATATACTAAAATTGGAACGATACAGAGAAGATTAGCATGGCCCCTGCGCAAGGATGACACGCAAATTCGTGAAGCGTTCCATATTTTTAGGAGGAACTTGACGGAGGAACAAGGGGGAGAAGAAGGGCGGAAATGGTGGGGGAAAGGGAGAGAGGCAAACCATGAGAGACTCTTGAATGCTGACAAAAACTGAGGACTGATGGATGTGGGGGGAGGGGGGGATGGGCATGGAGGAGGACACTTGTGGGGATGAGCACTGAGTGTTATGTGGAAACTAATTTGACAATAAACTATTAAAAAAAATAAAATAAAATAAAAAAAAATGTGGAGGGATGGTCATCATCTGCCACATCCCTGTTTGTGTTCTGTTCAGCCTAAGATGAAGGAGTTGGAAGCATGGGCTTCATTTTCCGCAGCTCATAGAGGCAAATCAAGTTATCCAGGCCACACAGCACATCAGCAGAGCGGCTGGGACGGGTTGGGCAGCAGTTTCCCACTGCCAGGGCCGAGTGCCCCTGCTCTCCACTCAGCAGTGTCTCCACAGACCTTGACTTAGGATGGTGGGGGGTGGTGCCTGGATTGCAGCTTTCTGGAGAAATATCTTGCCGTGCTTTTCTTATTTCCCTGGAGTGGAGCAAACAGAATGTCTGTGGCCTCAGAAAGAAGCGGCTCCATCAGGCCGATGAGTACCGGTTGTAGGCATTGCCTGCCTGTGGGCACGTCTGCTGTCCACGGAAGGCAAGGATATGTCTGGGACCTGGCCCCCCCTTGCTGCCACACACAGATAGCAGACAGGGTGGGGGAGGAAGGGAACTAGTATTTGTTAAAGTGTGTGTGAGTGCAAGTGCATACACAAAGATATAAAGAGGCACAGATGCGTGTGCAAACACTAATATACAAGCCCTCATTCAGACTCACAAGCATAAATGTCCCATCACGGGTGTAGGCACACCCACAAATATACTCATATTCATATCCAAATGTTTACCCATTTATACTTGTGCACACATCCAAAAAGACTTACACATTTTAAACAAGCATAAAGCGGGTACACATTTTGGGGCATAATGGAGTGTGCATACATTAAGTGTATACTCTTATGTATGTAAGTATGCATGGACATGTGTATGCATTTGTGTACACACACACACACACACACACACCCCAAATACTCATTCCAAAAGTGCTCATGGAAAGTTAGAGGCATGTACACTCTTCCAGCCCCTCCCCATCAGCCTCATTTCTGCCCCCGGGCCTTTGCACAGGCTGTTTCTTCTCCTGAAATGTTTTCCATCACCTCCTTTGCCTCTTCCCATCTTTGAGTCACAGTGTGTATATCTCTTCCTCTGGGACCCCTCCTTGAGTGCCCCTTTCATTACGCTCAGTGTTTCTTCTACCACCTTGCCTGTTTCCTCCTAACACGCCAGCTATTTTTTCATGGCTCTGCATAGGAGGGCCTTTACAAATACAGGTTGACTGCATGAATAACTACCGTGTATGGAGCACTTAGGGTGTGCCAGGTATGGAGTCGGTGGTACAGGTGTTAAATTCTTATCGTGGACCCCGTTTTATAGAGGAGGAAAGGGACATAGCACAAGGGTTGGAGGTGGGATTTGAAGTCAGGTGGACTCTCTACTCCCAGGTCTCCGATTTCCCTCTTCACCTGAAGTCTGCACGGCTAGCTCACCCTCCCCTCTTCTTCAGAGCAGCCTTCCTCCGGCCTCCAGCCTGGCTCAGGTGCTTCCACACCTCCCTGGCCTGGAGGTCCCTGTGTTCACCTCTCCCGTGCCCCTCGGCTTGCCAGCGGCACTGCGGCATCCGGCGGGAGCTGAGCGAAGCCTTTCCCTGCAGGAGCAGACAGGGTCCCCTGGGGACAAGTTTGCAGGGGGTGCAGCTGGAGCTGTGTTTCTGAAAGCCCCCCCTCCNTCACCTTGCCCTCTTGCGCTTTGCCAGCCCAGCGGGAGGCCCTGGCCTGCGCTTCACCCCACCCGCCCTGGCCGATGTCACGAGTCGCCAGCCCGGCGGCGCGCAGCGAGCAGACCCGGTGCGCCCGTGGCCAGTGCGCGGCGGGCGGNTGGCTTTTCCAGATTAGGGGCCCGGCCTGCGCTGTTGACACAGTCATAAGTTTTAATGAGAAATTTTGAGTATTTGTGTGGGAGACGCAGCCCCTGTGCGCACAGATGCCTGGGGCTGGCGGCGCGGGGGGCCTCCCGGGGCTGCCCTGCCGCAGGCCCGCGCGGATTCCTTGCAGGCAAACGGGAAACATTTAAACTCGCTCACCTTTGAACTGCCGGGGACGCTGTTTACCTTGGCTGCCCGAGTGGCAGTTTTACAGATATTAAATACCGTCCTGAGGGGAATCCGGGGCCTCCTTAAGTCCCCAGCCCCGGTCCGTCTGGGGGCTGGCCCGGGCACCGGCAGGCCGGGGCACCCATCCTATCAGAGGTCAGTGGCGTCTTCCCGGGACACCATACCAAGGGGGTCCCCGAGCCCAATCTGCAGATGGCATCCTGGGTTTCGTGCCGGGGAGCCGCCCTGCGGCTCGCCCTTCTCATCCAGCCCCCAGCTCATCCATCTCCTAATTTGATTTTCGGTGTCAGGGGAAGCGGCGCGGAGGAGGTGGAGGGCAGTCTGGGTCCTGCTCACACGTTTCTTGATCTCTGCGGCTAGAAAGGGGACGTCTCAAGCGTAGGCGCCGCCTAGGCAGGACCCAGCTGGCCTGGCTCTCGTCTTCTCAGGGGATGGGGGAGACCCCTCTCCCCCAAGACCCCAGTGGGACACAGGAGGGCTCTGCGTCAGCCCTCCGCTTCAGCCTGGCGGTCAGAAGGCTGCCTGCAGAGGAGCAAGCCATGTTGATTTTACGGAGAAGGCTGCTATGCACATTTCACTGCTGATTTATTGGTTTTTAACTAGATCCTTATGCTGGGCTAAAAAAGCCATCTTGCACTTTGCGAGGCTCTGCTGACTGCTGCCGAAAATGACACACAGGGCTCCTCCTGCTTTACCCAGCCGTCCCTGCTCCAGGGCAGGGCTGTGGCGGAGGTGTGAGCGCGGGTCCTGTGAGCCTCAGCTCGCAGCCTCCCAGCCACTGACCACCTGCGGTGTGCACTGGGGTGAGCGTGTTTGTGTGTGTGTAAGAATTTATGGACTTGAAGGGAGGGGCTGGGAGAGGGGGAGGGCCCACGTGGAGCCCTGAAACCTGCTGCCCACCTTTTCCTCCCCCAGGCCTCACAGAGCACTTGTCCTACATTTTAATGAACTTTGGAGTCAGACCAACCTAGGCTGATGGCCTGGTTACTATCTGGCTGGCTCTGTGATTCGGGAAAGTTTGGTAACTTCTCTGATGCCTGATTTGTCCTCCGTGGAGTGAGTGTAACTTTCATCCAGCATGGGGCCATCATTTGACATATTTGTATTAGCTGCAGTAACACAGTGCCCAGCCCACGGAGGGGGCTCACTGATCTGCCTGCCTCCCCAATTCCTCCTGTGAACCTTGGCTGGTCACTGCTGGTAAAGGAGGGATTCCTTACCGCAGGGCGTGATGCCTTCTTACTGTCTCCTGGTACTACTGACAGTGCTTCCTGACTCACGTGGAGAGTCGCATGCAGATATACACAGTTTACAAATGATAAAGCACTGTTCATCCCTTCACTCTACAAAACATCATGAAAGTTTTATGAGAGAAGAGACAGGACAAAAGGAAACAGCAAAATCATTTTCCCCAAAGAGACTAAGGGATTTTATCAGAGAACCACGCTTTGAACGCAGGGCAGACACTTTTCTAGTCTAGAGCTCTTTTCCTGAAGTCACAGCTGCCTCTCCCGTTACTCAGCACTGCTCCTCTGCAGCGAGGGAGGACGGTTTCGTGGAAAAGAAGGATGGTGGGTACAGGAATCGTGGGTCCTTCCTGGTATGGAAGCCGAGGAAAGCTGCCGAGGCGCAGGAGCCGGTCGCGGACACCGCCGGTCGGAGCTGCCGCTTTGGCCAGCCCTGGAAGGGCGAGCGGAAGAGCAGGGTGGACCGCGGAGGACAGGTCTGCTCCAGACGCCCAGAACTCGAGGAACCTAAGGAGAACGCTGGCCGCATCTGCAGAATCCATCAGGCGTCTTGATGGGTCGCCGTTAAACAAAGATGGGATAAGGTTACATGTGTTTTCCGTGGGAGTCGGCTCCAGTTTCAGCCTGATGATTTAGTCAGGTGTAAGCATGAAGTTTCCAATTTAGAGAAATAAATCTCCAGTGATTTTATTATCCCCTGTTTTACCCTGACACCCAACTTCACCCCGGCCCCCTGTCAAAGCCCTCATGATGTGTTTATATAGGGCGCACTGTAATTGATTGGCGTGCAATAGAACATGACACAGAAAATGTGGCCTTCCCCACCAGGCTCGACTCTGGGAGCTTCCATATTTCACCATCCCCCAGGCCCAATCTCAGGCCCCCACTCCCTGTGGCCGCAAATTCCTGGGATTCTGGGTTGTCTGAGAACAGGAGCGAAGGGCCAAGGGGTCTAGCTGGGCACCCCAAGGAGGGCTTAGAGGCCAAAACATTGGCCTGCAGATTGGGGTGAAGGACACTGGAGAGGGGCACCTGCCCTGGGTGGAGGCTGACTGGGGTGGCCGGACTCGTGACCTCAGAAGTCCTGGGAGCCTCTGGGAGTTGATGAAATGAACCATCGGCAGCTCTGAGGTTTGGCAGTTCTACACTTCTAAACTTCTGTGATGGTCAGGTTCTGATAATTTGTTGTTTCAGTCTCTGAATCTGTGGTTCTAGATTTATGAGCCTGTGACAATATATGTAATGCATGTTCTACTATGATCATATTTCTAATAAAAATGAATACAAATATGGATGTGGATTTGAATTCTGACATCAGTGCTAAGCCCAGTATCAGTTCCAGTACCGTAATTTACTGAAGACTCTCAAATGCACCCAGCACACACCAGACACCATGTATAATTCTGTCGTTTCATTTTACCAGGACCTCTGGAGGCAGGCATTGGCATCTCCACTTTACACAGGGTACCACCGAAGATCAGAGAGGGGAATAACTTGCTTAAGGATACACAGTTGGTCTCTGGTTTTTAAGATTCTGAGACTTTAGCACTCTTGCCTATAAGGCAGCCTAGACAAAGTAGAAAAAGCAGACAGATGGAAGGGTGAGAAGCAATCCAAATCTCGTGGGCTGTTAGGAGTGTGCCTAGTAAGTGCTCACAGTGTCAGCCCAATTGTCATCGACTCTGTCCTCAGCTCTAAGAAAAAGTTTCGAGGTAGAAAATCCCCAAGATTCAGGGGAGAGAATGAGGGTGTAGGATCTAGATTCTTGTCTGTCTCAGCCCCTTAATGGGGGAGAGGGGTGCCCAGTTTTCTATTTGCACAGCTCTAGGACAAGACCTTCTAATGAGCTGAAAACTGCTTTTCTATAGCTTTAAGGATCCTAACTCTGTCCTGTAGGGACATGGAGCAAATCTGCTTCCTTTGCTCCATGCCTTGGAGATTAAAAAAAAATTTTTTTTAATGTTTTTTCATTTTTGAGAGAGAGAGAGAGAGAGAGAGATCAGGAGAAAGGTAGAGAAAGAGGGAGACACAGAATCCAAAAGTAGGCTCAGGCTCTGAGCTCTCAGCACAGAGCCTGATGTGGGGGTCAAACCCACAAACTGCAAGATCATGACCTGAGCCAAAGTTAGATGCTTAACTGACTGAGCCACCTAGGTGGCTCCCTTATGGAGATTTTGAGACACAGTAAATTACATTGGTTTACTTACTTATCCATCCACCCATCCATTCATCCATCCAGCCATCCATCCATCCATCCATCCATCCATCCATCCATCCATCTATCCATCCATCCATCCACCCATCCATCCATTTCCCCCCAACATCCATTAATTATTCATCTATCTATCCATCTCTCCATAATCTATCTATTCACCCACTATCCACTCATCATCCATCCATCAATCAATACCATGACTCTTCTTTTCTTTTTCCTCTCTCTCTCTCCATCCATCCATCCATCCATTCATCCATCCATCCATCATCTACAGTCCACTCATTTACTCACTCACTTGGTTGTTCACTCATTCATTAATTCAATGAGGGACAGCCACCGAAATGGCATTTGTTAGGCACTGTGGGAGGGACATAAAGATGAATATGCCCTCAGTAAGCTTGGGAGAAAGACCAGGCTCACCCCTACAGTGCTTGCTCATTTCAAAATGTCAACAATGTAGGGACTGTCTTGGCAATTTGTAAATCAGTGGTGAGTGAGGGGGTTCAGGTTCTAAGTGTAACCAGGAGCCACAGGAGAGAGGGGCCAGTGTCGGGTGGGCTGCTTGGAAGGGTCATCCTGCATGTTATTTCTTCACTTTGCAAACTGGTGTCTTGAACATGATCCTGGGTGAGAACTAAAGTTGTGTACTATGCTCAGCTTTGATCACATTCATTCATTCATTGGTTCAACACCTACTCTTTGAGCATTACTATCTACCTCTTCAGATATGGTGGCAAATAACAGATCCTTGCTTATCATTTACTATAGGAAAGAGATGGTAAACAGGTAAACAAATAAGTGCCTGATATAGTTTGTGACAGTGACAAATGCCATTTAAAAAAGAAGAGCAGGAGAAGAAGACAGAGAAGGAGGATGCTAATTTATTTTATTTGATCTTTATTTTATTTTATTTTATTTTATTTTATGAAGATGCTATTTTAGATAGGAAAATTGGGAAGTCTTCCCTGAGGAGGTGATATTTGGGCAGGAATAGGAATTCCTGGGAATTCCTAGGGATGGAGGCCCCTGCTGTTGGCTTCTTATTTTCCCTGGAGAAAGGGAAGGAGATGGGCAAGGGAACTGGGATGAGGGGAGGCTTAGACTTTTAGCTGGAGAGAGAGGGATGGTTCATCAGGAGGCAGGAGCTGAGGTTTCCCCTGGAAAAACTCTGCCCAGGAAATGACCCCTTTGTGGTCCTCGAAGGGCATTTACTTAGTCCTCACCTATTGGGACACTGTCTTCATTTACAGTGAGAGGACACTGCACAAGGTGTGATTTACCTAAGACATCAGGATGGGGGAGGGGAAGACACACACCCGGACACAGTGTGGAAGCCAGCCCCTGCTGCACACCTGACTCTCGGAGGCTCTGGGCCTCGGATGGGCTGTGTTGGGGAGACTCCTCTCTGTCAGTGTTCCTCTGGAGATAAAGGCATGTTGGGGTTCAGTACCTGGAGAATCTTGATTTCTCTTCTTAATCTCTTAGACCTAGGGGTGTAGAAAGGGTGAGTCTTAGAACTCTCAAGGGGTCAGGACACGGTGGGGCCCAGGAGAGGTGGAGGGCCAGGGCAAAATGAGTGGTTTCCTTTGGGGACAGAGGAGGGTATGGTGCACTGAGCATAAAAACAAGAGCTGAATGGAGGCAGCCCTTGCCTGGGAGTCCAGACACTGGACTCCAACCTGTAGTTTCTGGTGTGCTGTGGGACCTGGGAATATCCCCCCACCCCTTGAGACCCTTACTCTAAATTAAGGGGTTTAAACTAGATGACTCTTGTGAATCCTTCTAGTGAGGACATGCTCACTCTGAGCTGACATGAAATAGGTTGGAGTACCAGCAAGAGGGAATCAGATAAGGTAGCATCTGCAACTTCCACTAAATCAGTTGCCTACCATGGGGGTGCACTTGGCCATCTAGGAACTTGGTAGCCAGACACAGGGGTCTGTTCTGGGTCCAGGTGGGATAGAGGCCTCAGGGAGTTGTCTGCACTTGCAGTGGTTTGTATCCAAAGATGGCCCTAGATGAGCCATCCCTCTGGGTACTCGCATCCAGGGTGGTCCTCCCCTACGCTGAGCCTGGGCCCGCCCTGTGACTCCTTCACCCACTCCAAACCTGCGAGATTTTCTATTGCCGCGTCACAAATTTCCTAGTGGCTTGAGACAACACCCATTAATTAGCTTGCAGTTCTGTAAGTCCGAGCATGGGTTCTCTGCCCAGGGCCTCCCCGGGCTGAGATCAAAGCATTGGTGGGGGCTGTGCTCTCATGTGAAGTGTGGGGTCCCCCCTCCTGGGCTCTGTTGGTGGCATTCATCTCTGCAGTTGTAGGACTCAAGTCCCCATCTTCTTCCTGGCTGCCAGCCAGGGGTGTCCCTCAGCTCCTAGGGGCTGCTCTCTGGTTCTGGCCACATGGCCCTCGCAACATGGTAGCTTAGTCCTTCAAAGGCAGGAGGGGAACCCTCTCCAGTCTGCTGTGGTGGAGGTTCCCTTCGTATAACATAATCTATGCCACCATCTTTGCCAGACAATGTAACCTAGTCAGGGCAACCTATCATATTTCAGGTCCAGGGAAGGGATGATACAGGGCATGTACGCCAGTGGGCAGGCATCTTGGGGGCCACCTTAGGTTTCTGCCTATCGCACTGGCTCAAGCTGGCAACTCTACGCACGTCCTTTTGAGAGCCCTGAGCTATGATGTAAGAGGTGTGGCTATCCTGAAAGAGACACCGTGTAGAAAAGCCACCCGGACAGGGGCAGGCCCTGAAGCTGCACAGCCCAGCCTTCAGCCATCCCTGCCGAAAGGCCAGACGAGCCAGACAAGTGAGCTATCGTGGACGTGCCCGTCCAGCTGAGCCCCCGAGGACTACGGCTCTTGCTGAGTGCCAGTCCGTTCAACACACTGGGAGTAGTGAACGGACCCAGAGCCTCTCCCCGATTCCACCTGCCATGCCACAGCTTCTTGTTCTGGGGGGAACCATGGTGTTGCCCGCTGTATTTCTGGGAGACGGGAAGCCTGTCTGTTGCATGGAAACTGTCCACAGTAGAGTCCTGATTGCGGGGGTGGGGGAGCAGTGCCATCCTTGAGGGGTATGTCTGGTTTCAAGGCTGATGCCCTCCTCCTCCTCTTAAAAGGTAGTGTGGCTGAACGGAGGAAAATTCTAGACAGGAAGGCTAGGGGCCTGGACTATAGCACCAACTCTGCCCTTACCTTGCAGTGCGGTATTAGAACTATAACCATCATTTCTACGGCGCCTTCCATGTGCTGGGCACTGCAGTAAGTACTTTACACATAGTAACACATAACATGTTACCATAGTAACTCAACACAATTCCCCCAGGAAGCAGTACTCGTATCAGCCCACTGCGCACACGAGGACGTGGAGGTGGAGAGATGCTGAATAACTTGCCCGAAGCCATGCAGGTAGGAAGTTCTGGATCCTGTCTCTTGCCTGGACACAACGATGCTGATTTGGAAATTCTAGAATTTAATGGTTCTAGTAAGTTTAAGATTCCACAAGTCGTAAGGCCCTGGTAGCCCAAGATTCCATTAGTTTGAAGATCTTAACATTTTCAGATTCAAAGATTTCTGGAATTCTCAGATTCCAGGTTGGAGAAGCAAATGCCTGCCACCTGTGGGTGTGGGGTCTGGGGACCTGAGGTTGGGGGGTGACACAGCTTGAACCTTCAGCCCTGCTCAGTCCTCTGCTCTGGCAGTTATGGACGGCTGCCCCGTTAGGCCCTTACTTCATTTCTCTGAAACCTGAAACCTCTCTCGGAACTGGGAGCCCTTGGTGGTACCAGGGCGGGAGGGAGACCTCCTTGCCCTGCCGCGCCTGCAGCACCCGCGGAGAGGGGCCAGAATAAGCACTGAGAACGGGACTCGGAGTTCCCCGAGAATGATAACATTCTCTGCATCCCGCAGACCCCAAATAAACCCACGTCGCCCTCAGGCCGCCGAGGCCCGGAGGCCTGAGGAGGGAAGGGAGGCTAATGTTTCCACGGGGCCCACCACCCTGGGTGTTGTGTTTCTGCCGGAGCGGGGGGCCACACGTTTGGTGGCCCTGGAATCGCTGTATGCTCCAGAGCCGTGGGGAGGCCGTCCAAGTGCTGGAAGGGGGGCTGGCCGCATTCTGCAGGCAGAGATAAGGAGGCAGGGTTACATGTGGGAGCACTCGGGGGTCGGGGAGATTGAGCGCTGCAGAATGAGGTGATGTGCAGGGGCTGGGAGCCCAGGGGTGACTGACTCCAGCAGCCTCATTCTACAGGTGGCAAAACTGAGGAGAAGGCGGTGGCTGCCACACACCACTTGGCAGAGTGTGCAGTAAGGCCTCCTGAACAGGGGGACACAATCACACCCCTGCGCTTCAGCTATACCTGACTAGTGACTTTAACCCAAACACTTCCTTATCTCTGGGATTTTGCTCATGCTGTGCACTCTACCTGGAATGCCTTCCCATCTCTTCTTTGCCTGTTGAAATACTTAGCTTTCACAGCTCTGTTGCCACCTCCTCCAAGAAGCCTTCCGTCATCCCCCACCTGTGTCTGATATCCTCTCACCCCCTATCCTGAGCACCAAGAGCATTTCATCTGCCTCTTTCTTTCTTTTGCTACATATTACCTCTTCCCTCCAGGTAACAAATAATGGATGCTATTTTTGTCCAGATACTATAGGAAGGCAACTTACATGCATTTTCTTCTCCTTTTAAAAAATATTGTCATTTTATAGATGGGCAAACTGAGGAACAGAGAAGTTAAACACCTTACCCAAGGCTGCACAGCTAGTGAGTAGCAGAGCCTAGCTATGAATTCAGTCTGGCACACAAGTCCACATTTCTAACCATTTTCTATATGTTATTTTTATTCTAGGACCGCTCATGGAGTCTTGCACCTTTTAGGTATGTTCAATAAGTATTTATTTAGTCAATGAAGGAAAAGCTTTAAAAAGAAAATAAATTTTACCTGTAATCTTACCACATAGGGATTCTGGGAATTCATCCTATGGATTTTTTTCTAATATGAGAATAAACGTTATATCATCATTTTGAGGAGCATAGATCAACCATCAATGTACACCATGTTTGATATTTTATTCATTTTTTGACATTTGATAAGTCTTTATTGGATGAATGAAAATTCATAAACAATAGTCTATGCATATTAATAAGACTTGAAGAACACTACAAGGCTTGCCAAAACATCTCTGCTGCCTGACTACAGTGGTCCTAGAAATTTCTATATTACACTCACTTGTGGATCAAATCACAGTTCCAGGAGGTCCTGGCTCAATATATCAGCGAGCTGAGAAGAAGTAAACCAATTAGCATTTGTGAGCAGGACTGTTCTCAGACTCAATAGGATGACAGTCATCTTTTCCAGGTTAAGGACATCCTCCTTCATTTCTAATTTGCTAAAAAGCTTTTTGTGAAAAAAAATTATTTATTTATTTATAGAGAGAGCATGTGAGCAGGGGAAGGGCAGAGAGAGAGAGACAGAGAGAGAGAGAGAGAGAGAGAGAGAGAGAATCCCAAGTAGGCTCTGCACTGTCAGCACAGAGCCCAAAATGGGTCTCAAGCCCAATGAACTGTGAGATAAGCACCCAAGCCAAAGTCCAGAGTTGGACGTCCAACTGACCGAGCCACCCAGGGGCCCCAGCTTTTCACTTTTTAATCATGAACAGGTGTTAAATCTCAGCAGATGCCTGTTCTGCATCTACTCAACACGGTAAGTTGGCAGTAAGCATTTCTGTGCGTTGAATCATCATTGCGTGACTAAAATAAACCCAATGTGTTTATAATGGTTCATCCTTTCTATAGATTTCTGCTCTTGGCTTTTTAATACTGTTTAGAAGTTTTGTCTCTATATAAAATTGGCCTATAATGGTCCTTTCTCATAGTGCTCTTCTCAGGTTTTCATATCATGTTTGTGACAGCTTCATGTCTTAAGTTGGGAATATTTCCTTTTTTTCTATATTTTGAAATAGCTGCATAAGGACTGGAGTTGCTTATTCCTTCGGCAAGATCTCTGGGTCTGGGTTCTCTTTTAGGGAAGATTTTAAACGACAAATTTAAAATATTTCAACCACTGAATTCTGCTCCTGAAGCCAATACTGCACTATGTGAATGAACTAGAATTTAAATAAAAATTTGAAGGAAAAAAAATGATTATAAAGGTAAAGAAAAATATCTAGGGCTACCTAGATATTTTATTTTTTTCTTGAGTCAGTTTTGGCAAGTTGGAATTTATTCATTTCATCTCTGTTTTCATATTCATGTGCAAAAATTTGTCACAATATTTCCTTTTAATGTTTGCAGGAAATTGACCTTTCATTCCTAATTTTTCTCTCCCCCCCTTTATTGAGGTATAATTTACATATAATGATACCTTAGTTTCAGGTGTACAACATAATGATTCAATATTTGTATCGTTGTGAAATGATCACCACAATAAAGTGGTTAACTCCCCATCACCATACAGAGTGACAAAATTTTTTTCTTGTGATGAGAATTTTTCAGGTTTATTCTCAGGGCGCCTGGGTGGCTCAGTCGGTTAAGCATTTGACTTTCGATGTCAGCTCAGGTCTTGATCTCAGGGTCATGAGCTCAAGCCTGAATTGGGCTCTGCACTGGGCATGAAGCCTACTTAAAAAAAAAAAAAGATTGATAAATACGCAGTACAGTACTGCTAGCTGCTCACCATGTGGCACACTGGCATTCTCTTATTTAATCCTCACAATCATCCTCTGATAGATCAGGAAATTGAAGCCCTAAGAGGTAAAGCTATTTGCCTAAGATCACACGGCCAGAAAGTTTGAGAGAAGAGACCCATTCCTGGGTCTGACTGGTTGCAAGACCCACATCCAAGCTGCTGACTCCCATCTCCCTAAAGGTCACTTATCTTCAAGGACGTGGCTCTTGCTCAGGCTGCCTTTGTACTTTTCCTCTCTACATCTGCCTCCACTGTTTGTCAGCTTTTCAAGGGCAGGGCTCCTGGCTTCCCCACTGAGCTGTTCCCCAAAGAAAGCGCTTAGTGCAAGTTGGATTAATTAGAACGGCGAGGCCATTAAGGCAGAATGTTGTAAGGGCCCCAGGGAAGGGTAAGATGATGAGTGTCCAGGGTGTTTCTGGTCCCCCTTGTCCCTGAGCCACCATGTCGGTGGACTGAATGATGGGAGCCAAGCATGCTCCTGACAAGGGGAGAGAGGAGAAGTTGGGGGGTGTGGGTGGCGGGGCAGAGGATATACAGGAGCCGCATGAGGTCTACTCTGCTGTTCTGTGGAGTGGAGCTCATGATGCTGGGAGCCATAGGCCACAGCCAGAAAGGTGCTGAGGGAAGTGAGGGGAGAGAGGCGGTGGGGGTCCGTGGTGGCCAGGGAAGGAGATTCCTGTGCAGCCCTGGGCGGAACTTCCCCAGACATGTCTCCCGGCCTCTCCCAAGGCACTTGCCTCTGCCTTCGGCAACAGGGCCTCCCTACCTCACTGGAGGATGATCCTGTGGTGTTTTCTAGAAGAATTCCTGGGTTAGAGGCACCTGGAGATGATGGAGAAATAGACATGAGCTGGTGGAAGGTCGGGGAAGCTGTCAGGAGGCCATTTACTTCCTCGGTGCAGGCTGATTGGGTGCCATGTGCCAGGGCACAGTGTCCCAGATGGCCGTGTCTTCTGACCAACAGTGGACCGTTGGGTTAGTTTCCAAGCTCACTTACCTGTGTCCAGTGCATACATAAGGGCCCAAGCTTTGGGATCAGGCAGGCCGGAGGCCAAGTCCCAGTCTCACCATGCCCAGCCAGGTGCCTTTACACAAGTGGCTTAATCTCTCCAAACCCCAGTTTGCAGTTTCCTCATGTATCAAATGGGCACAAATTCCCCTGTGTCTCAGGGTTGTGAAGCATCTGGCCTGTAGGAGTGCCTGGGAAAGGATGGTCATCCCTACAGTGGTCACTCGTCCTCATCCCATCCCTATGCGTCTTTGTTTTCTTTAATTTTATTTTTGAGAGAGAGAGACAGAGAGCAAGTGGGGGAGGGACAGAGACAGAGAGAGGGAGACACAGAGTCCGAAGCAGGTTCCAGGCTCTAAGTTGTCAGCACAGAGCCCGACGCGGGGCTTGAACTCAAAAACCGTGAGATCATGACCTAAGTCGAAGTCGGACACTTAACCAACTGAGCCATCCAGGTGCCCCCTTCCTTATATGTCTTCTCTCTCTACCTGGGGAGCTTAAGTCCTCCTGTGTTTCCAGTCCCAGTTCTTGTGCCACCAACTGCAAGTCTCCATCTGCCTCTAGAACTTTCTAGAGTTATAGAGGGGCTGTCAGCTGCCTCCTGGTCAGGGGCTCCTGGATTTGAGACCTGGAGCCTGGGCCAACAGCCGGTGTTGTTGGAGTCTCTGGTTCTTTGGCTCCAAGGTGTGCAGGCTCCTGCTTTCCTCTGCACCCTTCCTCCCTTCTCCTGTCCCCTCTGTCCCCTCCGTGTGACTCTACTGGCTCTCTTGCCTCCCAGGCCTTGCTCATACTCACGCTTCTGCTTGGAGCACCCTCCCCCTCACTGTCCACCTAGCTACCTCTTACTTCTCCTTTGGGCTTGGGTGACACCTCCTGGGGCCCAGGTGGCTTGGGTGCTCTGGCTCTTCCTGAAGACTGCAGGGTGGGGGTTATGCGAGTGGCTCTGAAGTGCCCAGGAAAGAAGAGACATCTTTGAGTGTCCTGGTAGCGGGCGACCATTCATTCATTCTTTCATTCCGCAAGCATTGAGGAAGCATGCTCCGGCCAGGCCCTTGGCTGGCTCTGGGACAGTGGCGCTGGGACACTGAGGGAAGCTGGGACAGTGTAGGCTTAAGAGCAGCAGCTAAGGTGGTGGCCAGACCGAAGCGTGAGTTCTGGTTCTGCCACTTCCTTACTGTTGGCAACTAATCTGCCCTGTCTGAGCTTTACAGCCCACACCGGTAAAAAGGAGAAAACATGGGCCCCAGTTTCTTAGGGTCTCTGTGGGTCTTCCCATTGTTGTGAAGTTGAATGGGGATAAGCCGTGTATTGGTTTGCTGAGGGCAGCACCACAGTCCGTGTGACTTAAACCACAGGAATGTATTTTCTCACGGCTCTAGAGGCTGGGAGTCAAGGTCAAGGTGCCAGCAGGGTCAGTTTCTGGTGAGGCCTCTTTCCTTGGCTGGTAGATGACTGCCTTCTGGTTGTGTCCTCACCCCATGGCCTTTCCATGTGGACTGGTCCTACTGGATTAGGGCCCCACCCTTATGACCTCATTTAGCCTTAATTATCTCCTTAAAAGCCTTTTCTCCAAGTGCAGTCGTATTAGGGAGTCAGGGCTTCAACCTTTTAGTCTTGGAGGGGATGCAATTCAGCCCATAGCACCATGTTAAGTGGTTGGCCAAGCTGAGCACAGTGCTTAGTGACTGCTACAATGGAGTCTTAGCTCAACAGCTGCAGGATATCTTCATCATCATCATCAGCACCAGCAGCAGCAGTACTTTATCATTAAGATCTGAAAAGTGCCACGTGGCTTGCCAAAAACCATCCTGTGTCTTTCAGTCTCTGGATCTGCAGGCAGAAACTGGCCTGAATTTGGGGATTAATAACAAGGGACGGGGTACCCAGAGACGGGTGTGTAAGGGTGGGGTCAGGCCATCACCCGGGTCTCTGACAGAAGTGTTGTGCCACCCACAGTTGTGATCTCACAAGTTAAGCGTGTTTCACTAGCAGGCAGGGAGCCTCGTCTGATCCAACTCTGTGGCCCAGCACACGGTCATGCCCCAGAGAGAGAATGTTTGATGACTAACTGGACGGACCGACTAGAGCGGGAATGAGTGATGGAGATGGGTGGCTGGAAGGGAAGGAGGGCGGATGGCTGAATGCTTGAGGCCCTGGGAGGAGGGGGAGTAACTGCTCAGGTTAGCTATTCTGTTTAGCCTTGGCTTCTTCAGCTAGAGAATGGGGGCAGTAGTCATATGGCCCACACAGGTGGCCTTGAGGACTTAATGGGACAGTGTGGGCAAAGCCCTCGGCCTTACTGAGTGCAGCTTTTAGGCAGAGGAGCAGGAAGAGCAGGAACCGGGGCCGGGGCCGCTGACCACGGCAGACCAGGTATCGCCCGCTCAAGCCTCCTAGTGCTCCTCCATGCTCCCGGGAGGACAGAGTCCGTGTCTGGGGGGACAGGACTGTGTTTAGCTGGGCAGGGAGCTGTAGGAGCAGAGTCATCCAGCCGGGACGCTGCTTAGCCAACTTCCCACTTCAGCTCCTTTACAAGCCTTGGGAGGTAAAACAGCATTTTTATAATCAAGTGTCAGAAGATGAAACTGAGGTCCTGAGAGGGGCTATGACTCGCCCCAGGTCCCAAGCACAAGCGAGAGCCCCAGGCAGAGCTGCCAGCCAGGCATCTTGGCCCTGCTTCCATGGGAGGGGTCTCTGGCCAAGTAGACACACGCGGTGGCCTCCAGCTTCCTGGAGCGCCCCCAGGCATCGGGTGCACTGGAGTCAGGGTCTCTTAGGTTACCCCTCCACTCTTGGGGTGCCATCTGCCATTGTGAGGATTTCCTTCTGTGCCTCAACTCAGCAGAGACTCGGGAAGGGGTCTGAAGTTGAAGTTTTGTGCAGGGAGAGCTGGGCTAAGTGGGGACCTCCGTGTCTCAGTGCCAGTTCAGGCATAGGAAGCTCTAATGCCCACTCCACCACCCCTTGCCGAGAGCAAGGGATATCTCTGTGCCTCAGTTTTCATAGACTTAAAATGGGCACAGTCAAAATAAAACTTAGCTCAAGAGGGTCAAATGAAATAATCCACTTAAACATCTAGGAAACCTTAGATATGACCATGATTTACTTCCGGCCGGGTGAGAGGAAGAACACATGTTTTATAATTGCGTTCTTCCTTCTTCGCCTCGGGGAAGTCCACTGCTTAGGTGTGATGTGGGGGGAGGAAGGGAAGCCCTGCCCATCTCCCCATGTGCCAGAGCCGAAGCGGGAAGAGGCCCCAGCTGCGGGCAGCCCCTGCCCAGTTGATCCCCAGTGATAAATCATGACTGTGTTTTCGCTGATTATTTAGAGCTCTTGGCTGGGTGCCTGTGCTGGGAGGGCCACCCTCGGCCCTTGTCGGGCTGTAGCAGATCGGGGGGAACTGGCACATCCCTTATTGAGGGTGACTTCTTTTATTCCATTATTTTCATAATAGGCTCACTGACACAATATTATTCTTGGCCCCAGCTCAGCCCCTCTGCTTGTGCTCGGAGGCAGCAGGCGGGCCTGGCCAGCGAACGGCAAACTTCCCATGAAGCGGGTGACGGGCACAAAGGCTCAGCAATTTCTTGTTCAGCAGAGTGTTACTGGCCCGGTGAGTTGGGAGTGAGCCTTGCATGCTTAAGAGTCTGCTTTTAGAGAACTGCAGGCCTGGGGCTGGGCTCCCTCTACTTAGTGCTGAGGGGAGAGAAGTGAGGCAAAGTGGGAGAGGGAAGGAGGTTGGGTATTTTTCCTGGTTTTCCTTTCATTAATTTAGCAAACATTGATATCGAGCACTTGTGTTGGGCATTGTTCTCCCTATATACATGGCCAGAGCCTGGAAAGGCTGTTGAGGATCATCTAGGATGGTGGTTGTCAAATTGTGTACCTTGCAGAACCCAAGGGTTCCTTTGAAAGTAGAAAAGGAGCGGTGCTCTGGGCCTCTCATGCCGTCCTCAGACCAGGCAGCCCTGATTTTAGTTTACCTTTACCTCGGGCTTCTTTGTAAGATTTTATTTGAAGAAATGATTCTTCTGGTTAAAAGGAAACCAACTCTCTAACTCTCAAACTCGTGAGATCATCACCTGAGCTGAAGAGTTGGACGCTTAACCGACTGAGCCACCCGAGTGCCCCCCACTTAAACTATTTTTAAGGGTACAGTTCAGTGACATTATGTATATCTGCTTTGTCGTGCAAGCATCCCCACTATCCATCTCCAGAACTTCCCAGCTTCCCACACTGAATCTCTGTCCTTATGAAACACTAACGCCCACTGCGCCCTCCCCGCAGTGGCTGGTAACCAATGCAACAGGCTCTGTGCATTTGCCTGTTCTAGGTATGGATGGAGGGGAGTTTTTGAAAGGCACTATTTACAAAGGTGTGGGTAGGGTTTAGGAAGAGCAGCCAGGTATGGGGTCGCAGCCTGGGACTGGTAACTAAGGAAGCTGTCACCTCCCCTAGACTTGATGGGGGAAGGTGGGATCAGCTCTGCAGGGGCACAGGATGAGGGTGTGTGTGTGTGTGTGTGTGTGTGTGTGTGTGTGTGAAGGGGCCGTGGAAGGGGCTGAGCTCAGAGCAAGCCCATGGAAAGCCTCAGAACTGTTGCATGACCTTAATGTAAGTCACGGAGGGATGGAAAATTAAAAGGCTCATGCGGCACGGTTGCTGTACGTTGTATGCGAATGACTACTGGAAGGCGTAGTGAATTTCCATTTCCTCTCCCTTGCTTCCTAGCAACTTCTCACACTCAGTGATTTGCCTGCAAATTTGTTTTGCTTTGTGGTGGATGATATGCACGCCGAGAGGTGCCCCCCAGTGTCGGATCCTCCAGCCAAGTGGCCTGTGCCACTCTGACTTCACAGTGTGGCAGCGTCACTGACTTCTGCCCACCCTGGCCTCCACCCCCGAGATGCAGGGTAACCCGGATGTTGAAGTAAGAACAAGCCGTGAGTGGACTTTATTTAACTTTCCACAGCTGGGGTGAGGAGGTATCTCTTAACAGCCCTCCGACATCCTTGAATGTTCTAGCCCCAGCCTACCCATTTGAGTGCTTCCCCTCTGAACCCCCGGATACTCTGCTGCCCAGTGCCTTCTGACATCCTTGAGATGACAGGTGAATTCTGATTTTCTATGTCTGAGAAGAATCCTCGGGGATCCTGAACGCTTGCAGCCCTGACTGTTTGGGGTGGGTGCTCGGGTGGGAAGCAGGCAGTGCTGAGAGGTGGCATCCCCGTGTTCCTTCCTGTTCTCACCTTCCGTCTATGTAATCCAAGTGGTCGTGTGCCGATGACTTCCTGGGAACTTTTCGCCCATTTAAGTATCACAACTACCCTGCCTGGGAGGCACTCTTCCTGTTTGGAAGAAGAGAAATTTGAGATGTAGAAAGGTGAAATGACACTAAGGGTTGCATAGCTGTCTGTCACCGAGATCTGTCTCCAAAGCTCTTTCCAGCCAGTTCAGGGGGTGGTGAGTCCCTGGGCTCTGGAGGCAACTAAGCAAAGGCTGAATGGCCCCCTGTCATGGAGAGAGCCCGGCATCCCACTGAGGTCTGTGCCCTATGGGGAGGCACGAGTCCTGGTGGGCAGGGGTGGGGAGAAGGGTAAGAAGACGGCACTGGGAGAAGCCACCGGGTAATGAGTTCACCTCTTCCTTTCCTGGTTTTCCTGGTTTTTCCTTGTTGCTCTGGGGCTGGTCTCTGAGTCCCAGACGGGCATACAAGCATACTTTGGAAATACTGTAGATTCAATTCCAGACCGCTACAATAAAGCAAATATCGCAATAAAGTGAATCAAATGACGTTTTTGGTTACCTGGTACATATAAGAATTATGCTTATACTGTATTATAGTCTGTTGAGTGTGCAATAACATCATGTCCAAAAAACGATGCATATACCTGAATTAAAAATACATTATTGCTAAAAAATGCTAACTATCATATGAGCTTTCATCAAGTTGTAATCACTGACCACAGATCACCGTTAACAAGTATAATCATAATGGAAAAGTTGCAAATATTGAGAGTCACCAAAATGTGACACAGAGACAAGAAGTGAGCAAATGCTGTTGGAAAAATGACGCCGATACACTTGCTGGAAGTGGGGTTGTCACGGGCCTTCATTTTGTAAAACACGTAGGTATCTGCGGAGCGCGATAAAGCAAATGCAAGGGGAGGAGCTACGCCTGTATTAAAAATACACTCAGTTGTAAACAGAAATGTCACATGGTTGCAACGTGCTCTTCATATATTGCAAAGAAACAAGCCCTGGGCGGGGAGCAGGAGCTCCAGGTCAATTCTGTTGCCGCTGCAGGTTTATGGTGTGATTTTGGGCAAGCTTCCCCAATGTCTTATGAGGGTTGGGGAGGCTCAGTGCCAAGGACCCTCCGCGTTCTGATGTTCAGTCTTCTGGGAGGGGAAGCGGGCTTGCGTGTGTGCTGAGCCCGGCTGCTCTGTGGGGCTCCCGGGCTCGTAGTAAAGGCAGGGTGTGGTGGGTGTTGACTGGGTTATCCCCCGCCCTTGCTAGCCCCCAGACCCCCATTCCAGCTATGCTTCTCCAATCTTCCTGAGCCTCAGAAACCAAGTGAGATAATTAATGTCGTTTCAAGCTGCTTTGGGGGTAATTTGTTATGCAGCTATAAATAAGGAAAACACTCCTACATCTGGGGATTGGATGGCAGTGATGGCCTGGTGGGTGGCTGGCCGAGGGTGGCTGCCACAGTGGTACCTGGTCACGTGTCTCTTCCTCTAGCAGGCCTGCCCAGATTCTTCATGCGGCAGCGGGCACAGGCTCCCAGAAGCAGGGAGAGCAGCCCCAACGGGTGAGAGCTCTGCTTACATCACTCTTGCTAAGAACCCATTGGCCAAAAGACAGGACATGGCCAGCCCGGATGGAAGGGTTGAGGAGACAGTCCGTTCCTTGATGACCGGGGAGGAATGCATGGCCGCTGTCTGCCATTACAAACGGGAGGCTCGTGTACACGCTCCCATTGCCCTGAATACCCCTTCCTTCTCCGCTTCCACACTCTTAGCCTCTCTTTTGTTAGACGCTGGATCTAAATCAACGTGTATTGAATACCTGTTTTGTGGCAGGTGGTTTTCCCATCGTGGCCTTAATTCATTCCTAACAGCAGCCCTTGCAAGGAAACCTTCCTCGCGGGTGAGGAACGGAGGTTCAGAAAGATCAGGTGGCCTGAAGTACTAAAGCTGGTAACTGCCAGAGCCTTCACTCACTCAGGTCAAGGAATTCCAAGTTTGGTATTGTTTCACTTTCCCTATCAAGATGCCCGGAACTTTCCATTTAACTTGTTCTTTTCAGAGACACACAGGCAGCCTATGTGGAGACTGGTGTCTGGCTGGTCCTCCCCAGGGACCCGTGTTCTGGCACTGCTGGTTGGGGCTGCAGGGGATCCGTCTGGGGCAGGAGGTTTGGGCAAAATGAACAGACTCTAGGGGGCGACAAAGGCCAAGATGCCTTCTCATTGCTGCCCCACGCTCCTGTGTTCTGCCTTCCTTGCTGGTGTCTGTCCTCGGAGACAAGAAACATGCCGGCCTTTAGGAAAAATCCTTTCATCTTTAGGCACTAAGAAACCAGGGGAGGGGTGAGAGGAGGGAAGGAGGGAGAGGAGGGGAGGGAAAGGGAGGAGGGGAGAGAGAGAGACAGAGAGAAAAGGAGGGAGAAGGGGGAGGAGGAGAAGGAGGTGGAGGAGGAGGAGGAAGAGGGAAAAGGGAGGGTGTTAGTGAGACTGTGTGATCGTGGCTAGGTCAGTTCATCTCTCTGAGCCCTATTTCCTGATCAATAAAAAAGGACCATCTTAGGGAGTGGTTGTGAGGACGGCATGAGAAAATATGAAGGAGTACTTTGGAAACTATAAAGTGCTATACAAATATTCATGAATATTGTTGCTAGTGTTATAATTATTAGGTCACGGTAGGAGGACTTAATGCTAGAAAAGAGTGTCATGTTAGAAAAAAGGTGCCAACGACACATATAACACCTCATCTCTAACAAGGAGCTTGGTGTCAAGTGAAAACTGGAGTTTCTTTTTTATTTGTTTTTTTATTTCAGAGAAAGAGAGAGTGAGTGGGGGAGAGGGGCAGAGGGAGAGAGAGAGAGTGAAAATCTCAAGCAGGCTCCACGCTCAGAGCAGAGTCTGACGCAGGCTCGATCCCACGACCCTGGGATCATGACCTGAGCCAAAATCAAGAGTCGGGTGCTCAAATGATTGAGCCACCCAGGCGCCCCTGGAGTTTCTTGATAGTAAGATGCTACTACATGTAAGATGCCTCATTGACCTAATTATACTTCGTGCGGGGGTCAGTTGCCACCTTACAGGTACATAATTAAGAAAAATATCTGATAATATATAGTCGTTCCTGCAATTGCTCGCTTTGTTTTCAGGATCACAGGCAGCATCTGAGAGTATACTGGAACATCTGTAAGCCCTGGGGGTCATCAGCAATTGGGCAGAACATCAGGGGACTGCTTTTTTGCACCCCATGTATATGAAATTTATTTTTTTAAGATTAAAGTATGATCTCAAGACATACTGAAGCACATTAGCATTTTCTGTGCATTTCTGCTTTGGATAAATGCATTGTTCCCCTCCTTTCTCCATTGACTGCATCGCATATTGCTGGAGGTTAAACAGCTTTTCTGGAAAGTTAGCTAAATGCCTTTGACAAGTAAATGTTTAGTGTCTAAGTTATAGGACTTGATGGATCAATTTGTCAGACCCACCTCGTACCACTCAGAAAATTCTCTGACCTATTCAGGAAGACTGGGCAATTTTTACTGCCGGTAACTACACTGACTGGTGGGTGGCAGGCCATCTCCCACATTAAGCAGTAACTTTTTGTGCATCATGATGAAATCTTTTTGAAGACATTTACAGCAGTAATTAGGGATCTAAATTTAAGTTAACAACCAACTCCGTGTCATTACTATAAAACACACATCGGAAGTCTCATGGCTTAAACATGAAAACTATCTGACAGCTCGTTCCTCCTCTTGGAGGCTGAAGCATTATTGTAATATACATTCTGATTTTGGAAATTCGAAACTGTAAAGAAGGACAAATCTAGGAAATGCTAGTGGCTGACAATGATGGAAATGGCCTGGTGTAACTTATTGATAAGAGAGAAAAAAACCAAATGTTTTGAAAGGCCTTGATTATACCTAATATATTAAAACAATTCAAAACGGAAACTTGCGCCACCTTTGCCTCATTTGAATGAGATGCTATGCCTGCAATACTTGTTGTTGCCACCAGGGAGTGGTAGTGTCTTCAATGGCCTAAGAGTCTGAACTTTGTCCATGGCGTCTATCATGTGTCAGAGATGCACACACTGTATCTAGACAGAGTGAGTGCTCTCCTCACCCACTAAAATAAGTCTGATTTAAGACATGATTCTGGCACCTAACTAGCTGTGTGGTCTTGGGTAATTTAACTTTCTCACCTGAGGAGAGGGAGATTAAGTAGTACCTTACAGGACTTAGGCATTTTATATTTGAAGAACACATCCCACCTTACCAAGTGTCCTCTGACTAGGTACCTCCACATGCCTACACACCCTGGCATGAGGTTAAGGTCCACAGCACTGCTATGAGCTGGGTAGGGCCCGGACCATAGTTTATTCTGGACCAACCCAACAGGGGTACATTTATCAATCCATACTTTAGCAATAATAGTAGCTACTATGTATCGAGCATGTAACCTATATCAATAACAGTTGTTTAAATCTTCACGGCAATCCTATAAGATCGGTATCATTATTATGCCTATTTTATGGAGGAGGAAACCCCCAAGGTTGTGGAAGAATTAAATGAGTTGATGCATAGAACCTGCTTAGTGTGGTGCCTAGGACATGGTAAGTGCTCGTTATTTATATTGCTGATTGTTTACAGATGAGGGGAGACAGGCCTGTAAACCAAGAAGTATAGAACAGCCAAGTACAAGGGCTATGGAGGAGGGGACAATGAACTCTCCTGGTGAAGAATCCAGGAAGGCTTTGTAGAGGAGGCAACATGCAGGCCGGACAACGAGGGACAAGTAGGGATGGCAGAGTTGTTGCTTGTCTTCCTAGTTTGATTCTTCTCTTCTTCTTTTTAATAACAGAAACGCCCTTCCTAGATTTAGCAGGGCACACGGCCACCTAGCTAGAGATTATATTTTCCATTATAGTTTTCTTGTGGCCAGTAAAGCCATGGGACTGGGTTTCTACTTCTTTTATTTCTTTTATTTATTTTTTATTTGAGAGAGAAAGAGTGAGCAGGGAGAGGTAAGGCAGGGAGAAAGAGAGTATGTGCACATACACGCACGAGTGGGGGAGAGGTGCAGAAGGAGAGAGAGAGCATCCCAAGCAGGCTCCGCACTCAGCATGGAGCCTGATGCAGGGCTTGATCCTACAACTCTGGAATCAGGACCTGACTTGAAATCAAGAGTTGGATGCTTAACCTACTGAGCCACCCGGCACCCCTAGATTTCTACTTCTTTAATGTGAGTGGAAGTGAAATTGCTTGCCACCATTTCCCGTGGCTGGAATGTAGATGTGGTGTGGGAGAACTAGTGTGGCCAAGAGGGGATGGCATAGCAACAACACACAAGGGGGAAACTCACCAAGAGCAAAGGGAATAAACTCCAATAAATATAATCCGAAATGAAAGATGGTATAACTAACACCACAGAAGTACAAAGGATCATAAGAGACTACTATGAACAATTATACACCAACAAATCTGACAGCCTAGAAGAAACTGATAAATTCCTAGAAATATACAACCTACTAACTCATGAAGAGGGAGAGAATCTGAACAGACTGATTACTAGTAAGAAGAATGAATCAGTAATCAGAAACCTCCCAACAAACCAAATTCCAGGACCAGACGTCTTTACCCATCAGTTCTACCAAACATTCAAAGCAGAATTAATACACGTCATTTTCAAACTCTTCCAAAAAGTATGAAGGAGGGAATGCTTCCAAATTCATTTTACAACGCCAGTGTTATCCTGATCCCCAAACCAGGAGATGCCCATCCCAAGAAAAGAAAATTATAGGCCAATATTCCTGATGCACATAGGTGCAAAAATCCTCAACAACATATTTGCAAAATCAAATTCAACAAGACATGAGAAGGATTATATACTATGCTCAGGTGGGATTTACTGCAGGGATGCAAGGATGGTTCAACATCCACATCATCTCAGCAGATGCAGAAAAAGTTATTTGACAAAATTCAACATCCATTCACGAAAAAAAATCTCAATAAATGGGGTAAGAGAGAACATATCTCAACATGATAAAGGCCATATATGAGAAGTTCATAGCTAACATCATATTCCATGGTGAAAAGCTAAAAGCTTTTCCTCTAAGATCAGGAGGCACAAACTTCCAGCTATAAAATAAACGAATCACAGCGACATAAGGTACAGCATGGTGACTATAGTTAATAATACTGTATTGCATATTTGAAAGTTGCTAAGAGAGTGGACCTTAAAAGTTCTCATCATAAGAAAAAATTTTTTTGTAACTGTGGATCATGACAGATGTTGACTAGATTTATTGTGGTCATTTTGAAATATATATAAATATTGAATCATTATGTTGCACACCTGAAACTAATATAACGTTATATGTCAATTATGCCTCAATCAGAAAATAAGATTTCTGTGAAGTAAAGATCATCAAAGAAAAAAAAAAGAAACCTGGGTTCCTGGATGACCTTGGGGAGCACAGCTATCTCATTCACCTTGTACCACATGCTTGTGTCCAAACCATTGCATGAGAGAGATGTAAACTTCTATCCTATTTGAACCGCTCTCTTTTTGGCTTTCTTATCTGAAGCCTATTATTTAGTCTGAAGACTAAATAGCACACTAGACAAAGAACAAGGAGTACTTGTAGGGCCGAGGAAAAGCCTGTCCAAAGACATGAAATGTAAAAGAAGTTAGAAAGTTTTAGGAAAGCATCTCATAGGATATTTTGGAGGATCAAATGGGAGAAATATATATAAAGTGCTTAGTATACAGTACCTGGTGCATGTTAAGTTCTGAATACATGAGAGTCATTTTCTCCTGTCTGAAGTAAATGTCTTTTAAGGGCCTCATTTATAAAATGGGGGTCAAAGGGGCATGTGGGTGGCTCAGTTGGTTGAGCATCTGACTTCGGCTCAGATCATGAGCTCATGGTTTGTGGGTTTGAGCCCTTTGTTGGGCTCTGTGCTGACAGCTCAGGGCCTGGACCCTGCTTTGGATTCTGTGTGTGTGTCTCTCTCTCTGCCCCTCCCCCACTCATGCTCTGTGCTCTCACTCTCAAAAGTAAACAAAAAAATGTTAAAAAAAAAAATAAAATGGGGGTAATGTCACCTGTATGATGAAAATACAGGTCTGGACCTTTCCGTTCTAAGACAGTGTGGGTCATTTGGAGAAATTCTATTGGGAGAAAGATTTAAAAGAAAAATAATTACGAAGGAATGACTGAGTACTCTGCCTTCCCATTGATTTAAATAATTTAACGTAGGGGCGCCTGGGTGGCTCAGTTGGTTAAGTCTGACTCTTGATTTTGGCTCAGGTCGTGATCTTGTGGTTTGTGGGATGGAGCCCTGTGTCTGACTCTGCACTGACAGCACAGAGCCTGTTTGGGAATCTCTGTCTCTCTCTCTCTCTGCCCTTTCCCACCCCCCCCCAAAATCAATAAACAAACAAACAAACAAAAAATAAATAATTTAACTTAAAATCTCTGGTGCTGGTCTCTTGCCCAGCTCTAGCTAACACTTGTCCTGCTCCGTGGGCCCTAAAATGTATTGGCGGCTCCTTGAAGGAGTTGTGTATACTCAGTGCTCCATACTCCGTGTAGGCTGGTTTCTCAGTTCTCTTCCAGGGTGGGGAGCATGAGTGTTTCAAAAGTGTTTCCCCAGCGCCGGCCGGAGCTGGGGCTCAGCCCGCCATCGCTGAATGAACGAGGTGTTCTTGGGCAAATATGCGCGGTCAGTTGGGGCAGGAGTAGATTTTAGGGAGGTGAGGAAGTCAGATGTAAGAGAGAACATGCTTCTCACTCATAGAGGAGTCCCCAGGTTTCGCCATTTAGGCATTGCTTCTTTTGGCCTTCTGGAAATGCCATGTGGTGGTGGTGGGAGGTTGGGAAGAGTGAAGGAACGCCAGCTTGGCATCAGACCTGGGTTCTAATCGCAGCTCTGTACCGACTTGCTGAAGGAACCTGCTGAGACGGGGAGGGCCTTTTCCTGTGCAATCCAGTTTCCTCAGCTGGAAAATGAGGGCCCTGAAGCCCGTCCCACAACAGTGCTGGGAGGCCCACACACACGTGTAATAGCAGCTCACAGGCTTTTGTAGAAATGTTAGTGCCATTAATTGTGTCCCTTCAGTGGCTCCCTGTCCCTGCCTTCCCCGTGTGAGTTTCAGACTGTCTACTGATCAACAGTGTGGAGTTTCGGACCAAGCTGTCTGGGCTACCTGCCACTCACTAGTTGTTGACCTTGGACAAGTCAGTTCACCTCTCTGTGGTCCAACTTCCTCATCTGCAAAATGATGAGCACTGACCTTAAAGGGTTTTCGTAAAGATTAAATAAACATGATATGCATGTATATATATTATTCTCTTTATATTTCTAGTATTTAATTACTTACTTAATATATTATATTATAGATAATGATATCATATATGCATATCATATAAGATACATATAAGACATATATACATCTTACCAGAGTGCCTGGCATGAGGTAGCTACTGCGTAAGTATTCGTCAGGGTTTTCTCTCTCTCCTAGGAGGGAGGGAGGTAGCAGGAAAGCACCAGGCATCTGAGAATTTCAGGGGACGGGGCTCGACAGAGGGTGAGGCCCAATGGGAGAGGAGGGCGCTGATGGCTCACTCTTTCCCATCAGATCTTAACTTGGGTTAACCTCTGCATGCTGGAGTCACAAGGAATCCACTGCAAAATTAATGAAAGAATCTAAGTTTGCAAATGACTTTCTTTTAAGAAACTCGGTGTCATTCCAGGTCACCTCTCTAAAACCCTGCTCCCCAGCTCCCTTGCCTTCTGCAGTGCTTGCCTGGGCGGCAGGAATAGGCACCAGGATTTATGCATGCCTTGCAGCCTGGGCTATCTGCTGCAGCCCCCGCCCACTCTGGACCCTCCAGAGGCAGTGAACCATTGCTTGTTTGTATTGAGGTAGTAATATGGCTGAGAACTCCTGGAATGGATAATGCAAATCCCCAGATAATCCCAAATTCCATATTAGCCAGTAATTTTCACTTCCCACTGCAGCTGAGCCTCTACCAGAGCTTCCTGATGCGGGTCCGATTACCTTGCTTGCCTTTCCCGCTCAGGGACATTAGCGCTTACGTTCCTTGGCACCAGGTGGGTACTTGGGAATCGCCTGTCGAATGACCTACGCGGTTAGGTTCATTGTACTGCTGAATAACCACAGCTGTCATTGCAGAGGGCTTGCGAGGGGCTACACACTGTGCATTTGCTCATTTAATCTGTACCTAAGCAGATGGGAATTGTTATCCCCATTGCACCGATGAGGAAACTGATTCTCAGAGAGGCTAAACAGCCTAGCCAAGGCAGTGGCCGAGTCAAGAAAATTGTGCAAACGTTGGAAAACATGTAGGGCCAGTTAGAGGGGGCAGAGGACTTCAGAGATGTTAGAAAGTCAGATGTAAAAAAAGAACATATTTCTCATCCACACAATAATGTGGGAACTTTGCCATTTAGATATCTTTAGAGGAAAAGAAGAGGTCATTTGACCCAATGGAAACTATCCAGTTTAGGAAACAGGAAGCGTGGCTTCCCTCCAATCTTGCCAGGATTGGTCTGTGTGACCCCCCTTAAGTGTCTTTCCCTCTCTGCGCCTTAGTTTTGGCCACTCCCTTCCCAGTCTTCTCTGAACTTGAGTCCTCTCAGTTTTGTTCTGGTCACTATGAGATTCCCCCAGGACCCCATTGGTCCCGGGAGGGGAGAACATGCCAGGCTACCTCAGTGGCCTAGATGATGCCTCTGGTACCTTCCATAACCCAGAGGTGGCCCTGGGCAGCGGCCACTTGCTCTTCTCTGTATTCTTCCTCCCTGTGCCTTCCCCTTCCTCTCCGCGTCCCCTCTGTTCCTAAGCGTCCTCCCCTTCTTCCGAGCCTTTTCCCCAGTCCTCCCCGCGCCCCTCCTTCTCCCCCCTCCCCCGCGGTCGGGGCGCGGGCCGGGCGCGCGCTGGGTGGTCCGGCGGCCGGGGGCGGGCGGTAGCCTGCAGGCGTAATTGGCATGCACGCCGTTGTAGCTGAGACCGCTTAATAAAGCATTACATATCTCACCGCTTCCATATTTCATTACCTCACGCGGAGCCTGTGAGAGGGCCCTAATGGGAGTCAGCTGTGTTTTTACTTTCTGTTGTCGGCCGGGGACGGGTTTCTCTGCGGATTCTTTGAAATGAAATAATGTGATGCACGCCGCGATAAGGGCTGGCCCGTAATGAGGCCCAGGCCGCGGGGCGGCTGCTATTGCTCCAGGTGTCGCGTATTTGGGCTCTGAGGACGACGAGGAGGAGGGGGCGGCGCCGAGGAGGAAGGGGAGGGGAAGAGGCGTGGGGGAGGGGGGGGAAGGNGGTTCAAATCCTGGGTCTGGCAGTCTGATTCCCTTTGCTCCCTAATACTCAAGGGGTTGCTGTGCTGAAACAAATGAAGGGGGGGTTTTAAATAGGAAAGGGCAGGGGCGCCTGGGTGGCTTAGTCGGTTAAGCGTCCGACTTTCGCTTAGGTCATGATCTCGCGGTTCGTGGGTTCGTGGGTTCGAGCCCCGCGTCGGGCTCTGTGCTGACTGCCGGCTCAGAGCCTGGAGCCTGTTTCAGTCTGTGACTCCCTCTCTCTCTGACCCTCCCCTGCTCACGCTGTCTCTCTCTCTCCTAGAAATAAATAAAAAAAAAACATTAAAAAAATTTTAAATAGGAAAGGACAGCAACACCCAAATGGAAAAAAAATGGAATCACTTATTGGGACAAAGGAACTACTGCCTTTTGAGCATCCCCTCTGGGCATGGCGCCTGCCATCGAGTTCAGCAGCCTTAGGCTTGCTAAGTAGGTTACCTTCCCTTCACAGAGGACACTGAGGGTCAGAGAGGTGGCGGACTGGCTCCAAGGCACAAAGGAAGATGCTGAGGACAGCCCTGGGCGAACAGCCAGAGGGTGAAGGAAGAAATGAGGAAGGAGATAAAGTCGGGCCGCTGCCATCCGATTTGTCTGCTCCCTGCTCCCCCACACCCCGACCCCACTGGGCCGCTGCCATCTGATTTGTCTGCTCCCTGCTCCCCCACACCCCGACCCCACTGGGCCGCTGCCATCTGATTTGTCTGCTCCCTGCTCCCCCACACCCCGACCCCACTGGGCCGCTGCCATCTGATTTGTCTGCTCCCTGCTCCCCCACACCCCGACCCCACTGGGCTTTCTTCTCCATCCTGCGTTATACGCCTCCCTTGCCTGGGCCTGAGGCTTTTGTCTTCCTCGTTGGGATAGAGTGGAGGGTGGGCAGGTTTCTGGGGATGGGATGTGGGGCCAGACCTTGTAAGGGGGGCGGTCTGGCTGGCTGGGAGGGGTGGGACCCCAGGAAGCCCACCCACCTGAGTACTCTGTTGGAAAGTCTGTCGCTGGCCCCTTGAAGTAAAGGTGGCTCTTTGTAATTCAGCCAACCAGACCTAAAATCATCTTTACTTTTGGGTCCCCTCTGTCTCCATGTCTTTTCTCCTCTAGACAATAAATGCTCCTCACACAAGGAGCCTTGTGTCTCCTCAAGGTCTCTCATATCCACCCATTCTCACACCCCCTCCCTGCCCGTGGCCTGGGGTCAGGCCTCCAGTTTTGCTTCTAAGCCCTCACGACTCCTCTTAAAATGCCCACCAAACCCTGCTGCCCTTTGGGACTTTCTCTTGCTCTCAGGAGTGTCTGAATTTCCAAACGTGCCTCACAGGGCCTTCCCCGCCAGGACATGAGCACCTGCCCCCGCCGCCCCAGCTCCAGCTCTGCCACACTCCAGCACAGACCCTGACACACTAGGTGGGGCTCCTCTTCGCCACCTCCCCCCTCCCCCCCCCCCCCCCCTCACTCAC
>NW_027532591.1:374817-426064 GCF_008692635.1 Crocuta crocuta
TCACTCATATCTGAGCACTTGTCCACCCTGTTCCCTTTGGAGCCCTGCTCACTCTCCGTGCCTCAGCACGATGACTGGGCAGCTGGGGAAGTCTTCTCTTCCAGTGCCCCTGTGCCCTGGCCCCGCCGCTGCCAAGCTGGGTCTGCTCTCTTCCTTCCCTGAGCCTCAGTTGCTCCATTTGTCTGATGAGGGGGCAGGGGGTTGGTTTTTGGACCACACAGTCTCTTGAATTGGCCTGATTGGACGTTAATTTCCTCTTGGAGTAGATACAGGCCGTTTGGGTTTGTGGATGTGTTGGATGATAACCATACTGTGCGTGCCTACTACGTGCCAGCATCATCCCTGCGCTTTATATGCATCCTATATGTGCACTGCTCAGGGTTAGGGTTAGGGAGCCATAAATGGAGAAGCTGGCATTTGAAGCTTGGTCACCCTAATCCCTGAGCCTGTGTATAGGAGTGTGTGTGTGTGCAGTCTACCGCCACACCACCCTGAACGCGCCCGATCTCGTCTGATCTCTGAAGCTAAGCAGGGTCGGGCCTGGTTAGTACTTGGATGGGAGGAGAGTGTGTGCGCGTGCGTGCATGAGTGCACATGTGTGTACACATAGGTGTGATCTGTGTGTGTGTGCACATGGAATACAATGGTACCCAGTGTTGGTGGGGCACTTTACCCTTCTCAAAACGCTCTCACCTCCAGGACCCCTTTGAGGCCAGTAGGTCAAAGTGATAGGGATATATGGTCAGTCACTGCCTCAGACACACAGCTGCTGGCAGGAGAACCCAGGAGGCAGGAGGAGGTGCTCCCTGGGCCCAGGGAGCTAAGTCGGACCCTCTCAGTGCAGGGTTCTCTGCGCTTTGACCTAACCTTGACAGTTTTGTGTCCCAAATGACCCTCTTCCCCACATCCTATCTTCCTGCACACAGGCTTATTTTGGAGCCTTGGCTTAAGCTGTTTTCATGTGGAATGCTTTTCTGCAGTGTTTACCTGTAAACATTTACTCATCCTTTAAGACCTGAGTCAAATCTCCCTTCTTCACAGAAGCTGGTTGAAATCTCTGCTCAGAACCCTCTTTTTTCTCTCCCTGTTCCATGCGGTGTGCACATTTCTCTGGTCCAGCCTGCAGTCTGTCTGTCACTCTGAGATCCCTGTGTCAAGACCACGAGCCGCTGAGGTGGGGGTGAGCTCCAGTCGTGGTCAAGAGAGAGCTCGCTGGGCACAGGGGCATAGGATATGGGTGGATGGCTGGCCCAGCAGAGCATGCTTGGCAGATCACTGAAAATGGCTGCAAGTCCCCACTCGCAGAAGAAGTGCGATAAATGACAACTCACAATATCGTCGTGATTTATCACTGGGCTCTTGCTTTGGGCCAGGTTTTATCTTGCAATCTGTGTTTTGTTGAATTCTTACATCTTTATGAGATGGATGTTACAACCCTATTTTACCCATAAGAAAACTGAGGCCAAGGAAAGCTAAATAACTTACGCAAGACTACAGAGCTAATCGGTGGCAGGGCCAGGGCCAAAGTCCAGTTCCCTGAGCCGAGTCCTGTCCCTTCTGCAAGCATCACAGGGATGGGATCGGGTTGCTAGCTGCTTGAGTTCTCAGTGCCTGTCAAGCAGGTCTGCTCTATTGATTAACATGCAAATGATTTTTTGAGAGAGGGCTTAAGTGTCGTTTGGTCCCAGCCAGCCACAGCTGAGATTTGCAACCCAAGTCCCAACCCTCACCAACCGCTCTGCTATCAGGTTTTCATCTCTAGAGTGATTGACAGGTATTTTTTTCCCCTCTCTGACCCAGAACGCCAGGCCTCCAATACTACTGAAATGTTTGCACAATCTTGAAGCATTTATTTAAAAGTTGCTTTTCCCCAAAGGGCCCGGCCTCAGCCAGATCCTGAGCCAGATCCAAAAAAACAAACAAATCCTATCTTTACAAGCTCCTCAGCTGGGCTGCGTGGGGCGGGTGGGGGTAGGGGTCTCCTGGGCCTACCTTTCCCTTGGCTGGCTGACAGGCCCGCCCTGGGGGTGAGGAGCCCGCCTGCCTGTTTACAGCCCTTTCCAATTCACAGGCCAAACAGGAAAGGGGTGGGGGCTTGGTGGGGGGGATGTCAGAAATCGCAAATAACACAGTTGCTCCTCAAGGCAACAGGCCGTGGAGATGTGATGGGGATGTGGCTGAGTGGCTTTCTTGAGCAAACGTGACAAACTCGGATCCTGGCCCCAACTCTGCAGGCCTCAGCACTAAGCCCTCGGCCCCTTACAGCCCCCAGAGCATTGTGGTTGAACAAGGGGTCCCTTGGTGGGTGTCGGAGCACCTGAGAGCCGCATCATGAGCCGTGAGCTAGGAAAAGTCCCTTCTCTCTGGCCTCAGTCACTCAGGGACCACAGAGATGGCTGATCTCCAGCTCTGGTACTCTGCCACTGAATAATGCCCATTCTAGACTTTTCTCTGGGGCAAAGCAAGGGTGAGAAGGAGAACTCCCATTCATGGAGGCCACTTTGGTGCGGCCAGCACTGTGCTTGGGACTCATTCACTTATCACAGCCGCTCTGAGATGTCCCCCATGATAGTCCCTTTTATAGGTGAGGAATCCAAGGTCAGGACTGGAGCACCAGGCCTGTTCGGCCCCCTTCTCTCTGCCTCCTGGTACCTCCTGGCAAAGCCCTGTCGCTGGGCCAAGTGGAAGGCCGACTTGAGAACAAAGTCTAGTGTGGCATCGCCTGCCTTTGTGTGCCCGGTCGTGGCACCGAGGTGAAGGCAGGGCTCCGTAGATGGGGAAGCTGAGAGCCGGCACGTGGCGGCCTCCCACCCAGCTTCTCACAGTTCCCGGGGGGCCATCTGGCCACAGATGGGCAAGTTGAGGCATGTGGCTAGGAGGACTCAAGCCGGTCCCCTGAGGTACTGCCTAAGAAATTAGACTCAAATGTTTTGATTTTTTCCCCAAAGCCCCCTGCGTGTGCAGCCCCAGTGCAGGGTTCCCATTGGACATCACCTACCCCTGAGTCTGGCTCTCTGCCGCCCCCTGGGAGAAGTCCAGCTTTTGATGGCCTCCGTGCCCACCTCCCTGCCACAGTCAGTACCGCAGGCACTTAAGCTGTGTGGCAGGTCTTACGCAGCCTAGGCACTCCCACACCCGGCTCAACCTTCTGGAGTCCTTCCTGGGTCATCTTGGGCAGGTGATTTCCTTCCTCTGCCAAAGGGGGACCTTATGTGATATCAGATGTGCTTTGCGACTGCACGTCGAGCTGAAGCATGGCAGGCTATGGTCACTATTCTTGTCTTTAGCTGGCTGTTCTGAGTCTGGCCAGGAGCTGCTGTTGGGTGACCGACTGCTTGACAGGTGTCTCCTCTTCACCCTAGCCACCCCCTCTGTGAGCAGTTTGTGCTGAGTTCGGGCCAGAAAGATGATCTCAAAACAATTGTGTGCTGTGCTCGCTTTGGCAGCACATATACTAAAACAATTGTGCGCACAAGCGAGGAGCTCTGGGAAAAGGCTCCACCTCTCCCACCCGGGAGCCCTGGTGGGGTTAGGTCATTCTGACCCCCCACCCCCCACTCCAGCATCTGCAGAGCCCAGCACAGAGCCTAGCACTGAGCAGGCACCCACTAATTATGAGTAAACACAACCCCAGGCAAGTTACTTCAGTTCTCTTAGCCTCAGTTTCTCATCTGTAAAATGGGGGATAATAACACTACATAACACATTTATTGTGAAGATGAAGGATAACAATGTATGAAAAGTGTTCAGGATAGTGCCCAGTATGTATTGATAACGGTCTCACGTGCCTCGAGAAACGGAGTCTCCACAAAGTTTTGTTCAGCATCACACAGCTAGCTTGTCTGATTCTGGAATCTGAGATATTGACCACTATTGTGTGTCACTCGAAGCAGAGATTGCTGGCTGACCTCTGACCTCTGGCACCCACTTTCTCCCTGTTTCCGAGTCATAGAACTACCAAATTTTAGTCGAGCCAGTGGCCATGTTTCCCAGTCTCCCTTGCAGCCAGCTGTGGCTGTGTAATCAAATTCTGGCCAATAACTGCAGTTCTGTGTGGAACTACCCAGAAGTGTCCTGAAAGGGAGTGGGAATGTGCCTCCCCTCCCCACCCTCCTCTCTCATGGTTGGGGTTATGAGCTAAGAGCCATAGTGCCCGTCATCAGACATCTAGGATCATGAAATGACAGCAGGAGAATGAGCCCATACCTCGTGTAGCAACCAGACAGAAAGAACCTGGTTCTCTGACAATGTAGGATCCACCCTATCAGCCTGTTCTTGAAGTCAAAGAGAAGCTTTACTCTGTTTATGTTACTGCTATTTGGGGTAGGAATACAATCCTAACTAATTCACTGCTTCTCATCAGTAGACTCTCAATAACTAAATGTGTCCTATCATAACATTGGTCAGGCTGTTCCATTTTAAAAACTGTCTTTTCTTTTTTTCATGTTTTTAAATTTATTTTTGAGAGAGGTAGAGAGACAGAGTGTGAGCAGGGGAGGTGCAGAGAGAAAGGGAGACAGGATCCAAAGCAGGCTCCAAGCTCTGAGCTGTCAGCACTGAGCCCGATGTGGCGCTCAAACCCATGAACCATGAGATCTTGACCTGAGTGGAAGTCAGACACTTAATCAACGGAGCCACACAGGTGCTGCTAAAAATTGTCTGTCTTTGTCACGAGCTCAAGCCCTGAGATGGCAGGGGACTCTGATTTCTCTCTGCTGGTCTCCACTGACTAGTTCCCTGCCAGGCACCCCCAGGTTTGGGGGTTCTCTATCATGACAGCTTAGCTAAGCTGGAACCCCATTTCCCAGAATTCCCTTCCATGCATGGTTCTGGTTAGCAGGGACTGCAGGAGATACTTGGCTTGAGATTTGGAAGGTGGCAGTGAAGCAGCAGCCATATTTTTTACGTGTGCTGCAAAGGTCAGTGCAGGGTCCACGGCACTGCCACCTGCCGTCACTTCTCTGCTGGCTGGCCCTGATGGGCTCCGTGGCTCCTCCAGCTCTCCCTCCACCTCCTGCCTCAGCGTTCCTGACTCCCGCACCTGCGGTGTGTGCAGCTTCATGATGAAGGACACCTGCTTCTCCTCGAGGACATCCAGTCATCGAAGTTAGAAGCTTAGAGTGGTAAGAATAATTGCGGTTCTACTTTGTCCTTCCTTCTCCTAATTCAGTGACTTTGCTTCCTCACTGCCTGCCCTGTGGACTTCATGTCCTAGATCGGACATGGAAACGTGCAGAATATCTAACCAACCTTCACGACTGTATGAGATCAAATCCTTACAATAAATTCCATATTCTATGTATCTTCTGGTGGTTCTGCTTCTCAGATCAAATCCTGATGGAGCATAGATATTCAATATAATTATCAAATGAATTAAGTAATGATTTATAGGATTGGTCCTCTGATATGTGGTACCTGCTAGTGGACATCTGTCTCTACCTGCTCGGAGGCCAGAACAGGTGGAAAAAAGACGTGGGTTCAAACCCTGGGACTGGATGTTTCCCTATCGTCATGGGTATAGCGCATTCATTTACATCCAAGTGGAGTCTGAAAGGGCCAGGGAACTATAGGGAGCCGGGGACGTTGCAAGACTGGGCTGAGGTAATTTTTGGTGGCTTGGATGCAGGTTCCAGTCACTCTGGCAATACCTATCTCTGCCCCAGAAGGGGGACCTGAGGTAACTTCTGCTTTTCTGATCAGCCTTTGTAGAAAGGACAAGGAGAAATACCTCAGTTAATGTATCTGATTCTTCTATTTCATTTTTACTGAAAGGGTTCAAGGGATGTCGCTGGCTCCTTATAATGCCCAGAGAACCTTCCACCAGCTCTCCTTCAGCCTCATGATAAAGATCCAGCCCCTTAAATCTGTGTACAAGACTCTCTGTGACCTCATTACTTCCAGCTGGGATTCTCCTTGAATCATAGCCTACATAATAATGTCCTACATCTGTGGCCTTCATTCCAGTAAATTTCAATGACTCAGATTTGAGGGTCTGTGCACCCATAAGGTGTTATCTTCAATTATTCTGAGCCATCAAGGGCGTTAGTATTTTTAAAACAATTTTTAACATTTATTCATTTTTGAGAAACAGAGAGAGAGTGTGAGCAGGGGAGGGGCAGAGAGAGAGGGAGACACAGAACTTGAGGCAGAAGAGCCCCAGTTTTTAAGATTGACTTATTCCTACTCCCAGGTCAGGAGACCCTTCCTGGAGGTGGAGAAGTTAAGTCCAAAGTGTATATGCCTTAAGAGAGAGAGAGAGCTGTTTGTCTGCTCAGCCATCTGTCTATTCATCCATCCATCCGTCCACCCATCCATCCATCCATTCATCTGTCCTCCATCTATCCATCCATTCATCTATCCCTCCATCCCTTCATCCATCTGTCCTCCATCCATCCATCCATGCATCCATCCCTCCATCCCTCCATCCATCTCTCCATCCATCCATCCATCCATCCATCCATCCATCCATCCATCCATCTATCCACCCACCCACCCATCCATCTATCCATCCATTCGTGGATCCATCTATTTGTCTATCTTTCCAGGACTCTCTGAAGGTACTCTGGGCCAGGTCATGTGCTGAGAGCTGAGGCTCCACAGGTGAATCAAATAGATTTCCTGTTCTTGGGCAGCCCATTGTAGGATAGACAGAGATGATGCAAATGGATCATAAAATATAAACATGTAAGTGCCATCTTGAGAAAAGTCGGGAACTGTGGAAACATAGAAGAGGTCCTAAGCCAGGCACGGGAGTCAAAGAAGGCTTCCTGGAAGAGGGGACACCTGAGCAGCCCTTGAAAAACAAGAAAGAATTAGCTAGACAAAGAAAAGAATGAAAGAGTTATGCAGAGTGAACAGCATGTGCAAAGGCCCAGATGGGTAAAATAGCAAGTTACATTGTTTGGCAAACTCTGTGTGTGGGGGGGTGGTGTGGGGTATGGGAGAGGTCAGATTTCTTGACTTGTGAATCTGCTCCAGACTCTTCTGGAAGTAGCAGCTAGGAGACAGGGAGGAGGTGCAGATGGAGGCCCCACGGAACCAGGGTGGCCCATATTCGACGGCCGGAACCACATGCACGTGTGTGCTCATGAAGGCAGCGGTTCCCTGGGTGAGAGGGATGAGGAGGCTCAATTTCAGGCCATCCCACCAGCAGGACTACACGGTCGGCTTGAGGGTTGAACTGCGGAGATGGGCAAATGGGAGGGATGACTGCACAGGCGAGTAACAGCCGACAAATCACTTTTCTAGTCCTGTTTTCCTGTGGCCGGTTGGGGCTGTATCATTTACCCTAATGGGCTGCTAATGCCCAAAAACATTATTTTTCTTCCTTCCCTTTTCCTCACAAGGCAGCTCCCAATGGACACTTTAGCTGAGCACCAGGGAGACGGCCCCAGGAGCTGACACTCACCTTTCCCCGTGCCCTTTGGTCGGAGGGACTACAGCCCAGTGCTAAATGCACCACCGTCCTCGAGAGCCTTTGGGAATCCCCCCCACCTCGCTGCTTGTGGCATAAAGCACAGCTCTGTTAGTAAGGCAGTCAGGAAATCCCAGACCTCTTCATAGACTCTCTGTCTCCCATCCACCCGTCCATCTGTCTGTCCTCCGTCCATCTGTCCATCCATCCACTTACTCAACAAACACCGATGTCTTTTCTCACCTTCCCTTACTTCTTTTCTTTCTCCTTATGCTCAGTGTTTCTAAATGGCCAGTGTCCTTGGCCTCATGCCTGTGTGGGCAGGCTTTTCCTGTTATGTTGGGGTGAGGGCTCCTGCTCCCCTTCTCTGCCTAGTACTTCCTACCTTTTCTTCAAGGCCAAATGCAAAGGTCACTTCCTCCGTGAAGCCTCCTTGTCTTTTTAACTCTTCCCTCCTAATGACTTGTATCATGATGGGATATATACATCACAGCACTGTTTCTGGGTCCTGTTGCATACTCACCTCCACCCACGCTCTGCCAGGGTGGCCTCTGTGTACTGTTGTTTAGGTTGCATGCTGCACAAGAACACCTATCTGAGGGATGTGCCCTGATCGGGCCGCTTCTGCCCAGAGGAGAGTGTTCCCCACCCTCACTGCCCGCCCCCATTCATACAAAGGTGCCTACTCTCAAGTAATAGGTTCAAGTGGCTGAGCGCTCTTCTCTCTTTCCCCCGCAGGGGTTATTTGGGCTAGTGGTGGCCTCCCCCGATTCTAGAGCCTTAGAGGCCAGGATCACATTGGGTTCTCTGTTCCCCAAGCTTCTAAGGCAGCAGCACCAGGTCTCAGAGGCCTCTGTGAGTGCTCTTGGAAAGAGAAAAGGAGGAGATAGGGAGGGAGAAGGGGAAGAAGGGTATCGGTAGCAGATCTTCGTGTTCTGTGTTTTCGAAGGGGAAGGACTCACATTTCCCTTGCAGGGAAAGGAGGCCTCCGGGCTGATGCAGTGGTGGCAACAGGCTTGTTTGGAAATGCTCTGGGGAGTGGTATTCTTGGGCCTGTCACCCGGTGACCTGGAGCGCTCGCTGGAGGACCTGCAGACTGGGGCTCCTCCAAATATTGTTTTAAACTGATTGATGCCACACCAGGCAGGGAAGGGGGCAGGCATTTTTCATACATGAAAAACAATACATTCTGGGGCCAAAATGAAATTATTTCACATCTATATGATAACAGGCAAGGAGACAAAGGCGACGTTTGAGGACATTTAAACCCTCAAAATCATTAGTCACTGTCCCGGCGGGCTACACAAATAAATGATCAATGCGCGGCAAAGCAAGGCCCTCCGAGGTGTTTGCCCAAGGCCACTTCTGTGTCAAACAGACTTATTAGATGTGAAGGGAATGATTATTTGTACAAAGTGAAGTGAACATGTGCAATAATATTGTAAAATGTTTATTAGTCTAGAGTGTGCTGAATGTTCCTAAAATATATCAGCTTCTCAGCTTGCATTTAATGTACTGTTATAAATGATATCACATCCTTCCAAGCCGATTTTCCGCTTAACGCTAAGCTGCTTTGCTGGGGAAACCGTGTTTTCAGATCTCAAGTATGAAAACATTGTGGGGTTAAACTCTCCCCTCTCCTCCCCACCCCCCATCTCAATCAGTTGCCTCCCTATAAAACTTGTCCTGAGTCTGGCTATGAGAGATGGGGCAGTTGGTCAGGCCAGATGGTGGCTGGAAAAGCAAAAGGCGTTGGGTGAGCCGTGGAGGGGACGACGTTAGGCTGGAGATCCAGAGACTCAGATTTCAGGATCTGCCCACGAGTCCCCTGCTGTGTGTGTGACCTTGGGAAAGTCCGTTCCCCTCTTTGGGCCCCAGTCATCTCAGTCAGAAAATGAGAATGTCCAAAGAGACTTCCAGAGCTAAACATTTGTGTGCTTGTCACCCCCGCTCGCCGAGCCGTGAGTCTGGAAGACCCAGCGAGACAGCGGAATGAACAGAGAGCTACAGAACAATTCGGACTTTTTCTGTGGTTTTGGCAAACTTCTACTCATTCTTCAAGGTCCTGCCCAGATTTGACTCCTTTGGGAAGCCTTCTCTGAACCCCTAAGCAATTTGTCAGTGAGTTTTCTTTGCTCCAACAGTATCTCATAGTCATGTCTGTTACTGTACTTCTCACCCCACCAGCCTGTGGGGTCCCCATATCTCTGTCACCAAGGCAGGCCCTGTCACTAGGGCTCAGGGTGTGATGACTGGATGCTGGATGGGGAGGAGCAGAGCTGGTGTGACCTTTAGACATTCATCACCTGCCCTGCATTTAAAGGTAGGAGTTTCAGTTGGAGAGGGGAAGGCGCCGGCCCAGGTTTGCCCATCAGCACCAGTGGAGTTCCAGGGACAAAGAGGGGCTTCTCAGGCTTTCTGGGAAGGGTCAGGTGGAAGCTTCCTACGGTTTGTCACCTCCCCACCTGCTGTGGTCTTCATGTTTGTGTCCCCCCCAAAATTCATATATTAGGAGGTGGATCCTTAGGAGGTGACTCGTGGAGCCCTCAGCATGGGATTGATGCTCTCCTGGGAAGGGAGGCTGGAGAGCTAGCTACCCCTTCCCTGCCCCACCCTCTCCATGGGAGGACGGATGGAGAAGGTGATGTCTACAAGCCAGGAGGAGAGCTCTCCCAGAATCCGGCTTCGCTGGCACCCTGACCCTGGACTTCCCAGCCCCCAAACCGTGGGAAATACGCTTCTGTTGTGTAAGTGCCGCACTCTACAGTAATTTGTTAAAACAGGCCAAGCTGAGTAGGATAGCACCCCAAACTGGGAGGCAGAGGAGCCCGGCCAAATCCCACGTCCTGGGTCCCGGGCAGTGGTGGGAGGTGGAGTTGGTGAGCCATTGTTGGCATGGGGCAAGGAGATGGGGCTGGCTTTGGAGGGTGTGGAGGTGGATGGGCAGACGGGGAGCTTCCGCTTTCCTGGCCGAGTCTTTCACATCTCCCCTTTCCTGCCACCCCCTAAGGTTTCCTTGAAGGTCTCCTGCAGGGTGATCTTCTGGGAGCCCAAGTGATGGTCTGGGGTCTGCTGGGCACCTCAGCCCAGGGCCAGCTGACAGCAGGACACGCAATTGAGAACGCTGGCCAGCTCCGTGGCTGCGGGTCATGAGGGGCAGGAGGGCCAGCTGAGGGGGGAGGCGCACTGGTCTGAGCGGGGCAGGGATACAGCCCCTCCCTCCTCCCTTCACAGCCTCCTCCCAGCAAGGACAGAAAGCTATCTCCGTGGAAATATACACTGACCTATGAGAAAAGAAAGTTAGAAATAAGCTGTCGAGGCAAAGATAACAAAGGGTAGGAGGCTGCAGGGGGGGATTCCAGCCTGCATTTCACTCCCGGCATCCGGCAGAGGGCACGGAAACTAGTACGCCATTTATAGTGTCCGCAAGACCAACACAGGCCCTTTGCTCANTCTCTCAGAAATAGATAAAGCATTAAAAAAGAAAAAAAAAGCTTGCACTAGGCCATTAAAAAAAAGGCAACCAGTGTCCTCAGCCGCTGCCTGTCAGCGTCCTGAGCTGGCCTTTCTCCTCCTCTTCCTCTTTCTTGTCCTACTTCTCTTGTTCCACGTTCGCTTCCTCCTCTCTGCCTTCTCCCGTCTGCACACGTTGGTGAGACGGTCCTGAGGGCCCAGGAAGTGCTCGTGGGCACCTCCGCCTTCAGCCTGCAGACTGTCTCCACCACGCGCGGTGGGGCTGGGTGGGGCTGCGGTGTGTTCCGGGGCTCCCTTAAGGCTCCTTCCGGTCTTCACCTGTGTTAGAGGTGACCAGGGACCAAGGACCGAGGCTGCTGCTGTCAGGTGGCAGCTCCTGCTGGGCCCAGAAGGGCTGTGCGTCTCTGCGTCTCTGCGTTTGCCTCTGCGCAGGGCCCAGGGCCGCTAGGGGCCTAGCACCAACAAACTGCGGAGAGAAGGGGAGCGAGGGAAGGAAGAGCCAGCGTGTGCACAGGTGGTGAATGCAGGAGTAAGTAGCTTCCTGCATCCCGCACCCCGTTGTCAGGTGAGCCTTAAGAGTCGTGGGCCCCGTCACTGTCCTGTTGAGATCCCTCCAGCAGCTTCCCCCGGTGGCAGAATCAAATCCCAGGCCTCACCTGCCCAGTCCTGCTCTGTTGCCACACCCCCCCCCATGCCCCGCCCCAGCCTGCCCTGACCCCCGGGAGCAGTGAACACAGGCCGGCCTGGGCCTGGGGTTTCCGTGTGCCGGTGCACTCTCTCCCCGGCCGGGCCCCCAGGCTGACCTGTGTGTGTTGAAATCAGACCTCTAGCTGGGATGGCGCCCCTGGAGATCAGAGGGATGGAGCAGAGCAGGTCAGGGTGCTCTCCCCTTGTTCTCTCCCTCGGTGTCATGGGCTGGCTGTGGCTCTTGACCAAAGGCTATCACTTCTCTCGAGGAGGCAGACTCTAAGGTCCCACCACCACTTACCCCCTCAGGGTGGTAACAGCTTTGCTGACCCTGGTCCTGGGCTGCCGGCCTGTTCCTTAGGTTTCCCTATATCCTTCCCCTTTTCGAATACCTGTTCTGTAGAGAAACCCTCCTTGAATTTTTCTATTTTTTTAAAATTTTTAATGTTTTATTTATTTCTAGGAGAGACAGCGTGAGCAGGGGAGGGTCAGAGAGAGAGGGAGACACAGAATTGGAAACAGGCTCCAGGCTCTGAGCTGGCTGTCAGCACAGAGCCCACGGGGCTCGAACCCACGAACCGCGAGATCATGACCTAAGCGAAAGTCAGACGCTTAACCGACTAAGCCACCCAAGCACCCTGAATTTTCCTGTTTTAAATGTGCTACCTGTTTCCTGTCGTGGTTCAGACTGCCACCCCCCCCATCTCCAGGCCTCTGTACTTACTGTTCCCACTTCCTGGCATGCTGTTCCCTCTGGTCTTTATATCCATAACTAGTTTTCAACTTTAAAGTCTCAGCCTGACTGGCACCTTCTCAGAGAGGAGTCACCTCCAGCCAAGGGCAACCTCTCACCTGGCTCGTCTCAATCCCTTGACCGTGAATTATTTTCTCAATGGTACTTATTAGTGTCTGAAATGTTTTTCTGACTTCCTCCTCTGGCGTGGAAGCTCTAAGAGACCAGAGGCTTTCTCTTTCGTTTGCCTCTGTGTCCCCTGGGCCCTGGGCAGTGTCTAGCGCAGAGCAGGCACTTGCTACAAATGTTTATTGAATTTATAAATAAGATGGGTTTCATGTTCGAATCAGTGAGTAGCATGAATGAATGAATGCACAGACGGGCAAGTAAATATGCGAAGTAATTTGGAGGAGGAGTGGATTTGGGCAAATAGGTAACAAATGAATGAATGCATAGATGTGTGAGGGAAGGAAGGAAGGATAGTGAACGGCTACCAGGTGGGTGTGTGGGCTTGTTTGAACATTCAGTGGGTGACCGAGTTGTTTCTGTCCACTCGGCAGAACAGGGGCCTCGTGGAACCCAGGAGGTGAGGCGGGGCTTTGGTGTGTGTGTGGGGGGCGGCGGGGAGCTGGAAGAGGAAGTCCTGAGACCTGTGACGCGGGCAGAGTACAGCGCATGGCAGACCCTCCCCGCCTGACGGAGGCCAGTACAGGCCTTCTGCCCCACAGGGTGGCGCCTTGCAGGTCCTTGCTTCTCTGCCCCAGAGCAGCTCCTTCTCCCCCCAGAGCCCTCTCTATCGGAAGGTTCTCCTAGAAAGGGCACACATATCAGCCATCTACTCCTGCGTGCAGATTCACAAGAACTGCTCACACAGCCAAAAACTCCTCACGGACCAGCTTCTGTGGGAAGTCTTTGCACTGAGGGAGCCAGGCCCAGTGTCCACACGCAAGGGGCTGGTGGTCCCATAGGGGCTGGTGAACAGCGTGGGGTCCCGCGATGGGGCTGTGGACTTCAGGGCAGCTTGTGCTGTCCTCTCTCTGCTCCGTTAGGACACACCCTGTGGGTGCTGCCAGAGAGTAGGGGAGAGGTGGGGCACCCCCTCCCAGGCCAGCATGGCACCCCTCCCTGCCTCCTTCATGCCCTTCTTGGCGGACACAATCTTTTCTCATCCGTGAGCTCCTGTAACCCTCACCCAGGGCGGAGAAATGGCCATTGCCTTTCACAGCGGGACACCAAGACCAGAGAGAGGCTGTGGCTTGTCTGCGGTGGCCCATGGAATCAGCACCTGCCCGTCTCTCCTCCAGACAGTACCCACGTCTAACTACTATCCCTCAGCGCCTGCACAAGGCCAGCAGCTCAGTGAGGGCACAAGGCAACCCTCATGGGTTGAGCCCTGCTTCTCTGATCCAGCTGTCCTTAAGTGTGAGTGTGCGTGTGCGTGTTTCCTGAGAGGAGCCGCAGAACCCTTCTGCTATGGGTTGAATTGTGTCCTCCCAAAATTCATATATTGGAGTCTTGACCTCCAGTACCTCAGAATGTGACCTTATTTGGAGATAGGGTCTTTACAGAGGGAATTAAGTTAAAATGAAGTTGTTAGGCTGGGCCCTAATCCAATCTGACAGCCTCTTCACGTAAAGGGGAAATGTGGGTCCAAAGACTCATGCCTTGTGCAGTTAAAGGCAGAGACTGGGTGATGTTTCCACGAGCCAAGGAGTGCCAAGATTGCCAGCAAACCACCGGAAGCCAGATTCTCCCTCACAGCCATCAGAAGGAGCCAACCTGGCTGATGCCTTGATTTTGGACTAGAAGACTCCAGAAAGGCGGGACAATACAGTTCTGTTGTTTAAGCCACCCAGCTGGTGGTGTTTTCGTATGGCAGCCTGGGGAAACTCAAACTCTGTCTGGGCTGCAGGCCTCTAGAGCTTTAGAGGGGAGGACCTACTGTGCGTAGGCTTGAAGGGGCAGTGTGATGGCAAGAGTGGACAGGAGGCTGGGGATAGGAACTGAGTTCAGTCCCAGATCTGCCACTCACTTGTTATGCTCCATCTTCCTGCCTGTGAACTGAAGGGGTGGGGGCTTAAGATTGCTTGGGCCCCTCCTAATTTGTATATACTTTCTTGCGGAGCAGTGAAGAGGGGTCCCAGCAAGGCTGGAGGCCCAGCTCAGGTGAGCAGGTGTGCTAGCAGGGAGTGAGCCCCAGAGCTCAGCTCCCACTTCTTGAACGGAGGTCAGTCCTTTGCCCAAGGTGCCTCCCAGCAGGGTCCATGGCAAGCCTAACGTCCTCCTCTGATGCTTTCTTCTCTGCCCCTGGGTGGCCTTGGTGCTGTGTGTGTGTGTGTGTGTGTGTGAGAGAGAGAGAGAGAGAGAGAGAGAGAGAGAGAGAGAGAGGGAGGCCTGGCTGTTTGGAAGACATCTTTCTGAAGGAGGGAGCAGTGAGTAGATCCCGCTGGTATCCTGTGAGTTCCAGTGCGGCCTCTCCAGGCTGCCTGGATGGGTGGCCTGTGGCCCTTGGACCCGCTATGCAGAGGTACAATTTGTCTTTGTCTGGCCAGGGCTTCTGAGGACCATGGAAGCTGATCACATGCCCCATCAGCATTTTCTTGGGGTCCTTGGTGGGAAGCCTGATGCCCTGTTTCTCTGACTTCTCTTCCTGCCTGCCTCCAAGGCTTTCCGAAAGCCATCCCAGGCAGTCAGGCCACTCAGCACCAAACGGACAGCAGCATCTTAAAACAGACAGTTTACCACTGTCAGAAGGTTGTAGAATATTCCTCTGCCTCCATGCTTTCGGGTGCCTTAAAGACTGTATCCTAGGAAGGTCCCCGGTGAGGTACTTAACGCAAGGCTCTGTCCTCAGCCAGGGCTTCTCAGGCTACTCTCAATTGTTAATTTCATGACGCCGAAGGGACATGAAGATACTGGTTGGCAGCACTGAATTTATAAAGCTTCAGTGTTTGAAAACATGGGTTTGAAAACTGATTGTCTGAGTGTACGGTGGTGAGATATGTTTCATAGTTCTCTTTATGTAAAGAATCTGGGGGTCATAGTGGTACTGAAGGTCAGGGCAAGCTGACAATCCAGAGCAAGGAAGCACAGCTGAGGTTGTATTCATGTAGGAATGGTTTTTTGAGCAAGGAGGTAACAAGTCAGTTGTTTCGGGCTCATCTGACTCCCTATTTACCCAACGTAGGAATTCTGCCTGCAAACCGCCCGTGCCAAGGAGTTTTCCTGCTCTTGAGCTGTTCCCTGTTAGGAAGTTCTTCCTTGTATTCTGCCTCCTTGTGATTTTATTCAATAATATTTTTCAGGTGGGTACTAGATGACATACTGTTTTTACCTTTGCTTTCTGGCACTCACTAAGTTTATCTGCTCTCCTGTCCTCATCTTTCAGGCCTCTTCTTCTCTCGGGAGGACAGCCCCTCCTTCTGCACCAGTTTTTGCTAGCACATGGCTTGGAGAAACTTTCCCTCTTGGTTGTGACCCACATTATCATTCTCCCATTAATCTTTATCTTGAACTCCATATGGAGTGTGGTGAGGTCACCATCTCCCTTGTTCTAATGATGATACTCCTATTGATGCAACCAGAGGCGGAGGCATTCACACAGGTGCTGTGAATCCCTAAGCCTCATCGACCAGAGTTTGTGACCCTGGATGTTTCTTCAGAAATGGCTCGTTCATTCTCTCCTATAGGGCCCTGCATTAAATCACACTGTGATTTAGACAACTGGGCTCCATTTTCAGCTCCATCCTGGCTACAGCCTTTCCTTTTCCCATCTTCCTTGCTGTTGTACCAGCACTGAGGCCTCCCCTCCGCACCCTAGTCAGGGCTTTGCAATTTCAACCTGTCTACACTGAGAAGGGTTTATTACTTGGCGTGCCCTAAGGCCTGGATCAGAGCATACTTTCTCTCTCTAGGACTCCGTTTCTGGAGTCAGTCCAGCTCCCTTCCAGAGCCCCTCTGGCCCTGACACCTGATGTGCCAAATGCGAGATGTGCGCATTTTTGCGTCCATGACCCACCAGCAGGATCGACATGTTGGTGGCGTCACTCATCACACGGCGGTGGTGGAGGCTCATCCGGATCATGGGGAGAAAAGTGTTCCCTCTACCCCCCACGAATTTCAGGGAGAGGCACCACCCACAGGGAGCATCAACCTTAGCATCCATGTGGTTACCCGTGGGAGGTGCAGTGATCGGATCTGATCAAAGGCGGGGGGACGTGTGCTTTTGCCGGTGAATCCCCTTGGCCTTGGAGCAAATCTCCCACTTGGCAGGCGGGAGTCTCACTTGATCGGGGGCTGAGTTCTACGAGCAACTGTAAATTCTCAGTAAAACAGCCCCGTTGGGCCTAATTTCAACCACTTAACCCAGGGGTTACACTCTTGAAGTGTGCTGCCAAACGCGTTCCTCTCCCGGCCGGGGAACCACAGCTCCGGAGCGCCCCTGCAGCTATATTACCACCAGCCATTCTGCTGTCACCTGCCTGGCCAGGAGCTGGAGGNACTCCCACTGGGGGAGCTGCCTGGTGTCACTTCTTGGCGAACGCAGGTCTGCGTTGACTGCCACTGCTCCCGTCCTTGTGTGACCAAGCTGCTGGGCAACCCAGTGGAAGCCTGCTGAGCTTTGGACGCCCTGTCTAAAAGCCCGACCGACTCAGGTGCTCAGTCGAGTTGGCCAAACGGCAGCTGAAATGGGCACGCAGAGTCCAAACCCCTGGTCGACTTGGTTAAATACCGGTGAGCTGGCCCAAATGGTGCCCAAACGACCCTCCAATGTGGCCCAAGGGATGGATGCCTTCCGAACGACTGGGTCAAACTATGACGAAACATTGATTCGGTTTAAATAACAGGTCAACTTAGTCCAATCATACCAAGGTGATTGTTCAACCTAGTCAAGCAAGCAATTAGCTTGATCAAACAATGCTCAAACAACCTGTTTTCAGAGGTAAGCGACGCCAAAACACCAAACCAACTGCGTATCTAGCCACTGGGTCACACCACACCGGAATAGTGTGTCAGCTGGGGCAAATGATAGCTGCAGGGCCAGTCTGCTGTAAACAGCCTATCCACCGCCTCAAACCATGTCAAAATATTTGGATTAATGTACTCAAACATCCAGTCTGTTCAATCAAACCTATTCAGGTCGGTCAATGGATGCCAAAACACCCCTCCAACGTACACAGTCAGTCAGCTGGGTCTCGCCGTGACAGAGCAACTGGTCAGCTCGGTGAAACAACCCGTCACCACAGCCAGACAAGCAGTCAACCCACATGAAGCAAAAGCAGCAGGTCACACCGGTCACCAGGCAGTAACAAAACACCCACTCCGTTCTGTCAAACAACCTCTCAGGCGGGAGAGGCCGTGTCTAAACATTCAGTCAGTCCCACGAAGGGCTAGTTGTCTTGATACTGTGAAACCCAAACAACCACTTAACTCGGTCGAATGAACGACAGGGCCAAGTCCTTCGAGTGCACCTCTGCTCTGTCCAGCGTTCCCAGCTAAGCGACGCAGGAAGAGACGGGGACATTGCCAAGGGATGGCTCACTCCTCTGTTTTTTTTTTTTTTAATTTCTTTTATTTCTGAGAGATAGAGAGAGAGAGAGAGACAGCGTGAGTAGGGGAGGGTCAGAGAGAGAGAGAGAGAGAGAGATACAAAATCCGAAACAGGCTCCAGGCTCTGAGCTGGCAGTCAGCACAGAGCCCGATGTGGGGCTCAAACCCACGAACCGTGAGATCATGACCTGAGCCAAAGTCGGACACTCAACCGACTGAGCCACCCAGGCGCCCCTCACTCCTCTGTTTTTGACCAGAGCTCCCGGACACTCAGTCTCAGAACATCCGGAGAGAAAGCAGACCTGTCCCTCGACTGGGTAAATAAACCTTCTCGTGTGGAGGTTGGGTTTCTTGGAGAGAAGTGGGTGGAGGGGAGCAGGTTTGAGAAGACTGCTTCTGTCCCTTCCCCCAGCCTGCAGTGGGGTGCAAAGAGCCCGCACCAGTGTCCCTTGTTGCAAAGTAATTGGGACGAGGATGTCTTTTTCCAGTGGCCAGATCACTGAGTTGTGAGGCTGCTCCGTGCCTGAGGGACCTAGTTGTGAGCCGTGACCTGGCGTGTGGGGTTAGTTAATTCTCAGAGCACGGCACCAGCCCCACGATCTGAGCCTGGTTTCCAAGGCCTGAGCCTTGCACTGGGACCAGAACTTTCCTGTCAATTCCAAGAGCTCTGGTGATCATCACTCATTTGTAGCTTACTGATGACAGTGACACTCCTGAGTGTCAGCACTGGGCTAAGAAGCCCTTTTCATACTCCAGCACATGTTTATCTTGATAGAACTCGAGGAGGCCAACACTGTTATTACCCCCATTTTACTGATGAGGTTTATGGGGGCTCATGGGGGTAAAGAAAGGTGTCTAAGGCCACAGAGCTATTGAGTGGCGGGGCAGGATTTGAAACTGGTTCAGACTTTAGAAGCCAACTGTCCCTTCAGAATACTTACTGAAGGAAGGGGTGAAGGGATGAGTTGGCTTGCGCTGAAATACACCGAAGGCGTGACGGGCCGTAAGGAGCCCCTGCGTGTGTCTGCATTTGCGGCGGCTGTAAGAGAATGCCTTCGTTCTGGGGGACACTCAGGTGTAGACAAGTCGAGAACCTGAATTTCAGTAGGACACACTCTCAACTTTGAATCCACTCTGGGGCTAACCTCTCTTGCCCAGGAAAGCCTAATGGGTATTACTCACTCTCCCAGAGGCCAGTAGGTCCCGGGGTACCTGGACACACGGGAAGCCTTGAGGTCTGGCTTATAGGACAGGGGGCAGGCGACTTCCTGAGATCTGCCCAGTCCTTCCCACTAAAAGCCCACTTGGCGCCTGCCTCGGGTACCTGGGCAGCAGGTCTGAGCTCCCTCTTGACCACAATTGACACCCTCCCTTCATTCAAGGAAAGTCATGTTGACTCACTCCCCGTATTAGGCACAGACCATTTTATTGAACGCTAACGCAAATCACCGGGGCAGGAAATGTCGTAAAGAGAAAAGTAATCTTCTGACGGAAAAATAAATTATCAGCAGTGTTCCGAAGGAAAAGAAACATTCTTAAATAATTTCTCTTGCTGTTGGTATTGGCTGGCAGTGTGGGCCAGCCAAGCAAATGGTAATTTCCAAATTAGATTATACATTATGTCATATTAGTTTTATATTAGAAAAACAAACGGGATCAGAGGAGAAGTGCCAAGGTTGGCGGGCCGTGCTCGCCACGTGACCGGCTGTGTTTCCACTGCAGAATGTTTAATGATTCCGGGAGCGGTGGAAGAGCAAACATTCAGACCAGAATGGGGGCGGGTGCAGAGTGGCTGCATGGAGGTGGGCCCTCCCAGGAGGGAAAGGACAGGTCCCAGGCCAGGAAGTGTGGCTAGCAGCCCGGGTGGGGAGCCAGAGAGCATGCTCGGGACATGGTCCAGCCTTTGCTTTCTCGGGACCGGGACTCTCCCTGGAGGGGCTGCACCACAGCGCTGGCTGTGGGAAGCTCTGTGGCAGGAAGTGTGCACAGGAACAGCAGGTGGAGGTGCCCATGCGGGGTCCCAAGAAGGGAGGACCTGATGCGGTCCTGGGATGTCCTCGCTTCCCCGCAGAGCTGCTTGAGGGGCGGGGGGGACAGACATGTCTGTGTCTTCCCAGAACGCAAAGCCAGGGAAATGCTAGGCAGGCCGACTTTAATTCGGAGCCCTATTGCCAGCTCGCCTTTCCTGTGGGCTTGTATGCGCCAGGTGACTTACCTGCACTTACTTACTACTCCCCGCAGCAGTGCCGGCAGGGCAGGGAGGGAAATGGCGAGCCAGAGGGGTTGAGTACCCTGCCTGAGAGTCCTCTGTTGGGAAGTGGCAGAGCCACACGGACCGAGGCCGTAGGGCCTGCAGTCTTCACCAGCGCACCGCTGGGTGATGCTTATGCCTACACAAAGCTCAGTGTTCTGTAATGGGATCCTGGTGTGTGGCACAGAGAGGGGGATGACCAATTGCTGGACAGGAGGGCTCAGTTGATTAAGTGGCTGACTCTTGATTTCAGTTTAGGTTAGATCTCATGGTTCGTGAGTTTGAGCCCCACATCAGGCTCTGTGCTGACGGTATGGAGCCTGCTTGGGATCCTCTCTCTCCTTCTCTCTGCCCCTTCCCCACTTGCTCTCTCTCTCTCTCTCTCTTTTTCAAAATGAATACATAAACATAAAAAAAGAGGGTTCCTGCAGCCACTGAGGCATCCGACCCCTGACCCCTAAAGCCCTTTTCTCCCTAAGACCACTGCTTGGACATCTCCACTTGTTTGCATGTGAATCCGGGCAAGTATCTTTTACCAAACTGTGAGCTTCTCATGGGCAGGGATTTTGTCTGATTATCTCTGGGTTCTCTGTACCTAGAACAGAGCTTGATACTACTATTGATGGTCACAGCAGAGACAGGAAAAGCGAGGGATCTAGATGGCTAGAACTGGAAAGGTGTCAGGGGCTTAGGAGACTGGGTGGGGTTCATGGACCTCAGATATCCGCTGAGCTGTTTCCTAGGCCATGGCGAGCATCTCTAAGGAGTCATGGTGCACGTGCCTTTACAGTCTCAAGTGGTCACGGCTTGCCGTCAACGTTAGCACCCACAGAAAGCCTACCCGCCACGGCTGCTCTAGCCCACCTTCTGTTTGCAACTGAGAAAACTGATAGCAAAGGGAAAGAGAGACAGCTTGTCTGAAGTCACACAACCAGTCATGGACACGATGAGACCCACTTTCCAGAGCATACAATGAAGTTAAAAGGGAAACATTAGAATGGATTATTTAAGAAGCGTCTGGCAATTAAGGGCCATGTGCCTAGCTCCGACTGCATGGAGCTCAGATGAAGAGACAGAAGAGAAATCTAGGGATGAGTCAGGCAGCAAGGCAGGCGGGAAGCCCATCACTTTGGACGCTCCTGTTCTCAAAATATTTTCTGTATTGCTCAGGACTTCTGGGTTCTAGTTCTAGATCTTTCCCTTTGGCAGTGGAAGTCCTCTCTCCGCACCTCAATTTTTTCCATCTGTAAATGAGGGCAGACACGGCGCGCCAGCTCTCTGAGATGTAAAATCCCTTCTGACTCCGATATTCCAGGATTCTGTGGTCCCAGAAGTCTGCCCAGATTCTCCCAAGACTCCACTGCTCCTTGGAGAGATCCAGGCCCACGGAAGCTGCAGTAATGCGCTTCGACCACCAGGGGGAGAGGGAGCATTCTGCATGATTCCTCCTTACCTTCTGTTCTGACCCCCCTGGTGGCCTGGAGGGTTACTGCAATTCTGACTTCCTGGAGTACTCCGTCGTACTCAGCTTCCCGGCATTATTTACTCTGAAAACATGTGTATTCATTTACCAAACCTGCCTTGGGTCCCTCCTCTGGGTCAGGCCCCTTGTTGAGTGCTAGGGACCCTTCTCTGCCCTTGGAGGAGCGCACACTCCAGGGAGAAGGCAGAAATGCGTGGAGGCCACTCAAAGGCAGCATGTGCTGTGACTGGGGTAGTGGAGGCCCCATGGAAATGCAGGGGGGCCTTCCTGGTAAGTGTTCCGGAAAAAGTGATATCTGAGCCCAATCCTGAAGGATGAGGTGGAGCTTGATAAAAGGGCAGGGGTGGGGGTAAATGCTCCAGGTAGAGGGAATAGTATAAGCAAAGACCCAATTGTAGGAGACAGAGTGAGCTGAAGGTAGGGAATTGCAGCTGGTGCTGTGGACGGGCAGTACCGTGTATGTGAGGGGCAAGGGTGGTGGGCAGGGATAAGCATTCTTTCACTCAAAAGTATTTATTGACTCTCTACTGAGCATCAGGCTAAATTGTGCAAGGCCTTGAATGCAGTGCCAAATCTGGAATCATTTTCCTTCCTGGGCTCTGGCCTGTGTGCCCAAAACATTTATAAGAAGAATCGGTTTCTGAATTTAGTTAATTACTGTTTGGCTTCTTCTGTCTTCCCATGGAGATAGCTACCCTCAAGGGAGTTGGGGCAGGAAATTGGCCCCAGGCCCAGAAATAGCATCAGGGACAGTGAAGTCTAGGACAGGTGAGACAGCAAGGGTGAGAGACAAGGCCCGGCCTGGCCGGCTCCCTCTCCCCCTGGCTGTCGCTCTCTCTCTTTGGCTGCCCCTGTCTCCTTAAGCACACGGGGTCCAGAGCTGTCTTCTTCCCCAGTCACCGTGGTTGGTCCCACAGCTGGGTGCTTGCTCCCGAGGGGAGGGTGTTGGCATGAGGGGCTGGCTGGTGCACCGGACACAGTTGGGCTCAGAGGCTGCAGTCAGTGGCTGAAGGCGCAGGAGGGCAGAGAAATCCCTTGGGGTAAGAGCTTTATGAAGGCAAATCCCAGAATGGGGGTGAAATGGTGTCTTAGCCAGGAGACAGAGCCGTATCAGCTGGGGGGATGGGTGGGCCCAGACCCTGAAAGTCCCAGTGGATGGGAAGCAAGAGGGAACCATCATGAATTGCACGATTATAGTGTCCCTGGAGCCTTGCTTATATTCTCTCACTAAAACGCCGCCATAACCTTGTGAGGGAAGGTGATTCCCCATGCTGTGGTTGGGTTTGATAGTAGTAGCTCCCGCACGGGGAGGTTAGGTGATTTCCCCAAGGTCACGCAGTCAGACTGTTGTACTTTTGGGATCAAAACTCAGTGTCTCTGACTCTGTAGTCACTTCTCTGCAGTGTGTCGCTGTGGCTCTTTGCATTTCTTGCCTCCCTTCTTTCCAAGACACGGGGAGCCACAGCCCTCCTCATCTTCACGCTCTTCTCTCTCTGTCTGGGACACCAGCTCTTCTGTCCGTGTTCTTTACTTGGTGCAATTCTCATGTTTTCAGGTCTGACTCATAAATCCTTTGTGGAAATTTCTTTGAGACTTCTAGGTAGATTTTATTTTATTTTGCCCATCCATCTATCATTCATTCATCATCCACCATTCATCCCTTGACCACTTAGCTTCTTTCAGAGGGATTTCTGAGTGTCCAGGTAGTTTGTCGTCACTTCCTCTGTGGCCCATGGGACTTTGTCAACAGCTGAGCACCATCCCCCCCCCGATGGCCTGGGGGGGTCCCCCAGGGTGAGAGAGGGCCTGACTTCCTGTCCCGGTATTGCCAGACAGAGTCTGCTTCCCGTCCACCTTACCTTGACTCTTCTCTTACACAAAAAAATTCTTAAATTTGGCCTGTTCCCCCAAGGGAGAATGCCAGTGTCTGGAGTGACTTTGGGTTGAAATTGAGAGCTTTTTTTTGGTGTGTGCTAAGAGAGACACTTGCAGATGGCTGCTGTGTGGTGGGAAAACTGACCTGGGGAACACTGCTAACAAGTGGATGCTTTTGCTCTTCCCTAAGACCACAGGTTTCCCCTAGAGTTGTAGAGAGTTCTGGACATTTCAGGGATGCTAGGCTCACCTCGTCAGCCCAGGCTGGGCAAATCTTTGCTTAAAACTAGGGAAGGCACAAGGACTTGATATGTTTTTGGGGGGCTCGTGGGGAGATGTTGGGGCATGAACCGGTTCTAGACAGGATGAGCTGAACATTCATCAGTTTCCTTCTAAATTGTATTGTGGTAACAGCCACACCATAGCAAGCCCCAAATAGGAGCTTTACACTAACAAGTTTACTTTTCCTCCACATTGTATTTTGTCTGTGGTGGCTGCGGGCTCACTGTGGCTCTGCTCCATGTGCCCTCTCTATTCCAGGATCCTTGTGAAACAGCCGCCCCTGCTCAGAACATGACCTACTCGGGGCAGAGAGCAAAAAAGAAACTTGCTTGGGTCACACAATAGCTCTTGATGTCACCTTCACTCCTATTCCATCTATCCAAGCAAGACCCATGGCTGAGTCCAGNCCTGGCAGTGCGTGGGGACCTCGGAAAGCCTCTTACAGGGAAGGGGGAGTGAGTAATCAGGAGCCAGCACACAGTCTGTCACCGGTCAGAACCTTCGCGCGGCCGCAAGCCAGCTCCCTCTGCCAGCCTCGTGTGGCCCAGGCGCGTGCTTTCCCAGTTTAAGAATCTGTGGTGTCTGTGGAGAAAATGGATCCCCAAATTAGACATGAAAAGTGTGACTCAGGCTGTGGGGGTCACGTTGGAGTGCAGAGAAAGGAGGGCAGGAGGGGGCAAGCCGGATCGACCCTTCCTCGATCCCTTGCTGGCAAACTCCTACTTGTCTTCCTTGGTCCAAATCTAAACGCCACCCTTATGAAGCCCTTCGGGATTTGCCCACCGAGCCGAGCTGGGTGCCCTTCCTCTGTGCTCCCATGCCCTTTCGCTTTTCACGCTTCACACCTACCACTGCGTGTGGGGCCTGTGTACGTGCCTGAACTCCCAGGGAGCACTGGTGTGCCGCACCTGGCTCCCACCCACATGTGACACTTGACCATGTGCATCTCTTCCCGGCTCCACGTTCTGTGGCCTGCGGGCATCTTGAAAATTGGCCACGGCAGGGGCATCTACATCCCAGAAAGCAGCAGGCCCCGTGGATAAGGATCATTTTCCTTCCACGAGGCAGCTGTTAAACCCTTGCATCTGCCGTTGCCCTAGAGTGTGGACGGCGTGAGGGCCCACGTGCCTCGAGCGCCTTGGTCTTCCTCCAGCGTCCGCGGCAGGAGCCGCTGCTCCAGAGGCGTGGCTGACTGTGGCAGGGGCACGAGTGAGTGCACTGAGGATGGCGGACGGAGCAGCGAATGGACGCGTGTCTGGCTGGGCTGGAGCTCCGTCTGAGCCCGTTCTGGCTCCCGGGACCTCCTCCTCCTCCCAGACCACTGGCCCCATGCCCATCCTCCCGGGGGAGGTCCTGCAAGCCGTTTTGGCCCTTGCCCTCCAAATCTCAGAGCTTCTGGAATTGAGAGTGTTTCCAGAGGGAGTAAAGGAGAGGAGAAGGCTGAGCTGCGTGTCCTGAAGAAGCCTAAGGGGGGGGAGAGGAGGGCCATGGCCACGCCTACGTGTCCTACGCAGCTTTGCTGGCAGGCGGTAAGAGCCCCAGGAGGAAGGGCTGTGGGGGCACCCAGGGCACATGCGGGTGGTGGCAGAGGGAGGCCAGACAGGCAGGGCCACGTGCTGGGGGAGGGTGCAGTTGGTGTGGGACGAAGTGCCCTCCCCCCGCGCCCCACACCTTGGTGTCATGCGGGATCCCCAAGTATGGAATGACCCCAGAAACGTGGGGGGAAGAAATTCCCAAGCTCGAGACCTGCGGTTTATGCTGCCGCTCATGAATGATTTGGACCTGAGGCTGGAAAATGTTTTCTGTAAAGGGCCTTCTAATAAGCAGTCTCAGCATTGTGGACCATGCTGTCTCCGTCATAACCATTCAACTCCGCCGTTGCAGCCGCAGACATATGTAAATGAACGAGCATGGTTGTGTTCCAAGAAAACTTTATGTATGGACACAGATCTAAATTTTATATGATTTTCATTTGTCTTAAAATGTTCTTTTTTTAAATTTCCCCCCAGCCACTTAAACCTGTAAAAGGCAATCTTCACTCACAGGTAGTGGCTCGATTTGGTCCATGGGCCAGTGTTTGCTGACTGGGACCCAGAGGCTGAGTGTGTGGACAAGCCAGTCCATGGGTACAAGGCAGTAAGGTCTGTGCCTCGGGGAGAAAGCACCTTGCCCAGGGAGCATGGCACGAACCTGTCTGGAGGGAGGACGCCGCTTCCTCTCTCCCTCTGCACTCCTCTCCCGCCAGCCCTGCTCTCGTTCCTGAGGTCCTGGTGCATTCCACAGCTTTCTAGGGCGCTTGCTTACAAGCAGCTGGGGCCCCGATCAGCGGGTGACCAGGCAGCCGGCCTCCGCGAGGCTGGCGGGCCGGTGGTGTTCTGTCTCCGGGAAATGAGTGTGGACACGGCCTGGGCCCAGTGGGGCGGCCCACCCTGGTCTGCCCAGATCAGGTTCCCGGCGGCGTCTGAGCACTGTAAACACAGCGGCTGGACAGGCCACCTCTTCCGAGGCCCACTGAAGGTGGCCCTGCCCAGGAGGAAAGCGGGATTGGGGCTGACAATTTGACATAAACCACAGGGCAGTGGCCGGTGGCTGGGGAAGCCCAGAGACCACCCCTCCCACCACCAGCGTCCCCATGCTCGCTCTAGTGGCAGCTGCTCTCAATTACCTTGTGGAGCCAGGGGTCTTTGGAGTGGGGAGGCCCCTGAGAGATCCCCCAGCTGCCCCTCCTGGCAGGGATAGGGAAACTGAGGTGTGGACACTTGCTTAAGCCAGGTCGTCACTGCCAGACGGGACTACTAGCCTCCTAAGACAGGGCTCTGGACCCCTCCCAGGGTGACCTGGAGAAGAAAGACCCTGGACGGCACCTGGGACTGTGCCTCTTAGCCTTTAGCCGCCCCAGTGGAAGTCCTTTAGGACCCATCAAGGAGCACTGGCGTAGGAGTGGTGGGACCTGATCATCAAAGCCACCATTGACGGAGGGTCCTGGCCATACTCCTCGAGCTGTGGAATGCTCGTTTCGAGATGAGGACACAGGCTAGGAGTGGTGAAGTGACTTGCCCAACGTCACTCAGCCAGCTAGTGGGAGAGCCACATTTAAGCCCAGGCGTGTCAGAGTTCAGATTCTGTTCTTCATCGTGACCTCTTTTCTCAGCCCCAGCCCTGGACTTACTGTGAGACCGGGGCAGCTCCCTGCCCTTCTGGGCTGCTGTGGGTGTTCTCCAAGGATTCTCTAGGCTCGGGGTGCTGAGCTTGCCGCCCACCCGAGGACCCCCCACTGCGGCGGAGCCACAGCCCAGATGCCCTTGTACAGACCCCTGCCCCTCACCCTGTCCTTCTGACATTATGGGAATCTCACGGCTCAGGCCTCGCCTGTGACACATTCCCAACCCTCTGGCCGGGACCCTGTGGACCCGGAGGCGGGCCTGGCCCAGGGCTTGCTGAGTGCTCCTCAAGGACTCCAGCAGGACAGCTGTCACTTCTCTTTCTCATCTTGCACCCAGCCAGCTGTTGCTGTGACACTTCTGTCAGACCAGCCGAGCCAGACCCGGGGGCAGGCGCGGGCCCCGCGTTTACGCACTCAGGCGAGGGGACCCAAGGGTGTGGTCGGTGAGCCCCTACTGTGTGTTAGGCTGGTGAATGCTTAGCGCATGCCGGCTCTTGGGCCTTTTGTAGCTGGCCTGCTGTCCCCACGGGAGCTCGTCCGTGGTAGATGCAGGTGCGTGCACATGGATCACGTGTGTGCAGAGGCACGGGGTGCTTGTATGTATACTTGTAGCCACTGGACATGCACATCAGCTCCCCATGTCCAAGTAGGCTCTTGTCGGAGGACACACACACACACACACACACACACACACACAGAGGCTCATATGTGTACATACATAAGCACACCCCCACACATGCAGCTTCTCTTGTAGGAGGACACACACATTCGTGTGTGCACACATGCACACCACACACTGCACACTCTTGTCGGAGAGGAGGACACACACACACTCGTGTGTGTGCCTGCACGCACACCCCACACGTGTACACCCTCTTGAACGTTTCCACTGGCAGCTCTGGCAGGCGTGCTGCTGCCCAGACTCAGGATTAACAATCCTCTCCAGGGTTTTTAGACTTTCACCTTTTTGTTCCTGACACATTGCAAAGTTCTGCTCAGAATCAGATCTAAGGGTGGGGGCTGGGGGGCCCGAGAATGGAAAAGCAAGCAATTTGGAAAATTCCTGTCATTTTTGAGTTCTTTCCAAAGACACCCACGAGGACCATGGAGGGGCCTGTGACGTCCAGCCTCACGCTGGCCCCACGCTGCAGGGCAGGCCGCTCGCCCTCTTGCCCGCCTGCTCGGCTGGGTCTGTTTGCTGACACCAAGGCCCCCACACCCCGACTGAAGGGTCCTGCTAGAGTTTGGTGCGTGCTCAGCTTTTTCCTCCCCAGCTGCACGTGCCCTACTGTGTGTTGACAGTGACAACATCTGCCACTGAGAGCTTGCTGAGTGCCAGCACCAAGTACAGGCAGTGTCCTAAGTGCTTTGCATGTGTTGATTTATTTTCACACTAAACCTATATACAGTGATCTGTGGCTGTGTCCAACTTACGAGCAAAGAAACTGAAGTCCAGAGAGGTGAAGCAACTGACCCTAAATCACACAGCCAGAAAGTAGAAGAGCCAGGATTCACAGCCCAGCAAGAGTCACCATCTTAGTCATTCCACTGTGCTGCATCTTGGGACACAGGACAGGTTAATGTGGGGGACAGGTTAACCTGGGGAGGTGCCAGGACCTCACACCTCCAGGGAGGACCAGGAAGAGAGGGCTCGTGGGCCTGTCGTGGGCCAGGCCACGTTCTGGGGGCACCAACGGCCCCTCCGCCATCGGATCCCACCCGACAAGCTCTCCTCCACCCTGAGGCTGGAGGGTCCTTCCTGATGGCCAAACGTGGCCCTCTGGGCTGCTACAGTCTCCTTCAGGCTCCTGCTCCCTCTGGGTGCGGCCGGACGCTGGTGGGGGAAGCCTCTGCCAACAGGCTGGGCCGTGCGGTCATCCGCGGCCCTGCGATGACCGTGTGGCAGCCGCAGAAGTGGCTGCGCCCTTGTCTCTAGTCCTGCCCGGCCGCCCGCCCGCCGTCCACATGGTGGCAACGCCGAGGAACAAGGGCCTTCCTGTCTTCCTCTCGTTCCCCTGTTTCTAAAAATAAGCTGGAACCTCCCCTCATCTGCCCCCAATTTTCTCTTGCTTGACCCCGACGACCCCACGCCCTCAGATGAGGCCACATGTGTGCCCACTGCCGGACAGATGGGCCAACCCTGTGGCACAGATGGTGGGAGTGAGGAGCTGGGCCTGGCCTCTGCCCTGCTTCTCCAGCCCCTGCAGTGGGGCCCCTCTTGGGAACAAAGCACAGGGCCAGCCCCTGGTCTGCGGGTGGGGTGAGGGGGAACTTGTGCCTCACAGGAGGCTCCCCCCGGGCTCATGAGCTGTCACGATAATAATCATCATCGCCCACATTTTTATACGCTGAGCACGTTCACACCTGTTATCTTCCTTAGTGCACATGACAAATCCTTGAGATTGGTATTATTGTTAATACTCCGACTGAGTAGATGAAGAAAGCAGAGAGGCTGATTTACTTCTCTAAGGTTGCACAGCTGGGGGGAGGGCAGGACCAGGATTCAAACCCAGGTCTTCAGATTTAAATTCGTGGGCCTTTGCACTCCCCCTCTGGCTTCTCCTGTCAGAACTTGGCAGTGGCTTTGCAGTGCGGGCCCAGGGTGGGCCCAGCAGCCATTTATTTACTCAGGGCCTCTGTGTGCGCTGGGCACAGTGCCGGGAGCTTGAGCACGACCCCCAGGGAAGGAATTATTTTGAGGAGGAGGCAGCTGAGACTCAGAGACGTCCTGCGACTTGCCAAGGCTGCTCTCTGTAAGGCCTGGCATCGGGGTTGGGGTTGAGGGCTGCTGGCCCCAAGGCTTTCCTTCCGCAGAAGAGTCACGACGGTCGGCGTCATGTGCTTCATTTTAATGAAGTACTTTGGCAGAACGTGTTCCGAGTGTCTGCTGTGGGCCAAGCATGGGGACGCAGGGGTGAACCAGACACGCAGGTCCCCCTCTTACAGGCTTCGCGATCCAGTGGGAGGCGGACATGTTAGCGGCAATTATGGTGCAGGGTGCTAAACCATTATTAGCCATAATAGTTAGCTCTGCGTGGTGTTTATAGCTCACTGAGGGCCCCAGATGGAAATCTGGCCATTTCCATGTCTGCTGAAAATGGTCTAATGGCTTCCCTGTGGCTGTAGCTTCACAGCGGAGCCTCCAGGCCTGGGATTCAAGGCCCTCGTGATGCAGTAGAGCCTACCTTTGTGTCCTTGACTGCCTGCCTCGCTCTGTGCTTCCCGCTACCGGGCTTCCACAGGTTTCTCGCCTCACGGCGTTTACCCTGCTGGCCCCTGCCCCCAGTGCCACCTCTTCCTCCCCCACTCCCGGTTAACTCTTCCCCTGCAAACCTCAGTGTGGTGGCACCACCCCCCAGTCCGGCTGGGGATGGAGTCTCAGCTGTTGGAGATGTGTAAGCCAAGGATGGCAGGTCAGAGCAGGGAGGCCAATCACCAAACCTCTATGATTCTCTGTTTCTTCTTCTGTAAAGTGGGCTGGAGAGTAAGACCTAACTGTTAGACAAGAGAGCGTGTTAGAGGGCAGGCCAGTGGCCGGTGGGGCTCCAAGGAGGCTTGTAAGCAGCCTGGGGTGGGGTGGAGGTGGGGGGCCAGGAAGCTTCCCAGAGAACTAAACACCAAGAAAGAACCTTGGATGAGGTTGCTGACTGCTAACACTCATGTTGTGCTTACTCTGTGCCCCTGATGCCCCAGGCCCTTTGCACATGTTTATAGTAATTTAATCCTTGCGATAGCTCTATGAGGTTGGTTCTACTGTTATTCCCATTTTACGCATTTGGCATTTGAGGCACAGAACGATTAGGTGACTTGCTTAGGGTTACACAGCCAAGGAGGAGTAAAGCCTGGATTCTAACCTAGGCCCTATGCCGCAGCACCCATACTCTAGCCACCTTGTTACTGCAAGAAGGGGAAGAGCAGGGGGTGTGGGAGACAGAGCCTACTTACACTCTGGGACAAACATCACCATATTAATAAGACAAGAGTGGGCACCCTCATCCCTCTATGTTCCAATAAACAGGGCAGTGCCCCCTGGGCCTCACAGATTGGCACATGTTTGCTCCGGCTCTAGCAACCCAGGGCAGGGAAGCCCATCCCTGCACGAGGCACACCTGGGCACCTCCTGCGCTGCCCGGGAGATGGGGCCCCATCGAGGCCGCAGTGGCCGGGCTGGCACTGCCTCTGGCGACAGCTGCCACTCTGAGGCCAGCAGGGGTGCATGCGTCTCCTCACTTCCAGGCGCAGGAACTGAGACAGTGAGAGGTGAAGGACCAGTCTCCAAAATGGCAACTGGAAGATGAGAGTCTGGACTTGGAGGCCAGAGCCTGTCCTTGGCCATGGTGATAGCCATCACTGCCAATTCTGGTGGGAAAGACTTTTTTTTTTTAAGTTTATTTATTTATTTATTTTGAGAGAGAGAGAGAGAGAGAGAGAGAATGAGCACGGTTCGGGCGGAAAGAGAGGGAGAGAGAGAATCCCAAGCCCTGCTGTAGGGCTTGACTCCACAAAACGCGAGATCACGCCCTGAGCCGAAATCAAGAGTCTGACGTCCACCTGATGGAGCCACGCCAGCACCCTGGGAAAGCCTTTGGTACACCCCTAGCTAGTGCCAGGCCTGCTCAGGGCACCGGCTCTGTGCCCAGACACTCCCTTTCCTTCCTGCAGGAAATAAAAGAATGAGCATGGAAGTCACCTAGAAATGGGGGAGGGCTCTGCCCCACCTGCTGACCCAGCCGCTGAGAGCTGGTGGCGTCTGTCGGACCCTGCCTTAGGCCCTCACCATGGAGCGCAGTTTGGGGTCAGGGCTGTGCACTTCTTACTCCCTGGCCGATGCCCAATATCTCCCTGCACCCCAGTCTGCTGTCCCCAATCTCCCAGCCCCCATGGTGGTGCAGGGTCCCGGATGCAGAGTTGTTGGGCTCAGTCTTCTGAATCGGCTGTGGGGCACATTTCTGTCTGGAGACCAGGGGGCATCACTCAGTTTGCAAGAACCCATGAAAAAAGTGACTGTCTTCCACTCCTCTCATCTGAGGGGCTATTCCTGCTTGTCACAGCCCTTTTCCTGCCTGTGATCTAAGGAGGCTTTCATAGCCCATTTTACTGATGGGGACAAAGGCCAAGACAGGTGGATGACTCAGGCAAGATCAAGGGCCAGAGCTCAGGACCCTTACTATGAATTCATAATAACTTCCTCCCTCCCTCTCTCTTTTTTGCCTTCTTTCCACAAGTATTTATGTGGAGGGTGGAGGGAATAAGAGAATAAAATAGGTGGGCATTATGAAGTGGAAAGATTCCTAGACAGGAGTCAGGAGCCTTGAATTCTGGTCTTGAGTTTGTCATTAATTTACTATGTCACCTCATGTAAGTCACCTTTTCCCTCTCAGCTTCAGGTAGTGATATGAATAATCTGGGGAAGGTGGCTGCCACTCTATCCTTTTACCTGGCAGAATTATCCTAAGAATCAATACAATGAAACATTCCTTTGTTCTCACATCTGCCTACCCATCTGACCATCTAATACTCTCCCTCCTTCCCTCCCTCCCTCCCTTCCCTCCTTCCTTCTTTCACCCTTTTATTCTCCCATCCATCCATCATCCATCCATCCATCCATCCATCTATCATCCATCCATCACCCATCCATCCATCATCCATCCATCCATCCATCTATCATCCATCCATCATCCACCATCCATCCATCCATCCATCCATCCATCCATCCATCCATCCACCATCCATCCATCCATCCATCCATCCATCCATCCATCTATCCTCTGTGTCCTTGCTGTGTGCCATGTACAACAAGACAAGGACCATATCATTCAAGGCCTGGCTTAATCGCCTCCAGGTGATTTTCTGCCTTCCTTTGTGGAAACTGACTACCCATCCCTGGACAATGTCTGTCTCTCCACTATCACACTCACCAGTCTGCCTTTTGTCACAGTGAGTCCTTAACCAGACAGGGAGGTCCTGAAGGGTGAGGATGACAGCTAATCTATGTCAGTGTCCTCAGCGTTGTCCAGCCCTCAGAATCAGTGAACGTTCTCTGAGTTCACAGCACAGAGTCCATCCCAACGCAGATCCTAATCATCTTCAGCTTCCTGGGATAGTTTGAACCCGAATAGCGAGCCTGGGCATCTGCACAGCAAATAGTTGTCTCTAGCGTCCTCCTCCCTTTGGCATTGTAGCCTTATTCTCCTAAGAGAGAGACATCCTTGCTCCTTCTTCAGCGATCCAGAAAGCTCACGTCCAACCCGAGGTTAAACAGCAAACTGAGGAGAGCCTTGGGTCAGAAGCCCGATCGTGTGCCAGCCAGTAACCCACATGGCCTCACTCCCTCAGGAGCTGCCCATGAGACCTGCCACAGGGGCACCTGCTCTGTCACTGGTCTCCCTGTCCATCTTTCTCTCCCGTGACCTGGCCAGCGGGCCCAGCTAACGCTGCTCTGTGAACGTCCGCTGGCTGTCCCGGCCAGACACTGGGGCTGGGTGGGGACTGGAGCGTGGGGAGTTGGCTATTTTCTGACTCAGGCCTGCTCCAGAGCCACCAGGCCCTCCTCTCCCCGGCTGGGTTCACCCATTCTTTCCTGGTTCTGGCCAGCTGTGGCAGTCCCCGGGGCCACTCTGAGTGACAGGGCACGAGGCAACATGTCATTGGTAGCTGAGAGCTGGCCCCCCAGCCTCTTTGTTCCCAGGGGCTGGTCCCTGCAGGGCAAGTGCACTTGACGGACGGGCTGTAAACGAGCTGCCAGCAGAGGTGGTCTCACTCCCCCTCTCTGCCCCCTTCCCTCCTCAGAGTCAGAGGCTAGCTCTCAGCCACACTGGAAGAATTGGGGGCGCTGGCAAAGGAGGTGGCTGGTTCCCATGGCGGGGACCATGCATAAGTCCTAACACATTGGCACCACGTGTGTGCACTGGCCGCAGGGAGTGGGTGCTGGCTGTGTGGATGACGTCCTGGGGACTCTGTGGGCAGGTCTGTCCAGAAAGCCTTTCTCCCTGACGGGCTTCATAGCCTTTCTGTACCAGGGAGAAGCCTCTGGTATGTTTCTTTTTTGCATGTGTTATAGCATCTACTCATTGTGTGTGGAAAGGGTTCAGTCTGGGATGTTGTTCTTGGGCCCCGTGTTGATGATTCTCTGTGTGACCTGGGAGGAACCCTCTCGTCTCCATGTTTTCATTTCCTTGCAGGGCTGCTGTGGTTCTAAAAGTCATTGGGTCTACCTCCTGGCATGCAGATCTTCCCAATTATGAAGAGCTTCGACATCGGCTTTCTTTACTCTCAACATCTGGAATACCTTCCAGATTCTGTCTGTTGTATTCTCACACCCATTTTACAGGTAAGGAAATAGAATCACAGGATAAAGGGCATGCTGGGAGTCACAACTAGAAAATGGCATAGCAGGTCTGCCATATGTATATTACAGAGCCCATGATCTTTCAACTTCTCTGTGTCTTTCTAAATTTTTTTAAACGTTTATTTATTTTTGAGACGGATAGAGACAGAGCGTCAGCTGGGGAGGGGCAGAAAGAGAGGGAGACACAGAATCCGAAGCAGGTTCCAGGCTCTGAGCTGTCAGCACAGAGCTTGATGCAGGGCTTGAACCCACGAGGTGTGAAATCATGACCTGAGCCGAAGTCAGCTGCCGACTGAGCCGCTCAGGTGCCCTCTCTGTGCCCTTCTAGAAGTCCAGTGTCCAGGTCTTGAGTGCCTGCTGTATGCCCGACTCTGTGGGGCTGGGGGTAGGTGGGGTCCATGAACCGGAGCAGTCAGTATCACCAGGCTAGGGGTCATGTGCCTGTGGGAGGGGGCACAGCCCAAGTCCCCAGCGACTGCACAGCTGGGGAGGGGGCTCCGGACAAGAACCACAGGGACAGTGCTGAGGGGGGTGGGGATCGTGGAGATATCCCTACCCCTGCAAAATTCTAGACACAAGCTTGCTGCCTCTCTCCCCTTTTTGTGATAGTTCAACTATCGTCAGGAAGTAATAATAGCTAAGAATGTCCAGGGTGCAGCTCCTTGCTGGGTCCTGTGTAAGCCTTTTACATGCGTGTTGTCACTGAAACTTCACAACCACGCTGTGGATGAGGGCCTGTTACCATCCGCATTTTAGAGAGGAGGGAAGTGGGCTCCGTGGGGGAGAGGCCCTGGCTCAAGGTCGTCTGACTACAAGTGGCCAAGCAGGGATGTGATCCCAGGGCAGGGTGGGCCTGTGTTACTCTCTTGGCACGGGGCCACTTCCTGGGAAGCAGGGGGGACTGAAGCCACCAATGGCCCTTCCCAGCCCAGCTCAGACAGGAGGCCATTAGATGGGCCTTTTAGGGCGTGGGAGAACTTGGACCAGGACGGCAGGGAGCACTGAGACCTCACTCTGGTCTTCAGTCCGCTTCTCTGTCCGATAGGGTCATTTCCGGAGAGTGCTGAGGTATGGTGGGGCTCTGGGCTACCTAGAGTCTGGCCCCAAGATGGGGGATGGCAGGAGCTTCTGGGGTACGGGTCGTCAGCAGGGGCAGGAGCGCCCCAGTCTGGTTGGGGCCCGCATCCCTTGGTGGAACCAGAATACCCAGCCCTCACCTCGCAAACCTCCAGGGCCGGAACTGGCGACACATGGATTTGATTGCTTGGGAAATCTGCTTGGGGGGCCTGGGGTAGGGGAGCAGAGGTGGAACAGCTGATCAGCCTAAAAATAGCACAGCTTGGAATTCTGAGGGGCTCCAGGGTGCCCCGTTCCAAATTCGGAAGTGGCCCGGAGTGTTCTTTGCAGCAGGCACCCTTCGTGGGTGGCTTTTCAGTGACCGGGCGGGCGCCACCGGGCAGGGAATAGCACCGGGCAGGGAAGACCCAGGGCCGGGTTCTGGTGCAGCCTCTCCCTGGCCTAGCAGCGTGGGCGGAGCAGGCCCACCCTTCTCTGGATTCCTACTGTTCCCCTTGCACTGGCTGCCCAATCATTCCTGCGCCGGCCATCTGGCAAGGTGGTTAGGAGGAATGTAAACTGTCAAGTGCTGCATACATGTCTGTTGTCACTGCAAAGGAGGGGGGCACCCTGGGAGGGTAGACTTCATGACAGTCTCTGGACGTTCGGGACAAACCTAAGCTCTCTGCTGAGGTTCACAGCTTCCAGTGACTTCCTGTGGCCCCCAGCCTCTCCTAGATGTTCTCTGTTGCTCCTTAATAGAAAATGCTTCCTTTGAATGAGTTAAAATCAGGACAGTCCAAGTATGGAATGAGCTGCATTGACAGGTACTGAGCTTTCTGTCACTGGAGGTATTCAAGACAGAGTCAGACAACACTGGGAAGGGAAATCATCTATGGCTTAGACTAGATGCTGCTGAACTTCTCAACCCTCAGAGGTATTTGTGTATAGAGGCTCCACTTTACCTGCTCCTGTTGCCGTGGGAATGGCTTGTCCAGACTGGAGACAGACACCGCACCCCTGGCTCCTCTGCAGTGCTCTAGAATAAACAGCCTCAGCACCTTCACTGCCCCTCAGTGCTCAGGGGCAAGTCCTCACCATACCTGGGCCTCCTGTTCTAGGCACATAAGCCGGGGCCTCAGTTTCCCATCTGCAAAGAGGAGATGCCAACACTTGGCACCCCCGCTTTGCAGAGCCGCATGGGGACAAGACAACATCCTCTGCAGATAGCTCAGAAACCACAAAGTGCAAGTCCCCTCCAGCGACCCTCTTCCTGTAGAGAGGACAGGCTGAGGTCTAGGGAGCGGGGACCTGCTCAGCATCACTGATGAAGCCGTGGCAGAGACTGCTCTTGAAGGCAGGCTTCCTGATGTCCCGTCTTGTGCCAGGAGCACACGCAGGTACTAGTCGGGCTGGCGCGCAGTTACGAGCCTGCGTCTGCATCTGGCCACTTACTGGCTGTGAGGCTTTGGGGAAGCCCTGCCGCTTCTGTGCTTTAGTTTGCCCATCGGTGCATTATAGTGTCACCGGATGGGCTGCTGAGGCCCCGGATATGATCATGTGGGGAGGAGGCTGGGCAGGAAGGCAGGCCTGAAAGGCCTGAGAGCTGCATCGGAAGGTGCAGGGGCTGGGACGTGGGCTTCTCGGAGAGGGCAGGGAATGATGTCTGTCTTGGGTGGGCCTCCTTGTCAAATTCTCACTCGTCCTGCGGGTCTTAGCTCAAAAGGGCCTCTTCTGGAAGTCCTCCTTGGGCCTCAAAGAGAGCTGGCCCCTTCCCGGGCTCCCTTGTGCTTTGTGATGCCTGCTGACAGAAAATCTGAAGACTGTCGGGGACACAGATGTGGGTTTGAATGCCTTCCTAGCTGTATGAACTGGGCCTTAGTTTTCTCAACTGTGAAATGGGCACTGGGAGAGTCAACCTCATGCACGTGTAGTGAAAATAAAGTGGCTTAATACTGTAAATGTGTGAAACAAATGATGATGATGGGATGATGATGGTGATGGTGATGACATTCATTCATTCACTCTTCCTTCATTTACTCAAAAACCCTGGATGTGCCCCTTTTCTGAGCTCCAGCTGGGCACTAGGGACCCAGCAATGGATCAAACAGTCCCCGACGCCCAGGAGCTCAGAGTCTAGGTGAACAACCTGCAAACCCACAACACCAACCACTACAGTGCAAATTGTGGCGGGTCCTCTCACACAGCAGGAGCCCCCAGACTGCCAGCAGGAGTCAGGGAAGGCTTCTCGGAGAAGGGAGCATTGGAGCAGAGAGCTGACGGATGGGTCGGCTTTGCTCAGGTGCCTACAGAAAGGCACCCCAGGCTGAGAGCACAGCATCCGCCGCTGTCCAGAGATGGGAAAGCCACTGGGGTCCCCTAGGCATGCTGGGGTGGCTGGGGCATAGAGCAGAACTCCCCCAAGCTCTGGGGCTCATCCCTTCACCTGAAATGGCCATGGAGAGTAATGGCCAGAAGGACCAGAGGGGCAGGTTTTGATGATGATGATGATGATGATGTTGAAGAAGAAGTTGGTGTGACAATGATTTGATGTTGTGGGTGGCACTGCTAAGGCCCGGCCTCGCATAGACTGCTGCTTGTGTTTGGCTTGCAACTACTCCCTCAGGTTGGATGTGCAGACTCTGGGAAATGCTTGCTTGCTCTACAGGCAAGAGTGCCCATTCCCTGCACGCCAGCCTGGAAGGACCCTCGGGTTGCTGGGTTTCCCACTGTGGGGCTGTGTCTACCTCTGTGTCCCCTGTGCCTGGTATAAGGTGGCACTGAGCAGGTATTCACAACTGTCATAAAATCAGAGCCCCTCATGGCCATTCAGATGGAGAAAGGAACCCACAGAGAGGGACAAGCTGTCACAGTGACAACGTGGGCCCTGCCTGCCCATACCAGCTGGCCTTGTCTGTTCCACCCGCCCTGTCAGCCCGGTGCACAGGGTCCTCCCCTGGGAGAGCCCGGACAGGCTGTGCTGGCAGTCCCCTCCGCCCTCTCCGGGTTCTGAGCCCTGACCCCGAGGACCCCGGTTGGCAAGCAGTGACCTCCGAGGACTTCTCGAAGCCATCCTTGTCTTCTTGACGAAAGGCATCTGGGGCCCGCCGGCCCCTCCTCTGCCCAAGAGGGAAACACAATACGCCGATAATGATCTAATATTTATACAACGCCTTTCTACCAGATGCATCCCAACAAAGTTTACAAGCTGTCCCCGCTGACGGCGCAANGCACTGGGCACCAAGGGCCCAGCCATTCTCACAGCCTCTCCAGGCTCGGGCCGGAGCTGATCTGTGCTCATGACTGGGGAAAAAGTGCTCTCCGGAGGGGCCATGGGGCCACACCGGGGGTTTGAAGCTTGGCCAAGACTCACAGCACCCAGCAAGCCTCTCCGCAGTCCTCCACAGCTCAGACCCGCGGGAGGGACCGAGGGAGGCACCCCCCCCTCCAGTCACTTCCTCCACGGCCGGCGGCTCTGTGAATGAGGATTTGTGTTGTTCCCTCCCATAAATTGCCCCTGGTCACCAGGGCCATGTTCTGTGTCAGAGTCCCTGACCACCGGCCTCGGACAAAACCTGCTTTGTGAAGTCCGGGGAAAAGACAAACAAATGATTATTACCTTCATTTATCCCTTCCCCCACCTTCTTTTCTTGGCCTGGAGTTAAGACCTTTTTTCTCTGTCAACAATCTTGACTTTGTTCCCTGAGAAGGAAACAGCTCTGGGAGGGCCTTGCAGGGATGCTGCTTGCAAGAAAACCGTTTGGGAGGAGGGTGAAAAAAGACAGAGGTTACAGGAAATGGCAGACATTTTTTGTTGAATTAAACCATTAGGAGTGACCCCCAAACCAGAGCCAGGCAAAGGGAACAACTGGATACATTTAGGTCAGGACAAGCAGCCAAGTGAGGAGCTGAAACCAATTACCATAAATGAATGTTTCTCTTTTATTCACGACCACCGTGCCTGTTCCCAGGATGCTCTTGGGCGTCTTATAAAAACAGATGAACTCTCCGGTTTTGTTCGGGGAGTTATTAGCTAATGCAACTGTTGGGCAATTCATCAAACATTAGCACATGTTGCCATTAATGACCAAGAGAAGTTGTCACTGGCTGGTCCAAAGCCACAGGGACTGCCCGGACTGCAGAGCTCAGGAAAGGGTCTTCTCCTTGGTGGGGCCGTTTACGCAGGCTGTCGGTGTCCTAAGAGTTAATAGCCACTCTAAAAACCCTGCCCCGCCTGGGGCGTCCTTCTGGCCATGACTCTCCGTGGCTATCTGGGGAGAGGAGATGGTCCCCAGAGCTTGGGGGAGTTCTGCTCTATGCCCCAGCCACCCCAGCCTGCCTAGGGGACCCCAGTGGCTTTCCCATCTCTGGACAGCGGCGGATGCTGTGCTCTCAGCCTGGGGTGCCTTTCTGTAGGCACCTGAGCAAAGCCGACCCATCCGTCAGCTCTCTGCTCCAATGCTCCCTTCTCCGAGAAGCCTTCCCTGACTCCTGCTGGCAGTCTGGGGGCTCCTGCTGTGTGAGAGGACCCGCCACAATTTGCACTGTAGTGGTTGGTGTTGTGGGTTTGCAGGTTGTTCACCTAGACTCTGAGCTCCTGGGCGTCGGGGACTGTTTGATCCATTGCTGGGTCCCTAGTGCCCAGCTGGAGCTCAGAAAAGGGGCACATCCAGGGTTTTTGAATGAATGAAGGAAGAGTGAATAGCAGATCCATGTACATCAGTGCCTTCCTGTGACTCCAATCGTCTTAGGCTGTCTTTCTGTCTATCAAAATAAAGGGACCATGGCTCTTTCAGTGTAGACTTCTCCCTGCTCTGGAGCCACAAGGACCTGGCATCCAGCTGAGGGACACACAGAGGTATCATATGGGAGGAGAAAAACCTGGGTTTGTGGTCTGGTGCAACTGCTTTCTCTTTGTAAGCCTCAGTCTCCTTATCTGTGAGATGGGTGAGGCAGCTCATCTCCTGAGAGGAAAGTTGCAGAGGACTATATGGTCTTGGGGGACCGAAGGAAGCAAATTGAATTAAAGCTGCCCTACTGCTTGCCTTGAATAACTCTGACTTGGAGAAAGAAATGGTTTCACTTCGTTATAGCCTTTGACCAAACGACCCTCCATGTGGGGGTGGGGAAAAGAGCTGATCTTCAGAGTCAGGAGGAAATGGGTCCAGTCCTGCTTAGCCGTGTCCTCCCTTTATAACCTCGGGCAGTCCACACCATCTCTTGGAGCCTTGGTTTTTGGTTCTGAAAAATGGGACAGTAACCTTTCATGTCCCAGGGCATGTCAGTGCCTGAAAAGTGTTGAGTCCAGTGCCTGGCCCAGAGCAGGGACTCACAGAGTAGATTCTGTAGCGCCTGTTATTGCCATCGGTTGTGTTAACAAATGCCGGGGGCGGGCGGGTGCGAGGGGTGTAAAGGGGTGAAAAGAGCCGCTCTCAGTTTGTCACCGTTTCTGTTGTTTCTTGCAGCCAAGATACTTTGTAGCAGCCTTGGTGCTGCAGAATGAACATTCTTCCTCTCTGCAAACTTCACCGAAATGCGTTTCCAACCCAGCCACGGCCCCTCTGCCAGACCTCGCAGCAGGCCTTTCCCCGCTGCGCCGCGCTGTCTCTGGCCGGCCGGGCCGACATCTGCCAGAGAGGCAGGACCACCTTCTTGGATTTTCCATTTGCAGCTGGGAGGGTGGCTGGCAGAGCAAATTACAAAGCAGGCTCGGGCTCCAGCTGCCGCTGGGGCAGGACAGGCCCGCGTGCGCGGGTGAGGGGCTGCCAGGAGCGCGGCCTCAGAGGGGCTGGAGCCGCAGCCGTGCGCGGGGCCGTGGGAGCCACCAGTGCCCCGGGGCCAGCGAGGATAGCAGGGAAGCCTGCAACTCAAGGCACCGAGGGCGTCCCTGGCGGCATGGGAGGACCAAGGCCAGAGTCCCCTCTCTGGGGCTTCCGGCATGTTCTTTGACCTTTCAGACTCAGTGTCCTCTCTCTGTCACGTGAAAACCAACGCAGGTCCGTAGTCCCTTATCTGGCACGCGTGGGGCCAAATGTGGTTTGGAAGTCAGAATTTTTCAGACTTTTAGAAAGCAACGTGTGTGCTGTACTTGGTAGAACACGTGCCGCGGGGCAGGGAGAGGGGCCCGCGAGCCAGCACGTGATGGGTGCTGCGAGGCAATGCGGCAGTATTGCTGTTCAGTGGGACTCGGGAAGGCCACAGGAAAGCAGCCTTGTGCAGGTTCAGCTAGGGTTTTGGGTTTTTTTTTTTTTGACGTGAAATGAATTTCTGCAAATTTATGGGAAAGCTCTCCTTTCTCAGAGCCTCTTGGATTTCAGAATTACGGATGAAGAACTGTGCACCTGTGATGTCTGGGGGACAGGGTTGTTGTAAAGATGGCAAGAGACAGTGAAAGGAAGGCAGCTTGCAGACTTTCCGGAAGTGGGAGGCACTGGCTCCCTAGGCCAGTGGTTCTCACTGTTGGCTACATGGATATGTATGTATGTATGTATGCATGTCAAACCCCCTGAGGGGCTTTAAACCTCCTGATTCCCAGACCCCGTCCAGCCATCTGCAAGTCCAAGCCTGGGCCTGACGCTCTCGCAGGGATGCTTCAAAATGCAACTTGGGTGATTCTTTTCTGGTAACGCCTTCACTGAGACATCATACACAGAGCAAATAATCCTCCCACTTAGCATGGACCAGCCAGTGGTGCTTAGTATATTCACAGAGTGGTGTGACCATCACCACAATCAATTTTAGAACACTTCGTCACCTTGAAAAGAAGCCCTGGGCCCTTTTCCTAACATCTCCCTACTCGCCCATCCCCTCAGTCCTAAACAACCGCAGATCTACTTCCCGTCTCTTCAGATGAAGGTTTTTGGACATTTCATATGGAATTATATAACATGTGGTATTTTGTGACTGGCTTCTCTCACTTAGTGTAAAGTTTTCAAGGTTCATCCATGTCGTAGCACGTATCGGTACTTCATTGCTTTTTATTGCTGAATGATATTCCTTTGATTTGATGCACCACATTTTGTTTATTCATCTGTGGATGTGCTTTTTATATAATGCGGCTATGAACATCCATGTTCAAGTTTTTGTGTGGGCATATGTTTTCGTCTTCCTTGGGTGGATATCTAGGAGCAGAATTGTGGGGTCAAATGGTCACTCTGAGTTTGATGTTTGGACAAATGCCAGACTGTTTTCCATACTGGCTGCACTATTTTATATTCTCCCCTACAGGGTGCGAGGTTTCCGATTTCTTTATATCCTTGCCGACACCTATTAGTGTCTGACCTTTGAGTGCAGGCTTCCTAGTGGGTATGAAGCTGTATCACATTGCAGTTTTGATACGCATTTCCTTGATGACTAATGATGTTGATTATTTTAAAAAAATTTTAAGTGTATTTTATTTTTGAGTGAGTGAGTGAGAGAGAGAGAGAGAATGAGCAGAGGAGGGGGCAGAGAGAGAAGGAGACACAGAACCCGAAGCAGCCTCCAGGCTCTGAGTTGTCAGCACAGAGCCCAATGTGGGGCTCAAACCCATGAACTGTGAGATCATGACCTGAGCCGAAGTTAGACGCTCAACTGACTGAGCCACCCAGCTGCCCCTGGACTGAGTTTTTAAAGGCTGGGGTTGCCGTGCTAGCAGAGATGTTGGGTGACGGGCAGTACCTTCTAGGTTGGCAGGATAGCTTGTGCAAAGCAAGTGGAAAAGTGTAGATCATGTTTGTAGAGATGCTCCTGAGGTCTAACGTCCGGCTCTGGTGAGTAACTGGAAGTGGAGGCTGAGGGCAAGGGAAGCTTTGGGGGTGAGTCAGGTTGTGCGTTGGAGAGTCTGGGTGGAAGATGATGTCATTAACCAAGGGGGACGGGGGGGGGGTTCAAGAGGAGAACGAAAGATGATGGCTTCAAGAGCTCCCCTTCAAAAGCAACTTTCAAGTACAACTTGACCCATGTTTTTTGTGTTGTGTTGATTTTATTTTCGATTCATGCTGTCTGGCTCTGCCAAGCGCCCGGACAAGAGGGTATTTTGGCCGCCTCATCCATCTCTGCTGTCTAACATCTGGGTGTCTGTGAAATGTGGCTTCTTGGTATGGAGGTGGAGGGGGCTACCCAGTGGAAGGCCTGCCCAGGGGCTTCCCTTTGTGGTGTCAGCAGGGGCTGCGGGGAGACTGGGCTAGGAGGCAAGGCATTAGTATCTGCGTAAGCAGACCTGATCACCTCCAAATGATTGTTGGCCTTTTGAAAATTACAGATAAGCCTGCTTTGGAATTTTGAGGAAACATCAATCACAGCTCCGCAGCTATGGATTTGATGTGAAATTAGAGCCACAGAGGAGGATATGGGGGAAGAGCAGATGGAAGGCTTCCTGGGGGAGGAGTCTTTGGAGGGTGGAGTGAGCACAACCTGCCCCGTGGGGCCCAGAGGGAGGGGCGAGGAGGCACTTCTAAAGCAGGAGGAAGGACCCTGCAGTGGGATTTTCCCAAGGGTGGACTGGGTGGAGCTGGAGAGTCATGAGCTTCCTGATCCGTGAAGTGTGGACGCAGGGGCTGAACAGTCAACCCTTAGGGAGGCTACGGAGTGGCTTCTCGTTCTGGGTGGGGGGTGGGTAAGTGGAGTGGACTTCACCTTAGAGGTAATTCCAGGACTTATATCCTAAACTGCTAAGAGATTTTGAGATTAAACATGTTACATACTTGCCCCTCCCCAAGCCCTGAGACCCCCATGTCACACCAGCACCTAAACCCTTGACCTTGGATGATGGAAATTAAGGCATCAAGACTAGGTCTTAATAGAAGTATTCCAACTAATGAATGTATGAGAAATAAAGGACACAGGCTGGTTAACGCCTGACATTTTATAACGCACAGGGAAGGAATGGTTCTAGATCTTGAGTTTCAATGGCTGAAAACGATCCCAGAAAGAGACACAGCCAGACTTTCCGAGCTTCTGAGGGAATGGCACAACCCCGCCCGTTGCCTTGCCAAGGGAGCCTGAGCCTGAGCCTGGTCTATGCGCTGGACCCAGCTGCCAACTTGAAGGAAAAACAGAGGCCAGAGATCCATGGTGAATATGCAATCATTAAATTCCAGACAATGGAAGCTCTACCAGTCAAAGAGCCATGGTTCTTCTGCAAATACATTGTTAGGAGAAGTAAGGGCTGGAGGAGCACAGCTGGGGATGAGGAGAGACCAAAAAGACCCATCAAGGAGAGATAAACAGGCACAACTAAATGACTGTCTGGGCATGTGCTCTGAGTGATGAAATTATAAGGAAAAACGAGAAAGCGATCCTTATAAAAGTTAGGATTGTGGTTACTTTTGGTGGAGTGGTTACTTTGGAGAAGATTGTGATTGGGACGAGGCACCCAGATGGCTCCTGGAGGGGAGGGGCCGGGGGCTGCCCTGCTCTGTTTCCTGGTTTTGGTATGGTTACAAGAGTGTTCACCTTATAATGATTCAACCCACTATATGTTTGCTTTGTGCGGGTTCCTGTTATTTTACAATAAAAACGTTAAGAAGATTAAGTCATGCACGTAATGTTTCTGTATAATTTCTTAAATGCTTCTGTATAATTTCTTAAATGCCAATGCCCACGTGTTGGCATTCCCTTGTCTGCTGTGAGCTAGGTGGCCTTGACTGGCAGTTGGGGTCTTTCTTCTGGCCTCCTAGATACTCTGCAATGTAGAAATAAAGGGATATAGAGAATGGAGAAAAATGGTTGAGATGGAGAAAAAAATCACTGCTTAAAAACGCCAGCAACACACCACCACCAAGAAAGCAGCCCATCTGTGAAATGTGCAGGTCTTCAGGCAGATGGAGGCGCCCCTCTCTAATTAGCCCCTTTGTGGGGAAGGACTGGTGTGGGTCCAGGTTGGGGAAAGAAGGAGGTGGCGAGGAGGGAGATGGGTGCTTGTGAGGAGCCTGAGGTGGTCTCATCCTTTTCACTCCATGGGACCCTCCCCACCTGGCAGTATGGGCCAGGGTGGCCCAGCGTGTCCCTGGGGCCTCTCAGCCTCCTGCAAGGGATGCTAGTAAGTTTCCCGTGAGGTGAGCCACACGAACACATTTAGATAAAAGCAAAATCAAGTTGAAATCCCTTAGGGGATGGTGTGGAGAGGTTCCAGAACCCACGCAGGGGCCCCAGGGTTTACAGTCTGGTGAGCGAGCAGCCTGGCCCTTATCCTGTGCTGGAGGCAGTCACCAGGCTACCAGAATCATGCGTGTATGTGTGTGTGCATGTGTGTGCGTGTGTGAGTGTGTGTCTGTATGCTTGTGGTGAGCCCTGGAAAACACACGCCTGACCCTGCCCTAGGAGCCTTAAATGGGAGTTCTCTGGGATGGGCCAGGCAGGGATGCAGTAGAGAAATTCAGCTCTGGGAGTTGTAGCACTGTCCTGAACACTGCTGTGTGACTTCAGAGAAACACATAACTTCTCTGGTCCTCTGTTGCCTCTCATGAAAAAACGAGAAGACAAACTAAGATGGCCCAGGGGCCCCTCCCAGTGTTAACAATAAGAGACTCTAAACTGGAGGCTTTCTTGGGCTCATATTTCTTTGGCCTCATCGTGGGTGCCAAAGAAAGCTCTTCTGCAAAAAGCCTCCACACCTCTCACCTAAGGGAGATGCTTAGCTGTCTTGATATGGTTCTCATTTCTTAGTCTTTGGAAAGGGGGTGCATCTCTAGCTTTCTTGACTCACTCTCAGAGCCTGTGGTACCCTCACACCATGCGAGGAGTAGGATGAGTGTCCCCGAGCAGGCACAGCCCAGCATGCTCATAGTTCAAACTGGGAAGAGGAGCACCCGCTACCCCGCCCTTTTGTTTTTCAGAAGCTACAGCCTCACAGCAGGGCACATAGCTTGGGGGACAGAACAAGAGCTGAATTTCAACCTCCACTTACCCCTTTGGCAGGTGTTTTGGACAGTGAACCGCTTCTACAACTGTACATGGTAGATAGACTGTCCTGCATTTGTAAAGGTGCCAGGTCCGCATTCTCACTCTCATAAATGAAAATGAACCAACAGAGAGAAGTCTTCAGAGCCCTCCTTTCCATGGTAGCGCCGGCGCCCAGCACAGGGCCTGGGAGGAAGCAGGAGCCAATGGGGTGTAATGGAGCACTCTTCACTATGGTTCAAAGGCTGAACGCAGACTACAGTCCCGCTGGGCTCTTCAAACTTGAATGTTCCCAGGAGATGTCCTGGCCTCCTGTTCACGAGCAACAGAAGCCAGCCCATGGGCTCTCCCTCAGCTTCCCACCACCAACGTCTAGTTGCATCCTGCCAGGATTCCTCCTCTCTCGCCTGCTCTAGCCACAAAGCCTTCTCTGCACATCCTAAGGTGTCTCTGCCTGCGTCTCCCGCTCCCCCCAACCCAGCTCTATCCACCTTTCAGGTCTCTCTAAGCATAACTTCCTCCAGGCCAAGGGAGGTTGGCGGGGGGGTGGCTTTTCTGATGCCTCATGCCAGGAGACGACTGCCTTTGACAAGCTCCAGTCCCATTCTGCACTTTTTATTTCTTTCTTCTTTTTAAAAAAATGTTTATTTATTTTGAGATGGGGGAGGGGCAGAGAGAGGGGGAGAGAGAACCGTAAGCAGGCTATGGCACTATTTGGCCCGACAACGGCTTGGTCTCACGCACCGGGAAACCATGACCTGAGCCGAAATCAGGAGTTAGTCGCTTAACCAACTGAGCCACCCAGGCGCCCCTCTGCACTTTTTCATACTATTCTGCGCATTTGTAATTCTTTAGTTTTTCTCCTTCCTTGATCAAAGAGAGGCTGCCCAGGGTAGGGACGGCGCCTGCTTATGCACTCACTGCAAACTCAGTGCCGGCCCCGGGCTGCAGATGGAGTGGGGGCTGGGGTGGGCAGCTGCCGCCGGGATGGCTGGTGAGCTCCTGTGTGAAGTGGGGTGTAGGTGTGTATGTTGAGGGCTCATTTCTCTCACCTCCTCTGCAACACAGATGCCAGATGCCAGAAAGGTAAAAAGTAGAAGAAACAAGGGCACCTGGGTGGCTCAGTTGGTTGAGCATCCAGCTTCAGCTCAGGTCATGATCTCATCGTTTGTGGGTTTGAGCCCCATGTCAGGCTCTGTGCTGACAAAGAGCTCAGAGCCTGGAGCCTGCTTCGGATTCTCTGTCTCCCTCTCTCTCTCTGCCTTTCCCCTGCTAATACTCTGTCTCTCAAAAATAAATAAGTGTTAAAAAAATTTTTTTTAAGAAGTGGAAGAAACAGTCCTGATTGTCCAGGCCCATCCTGCTCCTGTGCAGTTTAGGAAACCCAGAGTGAGTAAAGGAGGAGCAAGCCCACTTGAAGCTGCTCGGTGAGGGGGCGGCAGAGCTGAGTCCCGCCGGGGGCCCTCACCCGGCCCAGGGGTCATGCAGGAGACACTGTCCGAGGGACAAGTTCTTGCTCACAGCTCCTAGCAGTGAGGTATGCCTCCATGTGCCAGCACTTTACAGTTTCTGGAAGGCCATCATTATACCCTGACAGGAGCTCTGGAAGGTGGCCAGGCCCTTCGTGGCTGGCTCTCCCCAGTGTTCAGATGGAGGAACCGAGCCCAGCGCCTCTTCTGTGCGGCTGGGGACACCGCTTCGTCCCATGACCCCAGGGAAGAGCGCCTCGGGAGCTGTGCCAGTGAGCGCCCCAACCGAGGCTTCACCAGCTTCCCGGTGGCCCTGCTTTTCAAAGTGTGTGTGTGAGAAACAGGGAAGGGGACAGTGTCAGCTGGGGTCAGGCATGGGATGACCGGAATGCCAAGGTAGGGAGCTTGGGTTTTGGCCGGCACAGCAGGGGGGGGCCGCTGGTGGTGTGTGGTCTGGAGGGTGACCCGCTCAGAGTGGGTTTGAGGAAGGCCCCTCTGGTACGGCAGGGCCGGGGAAGGTGTGGGGATGAGTTCTCTCCTTCGCTGGGTGGGTGGCTGGCTGGCTGGCAGGCTGCTGGGCAGGGCAGGGTGGGGGGAGTGAGGGGCGTCAGCAGGAACATCACCAGCCTTCAGCCTGTGGGAGAACAAGGAGCTCATATCTGGGGAGCCATAAGGCACCAGGCCGCATCTGGCCTGGGACAGGGCTGCCTCACCGCGTACCCTCGGTAATAAATCCCCTCCAGAGCGGTCTCCACGGGCGCCAGCCACTGAGGAGTGGAGAAGGCCAGGCAGGGCCGGGCCCTGGGTGGTGCTGGGAGCACGGCGACAGTCAGAGGCATCAAGGTCACCCTTCACCATGCCGGCCACGGCATCCAGAGACCTTTATGTGGAGAGCAAGCGTACGTGAGAGAGGTGTGCAGGAGGGAGGCTGTGTGTGGACGAGAGGACACGTGTGTGGGAGTGAGCGTAGGCGAGCGTGAGACTGTGTGAGAGCAGGTCTGCACAGCAATGACTGTGTCCACGCCAGTGTGTTCCTGTGTGTGTGGGTGAGACTGTGAGGTGAAGGCGAGCCTGTGTGTGTCCCTCCGTGTGGGGTGTGTGAGTCTGTGCTGTGTGTGTGCACGCCCAGGGGCCACGCACAGGCACCTCGTTCTCTCTATCCAGCAGTTCCGTGTGGACTCCCTGGATGCGGGCGGCAGGAAGGCGGGAGGAGATCGAGGGCTGGAAGTGAGGGGCCAGCTCCAGCCCCAGCGCTTCTCAGGGTGCGGGGGTCAGGGCTTCAGGGCTGCCAGAGACCCCAGTGGTCCTCCGTCCTAGACTAATGCTCACCTGGGTCTGCAGCAGTGCTGAGGGAGGCTGCATAGACCCTGCCTGCTGAGCTAGCCCGCGCTGCTCCCTGCTGTGTCTCCAGGCCCATGGCCGGGGGCAGAGAGGGCTCAGGAAAGTCTTGCCAAGTGAGTGCCTTTTGGCACAGCCCTCACTGTCAGCCTGGGGCAGAGACTTAAATCCCAGCTTGGCTCTTGGAGTGGAGAGTGGTCCAAATAAAACCAAACAAAACTGGACAGGAGGCCCTGCTCTGTTCTAGACCTGCTGTGTGGCCCTGATTAAGTCCCTTGCCCTCTCTGGATGATGGACGAACTAGCCTGGCTGTTCTTGAATCTTAAACTCACAGGGGATGATGAGGCCTGTCTGATCTTCAAGCTCCAGAGTCAAAGCCCTGTGACCCAGCTGAGCAGAATTCTATCTCTAGGCTCCTGAGGGCAGGTGCAAGGGGGGCCCAGCACTGACAGGCACACAGTAGGGCCTCAGGAAATGCCTCATGAGCTGGAGTGGTGACCCGTGCCCTGTGGAGAAAGCCACTGGGTCAGTACTCCAGAGGCCTGGGCTGGGACAGACCCCAACTCTAGGCTCTGGGAGAGTAAAAGAGAATGGAAGACAGGGCCACTACTAGGCCCCTTAGGACTTCTTTGCGAGAAGTAGAAAAAAGTGTCAGGGATGGGGTGGACGCATCACAACACTGATGGGACCAGTGAAAGTCCTAGGAGCACTTGCCAGGCACCAGGGAGGGCCTCGGGAACCCTGCCTGCAACCCCCATACCGACCCTCCCGCGAGGGAGGCAGTACCAGCCCCGCTTAACGGACGGACGAGAAAGCGGAGGCTCCAAGGCGGCCAGCGACCCAGCAGCAAGGACCACATGCCTCTCCTCCCCCCGCCGCCCCGCGCGCCCCGGCCCCTCCTGCCCGGCGCCCAGAGCCCCGCGCGNAGCCCCTCCGGGACTGTTTCTGTGTCTCACTGGACCAGGGACCTCGTTGAGGCGGTCGGTTCCTCCGCCCAAGACTCTGCGCTCAGGTGGGGACCGTAGGGTGCCCGCACCAGAGGTCATGCCAAGGGCCTGGGAGATGCCCTCGAGCTGGTGGCCAGGCTCTCCTCCTCCCCGTCTCAGACCCCGTTTCCTGGGCACCTCCTTCGCCTGCTTCACCAGGCGGGGAACCGCCACTCCCCAGGCTCACGGCGCGGGGGTCTCCGTGAGGGGCTAGGTTCCAGGGCTGACTTCCCACTCCAGCAGAGGTCGGGGACCCTCCACCTTCTGGTGGTCTCAAACTCAGCCCCTGGAGGCAGCTCGGGCAGGGAAGGGGCGACACTGGGCTCTGCAGTCAGACGGTCCTGGGTGCCAATTCTGCTCCACTGCGTGTAGCTGTGCTCTCTGGAACAAGACGCCCCGAGGCTCCGCTGTGAACTGAAGCGGGCTCTGGGCCAGCGGCAGGCGCACTGCCTGTACAGAACGGGCTTCCGGCTGCAGGAGTTGTTGCTGCATCCCCGTCCAGCTCAAGACTGCGTATGACCCACCCCGCCGCTCTCCTGTCCCGATGCCTTTCCTGGCTCCTTGGCATCTGTAGACTGAAACCCAAATGCCCCTATCGGCAGTTCAGGCCTTCCATGATGGCTGTCGAATCCACCTTTCAGGTTCTTACCTCACAAGAACTTGAGAGAAGCCAAGACAACAAACCGTGATCTCCCACTGCCTGCCTTTCCTCTGCCTGTAACCTTCACCAGAACACCTCTCCCACTACTGCCACTTGTCCATGGATTTATGCCCCTTAAGGTCTGCCAGGCCTTCTGATGTCTTCTGTAGCCATCCAGCCAGAGGAGGGTCACTTACTCATTGTTTCACTTGACCACACAGCTTCCTGATGAACCTACTTGGTGCCAAGCCCTGAGCCAGGCACTGGGGACACAGAAAGAGCCAGACCAACCACGTACTTGGGAGCTCCAGTGTGGAGGGCAGGGGGACGAATGTCACCCCCGGCCCGGGGGCAGGAGCAGGGGTTCTGCCAGGGAGAGGAGCCCCAAGGAAGTGGTGCCGAGGGCAGCTGGCAGTTGGCACGCTTCTGTCCTCGGCAGGCTCCCCACCTCGCCCTCATCACGTGCAATCCCCTGACAATAGAGGTCCTTGCTTGAGTCTTAGAGATTAGTCACAGAAGCCTAGCTTCTAGCTGGCTTCTAGCCAGAAGCCCAAGTCACCAGGTTATCTCTCAGGCAGGAAGAGCCTTCATAAGCAAAGCTGAGGGTGGGGGCTTGG
>NW_027532591.1:426106-540636 GCF_008692635.1 Crocuta crocuta
GGGGCTGGGCAACAGCTCCTACTTGCTCACGTTCAAGCCAAGGAGTTCAACCATACAGGGGGTGGGAAGCGCAGCTTACACCTGCAGCGGAGCTTTGCTTCTGTGATTGCCTGGCTTTAAACCTGGGCAAGTTCTGTAATCTTTTTTGTTTGTTTGTTTTTTAAAGCCTCAGTGTCTTCTTTTGGAAAATGAGGATAAAGGAGATGATATAGAACAGTTCTCAAACCTATCTATCTATCTATCATCTATCTATCTATCTATCTATCTATCTATCTATCAATCATCTATCTATCTATCATCTATCTCATGGCATATTATTCAGCCATAAAAAAAATCTTGCCGTTATGTGGAAACTAATTTGACAATAAACTATTTGTAAAAAAAAAAAAAATCTTGCCATTTGTTAAAATATGGATGGACCTTGAGGGTATTACTCTAAGTGAAATAAGTCAGAGAAAGATAAAGACCATATGATCTCACTTACATGTGGAATCTAAAACAATTTGATAACAAATTCATAGATACAGAGAACAGATTAGTGGTTGACAGAAGTGGGGTGTTGTGGGTGGGTTAAATGAGTAAAGGGGGTCAAAAGATACAAACTTCCTGTTATAAATAAACAGGTTCTGGGGATACACAGCATGGTGACTGTAGTTAATAATACTGTATTATGTATTTAAAAGTTGTTAAGAGAATAGATCATAAAAGTTTTCATCACAAAAAAATTTACTTTTGTAACTGAGGTGACGGATGGTAACTAGACCTATTGTGGTGATTACTTTGCAATATATGCAAATATCAAATCATTATGCTGCACACCTGAAACTGATAAAGTGTTACATGTCAATTACACTTCAATAAAAAAAGATGATTAGAAGAACCAAATATTAAAATAAACAAAGCCAAGAAAACCCCCAAACTTTATTTTAAGGTATTAAAGAAGATCCACATATTGAGAGACATAGCGTACAAATGGACAAAAAGAGTCAATGCCATAAAGATGTCGGTTTTCTCTAAATTAACAATACATTTACTGGAATTAAAATAAAAATCTCAACATCATATGTGTGCCTTGTGTGTTTGTGCCTGTGTGTGTATGTAACTTTAAAAGAGCATTCTAAAATTTATATGGCAGAGTTAAGATTCAGTAACAGTTAAGCAACTGAAGGAAAGAAATGGGGTGGTTAAATTTGCCCTAGCAAAAAGCAAGACTTAAGTTGAAAGCTTAGTAATTAAGACATTGTGTACATCTGGAATAGATATGGTTGTGTAAATCAACATTTTTCCCTTTTTCCTAGAAATCGTCCAAAAGCAACAAAAGGAGTGAAAAAATAAACTCTATTTTTGGCAAAACTTGAGGACAGGTATTACCCAAGACTCCCAAATATGTGTAAGAACTGTCCAAAGAAGTGGAGATTAGGATGAAAACAAATAGGAAGAAATGAAGAGAAAGAAGTTCAAGAAAGATTTCTTTGATGTGATAGCCAGGCAAAAATGTTTTTCTTAAAGGTAAGGGGTATATGCAGAGATGCAAAGGCTGTATCACTTGTTTTTAAAAACAGGTGTATCACTTGTTTTTAAAAACAGGTGTATCACTTGTTTTTAAAAACTGAGCCTGGGTGGCTCAGTTGGTTAAGTGTCTGATTTTGGCTCAAGTCAAGATCTCACGGTTCATGAGTTTGAATCCCGAGTCGGGCTCTGTGCTGACAGCTCAGAGCCTACAGCCTACTTTGGATTCTGTGTCTTCTTCTCTCTTTGTCCCTCCCCACCTCGCTCTCTGTCTCTGTCTCTCTCAAAAATAAATAAATATTAAAAATTTAAAAATGGGCAATGAATGGGCTAAAGGGAAAGCTTTCCTGGATCCGATTTGGTTGAGAGAAGCTGAGGAGAGAAGGGCTACACACAGAATCATGAGGGTGAACCCCTTCATGGAAGCAATTTATTTCTGTGGCAGAAGAGAGATTCTTCTTTGAAAACCATCCACCCTGAGATTCTCTCTTACTACCCCCTGCCTTTTCCTGACCAAAGCATCTTTCTGTCAATGGAAAGCCCAGGAAAACAGAATCTAATTCATTTAATGCTAACAAGGATCTTCAGTGGTATTATCAGGAGTCATAACAAGGATCTAACAACGCATCAATACAGAGTTACTATAGAAAAAAAGGAAAAAAAACATTCAGAAAAGTTTATTGAAGGGCAAGACTCCTTCCTGGAGAAAAGTTGCCAGAGAGTGGATGAAAGTTGGGAACATTTTATCATGAATTTAAAAATCCTAATGAAACAATCTTCTCTATGAAGTAAGACAACAAAGCAAAGATAAAAGAACATAGGGAAGAAAGGAAAAGATCGTTGGAGGAAATGATACATGAACTGGCAAAATGCAAGAAAGAAGTAGAAGAAAATGAGTCATCTAAAAGTGAAGAGAGTTTAGAACACAAAAGAGAAGGGACATTGAAAAAAACCCACAGTGAGTGACCTGGAGAATAAACACAAGAAAAACAAGCAAGCAAATGAACAAAAACAGAAATAAAGATGTTTTTAAAAAGGATTTGAGAGAAAAAGCTTAATATAGAAAATGGACAGTGAGGATCCAACTTACGTACTTTTGGAGTCTCTAAAGCAGATAACTAAAATAATAGCACCAAATAAATATTTAAGGGTTGGATTCAAGAAAAATTTTCATAAAATGAAATAGACTTGACTCTATATATTTATCCAGAATAGTGATTCCAAGACATAGCTTAGTAAGTTTATTCTACTTTAAAGATAAAGCAAGAAGTTTTTGGCCACCCAGGGAAGTTTGGGTCACAGATAAGAGGAGAAAGGATCAGAACTCATTGAGACTAACTTTTAATGTTATTAGAGAGTGGAATAACATCTACAAGGCTCTCCAGGAAAGAAAATGAAACTCAAGGACTTATATATCCATCCCAACTGCCCTCCAGTTAATAGTCTTTCAATTTTAAGAGTGCCTGGGTGGCTCAACAGGTTAAGCGCCCGACTCTTGATATCAGCTCAGGTCATGATCTCACGGTTTGTGAGACCGAGTCCCATGTTGGGCTCTGTGCTGACAGTGCAGAGCCTGCTTGGGATTCTCTTTCTCCCTCTCTCACTGCCCCTCCCCCACTTGCTCTTTCTCAAATGAACATTAAAACATTTTTTAAAAAGTCTTTCAATTTTAAAGGCTTATAGACAGGAAATTTTGATATGCATGATTTTAGGATGTCCAATCAACAGTGAATTAAGGAAACTATAGCAAAAAGACTGTAAGAGTGAAAACTAAGAAGATCGGGTTGAAGAACAGAAAATAAATTGCACCCAAAGATACAGAAATGGCACAACTAATTAATGAACTGGGGGGTGATGGGAATAAGAAGGGTGGATGTAGGGCATATGCAGTTTGCCTCAACTTCATAACTGAGAGTAAAAGCATACATTTTGAAGTTGGCAATTCAAGGAATTGAAGTATATGTATATTTAACAGTACAGAAGTATATGCCAAAAATGTAATATTATGGATAGAAACTGAGAGGTGAAAGAGAGGAGGGGAATGGGGAAGGAAGAAGCACATTAATTTTATGATTGTTTATAGGAGGACCCTAATAGATGCTGTCTAAAAAACAGAGAACAGGGGCGCCTGGGTGGCTTAGTTGGTTAAGCGTCCGACTTTCGCTTGGGCCATGATCTTGAGGTTCGTGGGTTCGAGCCCTGCGTCAGGCTCTGTGCTGACTGCCAGCTCAGAGCCTGGAGCCTGTTTCAGTCTGTGACTCCCTCTCTCTCTGACCCTCCCCTGCTCACGCTGTCTCTCTCTGTCTCCTAGAAATAAATAAAAAACATTAAAAAAAAAGAAAAAAACAGAGAACAGAAGGAGTCCTATAAAGTTATAATAATGAATGTCATCACTACAACAAAAATAAAGTTTTCAACTGTCTAAATAACTACACACACACACACACCCCAAAGAGATTGCATAGTAAAGAACCTGTGAATAACTTCAGTATTGAAAATGTGCACAAACCAAGGCCAAATGTATTGGTCATATCAATAAATGTGAACAGGCTAAAGTCACCTATTGAAGGAAAAAGATTTTCAGACTGGATCATAAAGAAAAAGAGTTCTATTGCACCTAAAACAGATACACATAAAATAAAGCCATTGAGATAGGCTAAAAATTAAAGTTTTGGTGAAGATATATCAGTCAAATGTAGACACAAAGAAAGTACACATAATCAGACAAGAAGGCTGATCTGGCTTCAGACCCCAAAGCATTCAATGAGTCAAAGACAGACACATCATTGAGTAAAGATTGCAATTTACAATGAACATATTTATTAGTTATCTGTCACTGCATATCAAATCCCCCTAACACTTAACAGTGTAAAACAGTGAACATTTATTACCACGCAGAGTCTCTGAAGATCGGGAAATCTGGGGGCGCCTGGGTGGCTTAGTCGGTTAAGCGTCCGACTTTCCGATTTTCGCTTAGGTCATGATCTCGCGGTTTGTGGGTTCGAGCCCCGCGTCGGGCTCTGTGCTGACTGCCAGCTCGGAGCCTGGAGCCTGTTTCAGTCTGTGATTCCCTCTCTCTCTGACCCTCCCCTGCTCACGCTGTCTCTCTCTCTCCTAGAAATAAATAAAACATTAAAAAAAAAAAAAAGATCAGGAAATCTGGAGCGGCTTAGCTAGGTGGCTCTGGCTCAAGGTAGTTTATGAAGTTGCAGTTAAACTGTTGCAGCTGAAGGCTTCGTGGGGCCTGGCAGATTCACTTCCAAGCTCACTCAACTTGGCAGAAAGCTTCAGTACCTCACCATGTGGGCCTTTTCAAAATATGGCAGCTGGCTCCCCCCATAGCAAATGATGGGACAGGGAGCAGGATAGAGAGAGGGAGAGAGGGCGAGCCCAAGATCAAAGTCGTGGTACCTTGTGTAATCAGTCCTCAGAAGTGATCAGTATCATCACTTCTTCCATATTCATTTGGCTGTAGAGACCTACCCTGGCATAATGTGGGAGGGGACTACACAACCATGTGTATACAAGGAGGCATTGTCCATATCGGTTATAAATACCTATCTCTGCACAAAATAACACAGCATCAACATTCATGAGACTGAAACTACAGGAGCCATGAGAAGAAATAAATCACAAACACACTAGTTAACAGGAGCCTTATTTCACTGATCTTATTACATAAACAGCCAAGTGGATAAGAAATAATTAAGGATAGAGAAGACTACCATTTAAAAATCTACATTCTAAAAACAGACAATCTGTGCAGAAGCTTTTAATCTTGATGAGGTCCCAACAGTTTATTTTTGCTCTTGATTCCCTTGCTTTTGGGGATGTNACAGACAATCCACCTATTTTCTTCAATTGTCCACAAAATATTCATGAATGTTAATTCAGGCCACAAGTGGAAAAAAAAGGAAAAATTACAAAAAGTAAAAATAGCTTGGGCAATATTCTCTGGTTACAATAAGTCTGAATTAGAAATTTGGTACAGTCAGAAAACAGAAGGATCCCTCTACCTAGAAATCAAAAAAACAACGACAAAAACCTTGAGTCAAAGAGGAAGTAAAACCTAAAATTACAGAATATTTAGAAAATGAATTCTGATGAAGACACTGTGTGTCGGAGCCCATGGAATGCAGTGACGGGTGCTCTCAGGCCAGTGCTGCTGGTGAACGAGTGCGTAAGGCAGACAGAAGCAGGCTAACACCTAACCTTTATTGGCAATGAAGTGAGTTTTGGCCTCAATATGTTACTCGCAACTGATTCAGAATTTGGGCAAACAGAGGTGTTATTTGTCAGGATTCCCCAAGACCCCAATGCCACCGGATGATGCAATGGGACAAAACAAAATAATTAGAGGCATGGAAGCTGGAAAAGAGCACATGAAATTGCCACTATCTGTAGATGAGTGTGCTCCTGGAAAACCCAAAAACCTGAAAAATGAGTACTAACAGTAAAAGGATCTAGTACAATGGGTGTGCAAAGTCATGACCGAGAATCAAATAATTTTCATGTATAAATATAACCATTTGGAAGAGATAATGAGAGAAAAGTTCCATTGACAAGGGCAATGACAACAATTGCACAGTAAACTACTGTGCAATGAAATCCCATGTGGCAGCAAGACCCGTACAAAGACAGTGTCCCAGCACTTCTGAGTACCCAAAGGCTGGCGTGAAGAGAGCGCCGTGTTTTTGGCTAGGAAGGCTCAACATCATGAAATGTCAGTTCTCCCTAAGTTAATTTCTAAACCTAATGCCATCCCAATAAAATACCAGACAAAGCTTATCCTGAAGTTCATGTGAAAAAATTAACCAACAAAACATTCAAGAAAACTCTGAAAAGAAGAATAACGTCAGGGACTAGCTCTACCAGATACTAAGATGTATGAAAAGTTTCAGTAATTCAAACAGTGAGGAACTGATGCATGGATAGCAAGGCAGGCCAATCAACCACAACAGAAAGTCCAGAAATAGAAGGGAATACACATATGGGAATTTAGTTTGAAAAAACTGGCCTCTAAAATCAGAGGGAATGATTATTCAATAAATGTAGTTACTGTCAGTGGTTGACCATGTGGAGACAAGATAAAGTTAGGTTCAGACTTTGCATGATACACAAAGATAGATTTCAAATGGATTAAAGATTTAAAAGGAAAAAATAATGCCACCAAATATGCTAGAAGAAAACACGAGAGAATCATTTTATAATCTTGAATTAGAGAAGATCTTTCAAATGATGTCTCAAAATAGAGAAGGTATTACAGAAAATATTAAACTGCATTAAGAAAATATTTATGCCAAAATATAATAAAAGATAACTAAATGAGAAATAATACTTGATGCTCATATTTCATCAAATGGTTAGTTTCTCTAAGTTATAATGCAGTCCTAGAAATCAGTGAGATAAAGAACCAAACGCTCAACAGAAACAGGCAAAAAACATGAACAAGTGGGTCACAGAAAAAGGCTCTACCTCACTCGTAATGACAGAAATGCAGATCAGAGCCGCACTAAGCTATCACTGTTTTACCTGTCAGAATGATAAAAAATGTCCCAGAGTTTGAAAACACGCTCTGTTGGCAAGGCCAAGGAAACAGAGCTGGGAGAGTGTAAACTGGTACAGCTCCATGGAGGACGATCTGGCAACAATCCATTCAAATCACAAGTGTATATACTCTCTGTATTAGCCAGCGTTCTCCAGAGAAGCAGAGCCAATAGGATATAGATGGATGGACGGATAAACAGATGCAAGAAGAGATTTATTATAGAGATTGGCTCACGTAGTTATGGAGATCAAGAAGGCCTACAATGTGCCTTGGCAAGTTGGAGAACAGGGAAAACTGGTGGTATAATTCAGTCCAAGTCCGAAGGCCCCAGAACTAACGTCTGAGTGTAGGAAGAGATGGACGTCCCAGCTCAAGAAGAGAGAGAGGAAAATTGCCCTCTCTTCACCTTTTTGTTCTATTTAGGCCCTTGATGTATTGGATGACGCCAACCTGCACATAATCACCTGAGGGTGGTTGTCTTCACTTAGTCCACTGAATCAAATGCTAATCTCTTCCAGAAACATCCTCACAACACACTCAGAAATGATGTTTTGCCAGCTATCTGGGCATCTCTTGGCCATCAAGTTGCCACATAAAATTAACCATTACAAGCGAAATTGGGTGGTTCAGTTAAAATAAGGGTCCAACTCTTGATTTCAGCTCCGGTCATGATCTTGCAGTTCATAGGTTCAAGTCCCACATTGGGCTCCATGCTGATGGTGTGGAGCCTGCTTGGGATTTTCTTTCTCCCTCTCTCTTTGCTCACCCCTGCTCGCATGTGCTCGCTTTCTCTATCCCTCTCTCCCTCTCAATAAATAAATTAACTTAAAAAATTAACCATTATGTTCTCTGACCTAGCAATTCCAGTCTAAGAATCTAACTCTAAAACCCAGTTTATATAAAGGAAATGATTTGCAGAGTTCTATGTAATATAGAAGCAAATTAAATGTCCATTCAACAGAGAAATGGCTTAAAACAAACTGTAGTATATACATTATTTCCATACAAAGGAAAACCATAAAACTGTACAAATGTACTGACCTGGAAAGATCTCTAGGACCTAGGTTAGGTGAAAAACATCTAGTGTATATGATATACTGACATTTGTATAAAAGATAGAGGAAAGAACAAAAACATGTTCATCTGTTGAAAAGTGGGATGAGAACAGATGTGGGAGGAAAACTTTTTATTTTAGACCTTTTAATTTTGTCCTATATCAATGTGTTACCCGTTCAAATAATTTTTTCAAAATTATTTATTTATTTTTAGAGGAGGAGGGGAAGAGAGAGAATCCCAAGCAGGCTACAAGCTGTCAGCGAGAGCCTGACGTGGGGCCCTAATGTATGAGCAGTGAGATCATGACCGGAGCGAAAATCCAGAGTCAGTGGCTTAACCGACTAAGCCACCCAGGAGCTCCACCATTCAAATAATTGAATGCAATTAATAAAGATCTCATAAGTGAAAAAAATATAATACTTTGCACAGGTTTAGATAATAGAGCAATGGATCAGAATAGAGAGACTAGAAAGAGACCTTTATGTATACGGAAGCTTGTGACACTGTGGAGGTGACATTCCAAACCAGTGGGAAAATGGTAGACCATTCAATCAATTGGTCTGGGAAAATTATTATCTACTTGGAAAAAGTAAAATTGGCCTGCTAACTCTCGCTTTGCACAAAAATTAATTTTAGAATCAATATGGAAAAACAGGGCAAACAAAACTTACCACTTTTGCAAGAAAACATAGAATATCTTCATGCCCTCAGGGTATGAAGGGATTTCTTAAACAATTCACAAAAAACACAAACAAGAATGGAAAAAGATGGATAGATTTGACTCCATCAAAATGCAAACATTTATGTGCATCAAAAGGCACTATAAACAAAGTCAAAAGAGAAGTCACAGGCCAGCAGAGGAAATTTGCAACACATATAACCAAAAAAGTGATTTGTATCCAGAGTATATACAAAGACCTACAAATCAACTAGATAATTCAAAGGACTCGGCAGAAAAATAGTCACAGTACAGGAAGAAGCTGTTCCCAGAGGAGAAAAACTGAGTAGCTGACAGATACCTGAAACAGTGCTCCCCTTACCTCTAACCAGTGAAAAGCAAGGTGAAATAGCTGTGGTGGGATCATGCACACATCATACCTGCAAAAATGTGGAAGCCTGGCAATTTTAAGTGCTGACGGGCCTCTGGGAGCAGCGTGAGCTTGCACGCTGCACGTGGCTGATGATGGCACGGATCGGTAAGACCACTTTGAAGACCGAGTCGGTGATTCAGAAAGACGCATACATGCGTTTCATGTGTGTAGGAAATCCCTACACAAGGAGACATGTGCAGGAATATTCCTGCAAAATTGTTTCAAAAAGCTAAAGAAAGTTGGATGCAACTTAAAATGTCAAGAGCAGCACTGATGAGCACGCTGTGGTTGCACTGATTGCAGCAGGATATATATCCGTAAAAACAAAAGAACCAGAGCTCCCTAAATCTATGTGGGTAAATCTCACAGACTCTGGGTTGAACAACAGCAGATTGCAAAAGGGTGTATAGTATGATACCATCTGTATGACATTTAGAGGCAGGCAAAATGACACTATCTGATGTTTACGCGCATATGAGCATTATATAATATGTGAAGGGGTACAGTCAGAGTGTAAGAGCATTTGTAAAGATATGAGCGGAAAGGATGCATCATATCAAAGAGAATAATTACCTCTACTGGAAGGGAAAGGAATGGGGTTGGGAGAGGTGCTCAGAGGTCTTCAATTGTATAGGTGTTGTTTTATTTCTAGTCTGGATGGTGAGGATGTGAGTGTTGGATTTCTTATTCTCTACACCTTCCCAATGCCAGACATATAATTGCAAAAGATGAAGTGTCCCTCAACAAAAGTAATGACCAACTAGAAAATACAATAGGGTATAAGATACCTTTTGTTTTTTACAATAGCAACAAAAACTACTACGCATCTAGGAATTAACTTATAAAGAATGTAGTACCAAACAAAGTTTCCTCCTCCCCTACCCTCACCCTCTGTTTTGATGAGGACAGTTGATGGTTTCTCAATTGTAAGAGCTAATGCCCGTGAAGCACTGAGCACAGATCTCACAAGTCAATTCTGATAGTGCAGTAGACCACCCTGGGGTGCCCGGGTGGCTCAGTCAATTAAGTGTCTGACTCTTGATTTCACCTCAGATCATGATCTCACGGTCATGAGAATGAACCTCATGTCAGGCTCTGCTGGGTGTGGAGTCTGCTTAAGGTTCTCTGTCCCTCCCCTGCTTGTGAGCATGTGTGCTCTATCTCTCTTTGTCAAAAATAAGTAAGTAAGTAAATAAGTAAGTAAGTAAGTAANTCACAAGTCAATTCTGATAGTGCAGTAGACCACCCTGGGGTGCCCGGGTGGCTCAGCCAATTAAGTGTCTGACTCTTGATTTCACCTCAGATCATGATCTCATGGTCATGAGAATGAACCTCATGTCAGGCTCTCCTGGGTGTGGAGTCTGCTTAAGGTTCTCTGTCCCTCCCCTGCTTGTGAGCATGTGTGCTCTATCTCTCTTTGTCAAAAATAAGTAAGTAAGTAAATAAGTAAGTAAGTAAGTAAATAAATAAATAAGCAAGAAGTAGACCCCCCCACCATGATGTGGCATTTGGCACTTTGACTCTGTTGGCGGCTTCTAAAAGGTTGGGGGCACTGTGAATGTTAATAGAATTAACAACAAGATGTTTATTCATCAGGTGTGTGTGTGTGTGTGTGTGTGTCTTTTCTATTTGTAAAAGGAGGAAGCAGGACGTGGAAGGGGTCTCCCACGGTGCACAGCAGGTTAGTGGCTGAGCCAGAGCTAGACCCTGGGGTGGGGCAGAGAAGGCGAAGGAAGGAATGTAGTGAAAGGAACTGGCGAGGAAGAAGGATAGGAAGGAGGAGGGGAAGAGAGGAGGAAAGGAGAGTGTGGAGGCGCTGAGGAGGTGGCTCCCTTTGCCTCTCTATGTGGCTCACTTGTGGTAGACACAGCACCTACCCCCCCTCCCTCCTGCCCACCTCAGTGTCCCCTTCTGGAGGGCTTGCTTGTCAGCTTTTGTGGCACGGTTTCATTTTCCCAATCTGGTGGCATCCTCTGGCCCGCTGGGCACTTCCAGTTCTGACAGCATCTCTCTGAATTCTCATGGAAAACCACAAGTCCTTAAATGGTCTCAAATACAGTGTCTGTCCTGGGAAGTTTCAACCAGAAGAACTGCTTGAGTTCTGTGAGGGATGAGGCTTCCCAGGCCAGTCCCTGGGGAGACGCTGAGCCCCAGCAGAACAGCGTCATCAGTGGGGATGGAGTGGCTCCCAAACCTGGGGACAGGTGGTCAGACATCTCAAGGCTATGGGAGGGGTCCCCACCCTGCTCCTGTAGACATCCCCACTGTCCCTTTCCCCCTGCCCCATCAGCTGCATCTCTACTCACAAGAAGTGAAGAGCAGCTTTTTGGGAGAAGGTTGAAGACTCCTCAATGGAAACCATTGCATCCCCATTGAGGGCACAGAATCCTACAAGGAGAATAGACACATTACCTCCCCCGATACTGGGGACAACCACTCACCGGTGAGGCAGAAGAGAGACAAGAAAGGAGGAAAGAGTGCTGGTTCCCCTTCAGAGTTCTGAATTCTGTATTGTGGAATCTTCATTCTAACTCTGGAAGGTGGGAATTGCTGGTTCCGGCTCACAGAAGAAAACAGTGAGGCACTGGAGGTAAAGTCACCTGGCAAGGAAACTTAGTGAGTGTTCGGGACTGGGGTGATGGAGAGAGTCCACGAGCCTAGAGACGTCTGACTGCAAAACTAGCCCTTTCCTCCAGTATCCCAGGGTGCGTCCTGCTGCAGCCACGTGGAAGGGAAGAGCATCAGGGTCATCATCTGAAGGAGCATACAGAATCTGGGGGAGCAGCCTGCGGCCACAGACACATGCCGAATCTTGCAGCAGCGGCCCCGACACCATGCTGGGAGGACCCGTAAGAAGTGATTTTGGCCTGGTCCCCGTCTTCAGGCTACTGACTCTCTACAGGCAGCGGTCAACCGGCCTCGTCTCCAAGTTCTCCTTCCAGGTTGTGGATGCTTAAGCCCGTGAGCTCCCTGGAAAATCCCTTCTTCATCCAAGCCCGTGTCCCCACATTCCAACCATCGTCTCCCTTTGAGACGTGGACCTTGGCCCATGGCATGCCTGCTGACCCTAATCTCAGGCATGGAACTCCTCCTCTGAGGCAAGGGCCACCTTCCTCAGGTGGGGATGGAAATGTCTTAGCGGAATGGTGGATGGTGGCAAGTGGACAGGCCACGGGGCTCAGGGAACAACCCTCAGATGGAAGGGAATGTGCTCAGGGGAGCCAGATCTGGATTCTGTTTGGGGCACCTGGATGGCTCAGTCGGTTAAGCATACGACTTCAGCTCAGGTCATGATCTCATGGTTCATGAGTCCAAGCCCCACGTCAGGCTCTATGCTGACAGCTCAGAGCCTGGAGCCTGCTTCGGGTTCTGTGTTTCCCTCTCCCTCTGCCCCTCTCCTACTTGTACTCTGTCTTTGTCTCTCTCACAAATAAATAAAACATTAAAAAATTTTAAAAAGAAGTCATTATCTGCAGTGCGTGATTTCCTTATCTGGACTCTTGGGACACACGGGTGTGCGTGTGCTCATGTGTGTGTTGGTGGATGTGTGTGTGTGTGCTCATGCTGGGTGTGTGTATGCGTTGCCATGTATACAGTGAGTTCTTTCACTACCCCATGCCCTTGCCCCACTGTGGTTACTCATTTCTGTGTCTGCTATTCTCCCACTAGACTGTGACCTCACTGAGAAGTGAGTCCAACCCATCAGTGCATTTCTAGAGCCCCGCCTAGAGCTGGGCATAGTGTAGGTGTCTAATGAACGTTTGATGAATGAGTGAGTGAGTGACTCAGTGTTACGGTTATGAGGGCCGACTCTGGGCTCCTGCTGCTGGGTTGGCATCCCAGTTCCTATACTTACCAGTCTTCCTGTGCCTTAGTTTCTCATCCGTAAAGTGGGGCTAACCAGCGTCTGCCTCAGAAGATTGTTTTGAGGACTCAATGAGTCAATATATGGAAAGCATTTAAAATGGTACACGGCACGTGGTAAGTGGCACAGAAAATATTTGTTGTAATTATGATGATGGTGATGATGCTGATGATTTGTTCATTTGTTCAATCATCACTCATTTTTGTCCTTATAAAAATGTCCTCTAGTGCCTCTTCTGTGCCAGACCTGAGGCTGGGGGCTGGAGTCACAGATATCAGACAGCCCTTGCCCTTGCTGGGCGGGGCTCAGGGGAGACAAACACAGATGCCAGAAACTGTCCCCGGGGAAGGGTGCCCAGTGCTCAGCAGGGCAGGGCTCAGGGTCAGCAGACAGAGCCCCCCGCCTGGGCCCAATGAGCCTCTCCTCTGGGAACTCACTGACGATGTGGTAGCTCTGGGCAGAGGCACCCACGTAAATGAGAGCTGGGCCTGGGAGGTCCGTGGGATCTGGGGGCCTCTCCTCAGCCTTCATGGACAGCTGAGCCCCCAGATCCAGGGCCTTTGATTTTTCATTGACTAATGCGGCATTTCATTGAACAGAAGCTTCCTGTTAAATAAAAACAGATGAGGTTTTAAAAATAATTCTAATTGATTCCATCCCTAGAGTTCAAACCGGTAGCTCTCTGACCCAGCCCAGAGAAGAGTCTTATGTGCACAGGCGCACGTGTCCACGTGTATGTGCATGCGTGTGAGCCTGGGCACGTGCCGGTGTGTATGGACAGATGAAAAGAGTGGTCACCTGTCAAACACGGGCCCTGTGCCTGTCGTGGTGCTGGCATCTTTCCCACCTGGCTGCGTTTGCTCGTCGCACCGCCTCTAGGAGGTGAGGGCTGCGGTGAGCAGCATTTCACAGTGAAGAGGTCAGAACCCAGAGAAGTCAGGATACTTGCTCAAGATCAGGATGCTGTAAGTGGTGGAGGCAGGGCTTGGCCTTGCTCTTTTCTGACTTCAAAGCAACACGCAGGGAGGAATTATGACACGGGCGAGACCAGAAAGCCAGAGAGTCACTGGGCCTGTTTGATGAGGGGAGAGACCTGAGAGGCACATGATAACAGCAAAGGTAATGCTGGGCACCGTCTAGGGAGCCCACCTGCCACATGCCAGGTGCTGTCACTGGTGATTTATGGACGTCAGGCCCTCACACCATTTCAGGGAGGAAAGTACTACTATTCTTATTTTTCAGATAAGGAAACTGAGGTTCAGAAAGATTTAAAAAGTCCTCCAAAGTCACGTCACTAATGCTGTTTCTGACTCCCCAGCCTTGTTCTTTTGTGGATATTCCATGCGTTAGCTGCACATGCATGCATGGCAGCGAGGTGCGGGTGTGGCTACGTCTTCATCAAACTGCACTCAATTCTCACGCTATGAGGCGTGAGCTGCTTCATTCATCCCGTCCGTAGGGTCGCAGCACCTGCCCTGGCCTGGCCTGTTGTGGGTGCTGGGACACCTGCTCGCAGGAAGTCAGAGCAGAGAACAAGACACACGAGGTCTCTGCCGTGCAGAGACAGACGACGAGCCCTTCATCTAAGACACCAGGAGAGCCCCACCTGGTTAGGAGTGGCTCTTTTGGGAGGAAGGGAGAAGCATTTACAAAGATAAAAGCCGACCACTGTGGCGGTGCTCTCGGGAAGAATGTTCGAAGCAGAGGCAGTAGCTCCTGCAGAGGACCAGGAATGGGGGGCAGGCGAGGGATGAGGTCAGGGGAGGGTGCCTGGGTTAAGCAGGGCCTGGTGGGCCAGCGCAAGGAGACTGGATTATGTTCTCCTTGCAGTGGGCGCCATGAGGAGGTTTTGAGCAAGGGTGTGGCTTGGTCAGATGTGGAGAGGAGAGCGTGGGGGACGAGGCGGGGCACTGTGGCAGCAGGGGCCATTGTGGGGAGCTCTCGCAGAGGTGAGAGGAAAGCTGGCAGCGACTTGGAGGAGATGCCGGCAGCAGAGGGGCACGGAGGTGGATGGACTGGAATATGTTTGTGAGGAATGAAGCTCTCTGATGGGTCAGATTAGGGGTGTGAGGGACAGAGGAATCTACAATGCTCCTTAGCAGCCAGTGAATGGTGGAGTCTCTGCCTGGGACACAGGAGGCTGGGGAGGAGCGGGAGGTGGGGGTCAGCCCAGAGTTGGTCAGGGACTTGGGAGATGTCCGTTAGATGCCCAAGGTGATGTGTTTGGAGCCCTGGCTGTGGACTTAGATTTGGGTGTCATCAGCACATGGACAACATTTGAAGCTGAGAGACCGGCTGAGATCACCCAAGGGAGAGTGGAGGACAAAGCAAACGAGCCCTGGGGACCCAGAGGCATACTGGTGAGTCAGCCCTGCTTCGCTTTCAAATCAGCAAGTCTGAAGTGCAGCCTCGTGTGGACCTTTCCCGGCAACCCTGGGGAAAGCACAGGGGCTTCCAGGGAGATCCACTGTTATTTCTATTAATTCCTAAGCACAGGGATCGCTGTTTCCCGAGCCTCACTGTACTTATCTGTACAACGGAACAAAAACGTTCACCAGAGAAAGGGATGCATTAATGACTGTGAAAACGATCCAAGCAGGAGGGATGGTACCGCTGCTCTGGGTGTCCCGAGGAGGAAGCAAGATGGTTCCGATATTTGGATGTTCTGGTTCAAAACTGGTTTCTCTCAAGATTCCGATAGACCTTGCCAGCTGTAGTCCCAGTGAGCTTCAAACCCATCCTTAAGGAGCCTCCTTCTGAGCCTCTTGGTGGCTGCGCCCTTTCCAGGGAGGGGAGGAGGGGCTTAGTGCCCAAATGGGGAGAAGGAGCTAGGCGTCAGCGCTCAGCGCTCCTGCCCTCAGGGATCAGCCCGCTCACAGAGCAGTTGTCCAGGCATCCTGCCTCTTATCTGCCTGGTCCGCACTTGCTTCCATGTGGGAGAGCCAAACCCATAGCTCTGGGGACCCTTACCTTCTCTCCACTCCTCCGTCTTCCTTCCTGAAGCGGGCAGTAAGCTGGCTGAAGAGGCATAGCTGGGGGTACCACTCACTGCGGGTCTGTGTGCTGCACTGGTACCTGCTCTGTGTGACCTGCAATGGCTCTGGGGAGATAGACAATCACACAGGATACAACAGGGAACAGGTCCCTACACCTGCGGACTGAGAGGTAGAGTGTGCAAGGAGGACCCCCCTCCTGTGGGCGGGGCTTGGGTAAACAGTGGGTGGAGATAGCGGGGGGCACGGCAGCCCAGGCCGCTCTGGGAGGCCCCAGACACTCACACCCAAGTTGCAGGGCAGACATCTCCCCTGAAGCCTCCAAGTTAACACAGCCTTCGGAGTCTACCATCTTCGCCATACCCTCGTCGCCCATTCTATGTGCAGAGAGCTGCCACGCCTCTCTGTCTCTCCTTCTAGACTGTGGGTGCAGGGGGGGTGGGGGTGGTCAGGGAGGATGCCAAATTCACATACGTGTCCTTAGCACGGGGGATAAAGCTCACTGGGGAGCTGGGCTGGCAGACAGACGAGGGACTGAGTGAAGAACTGAGCAACAGTCCTTGGGGCTGTGGGATCAGTGGGGAGAAGGGGCCATCAGTGGGCACCAAGTGGGGGTTCTGTGCATGTTGGGCCCAGTCCCCATGGGTGTGGCCCCTGCAAACAGTGCTGGGGCTTTCTGAGAAGTGTGGGAGCGCTGCGTGCCTGGTTACCCCTAATTCTAGGTCTGGAGTCTGAAACACAGGGGACCAAAGGAGTTGGTTGTTTACATGGGGAAATTGTAAATGGGAAAGATAAACGTTGGAAAATTAGGCACTGACCCATGGGCTCACCACTGGGACAGGGAAATTTGAGCCGAGCTCATGGAAAAACTATAACCAGAGCAGGCTGGGCTGCACCGTCCCAGAAAAGCAGATGGGGGCAGTCATAAAACCTGACCCCTTTGAGTCAACCAGGCCAAGCCACGCACTATTTTTAGATGCCAATATTATTTTAAAGCATTCCTCTTCCTTGAAATGCCACCCTTTGCCCTTGAGTGTGGTACAATCAGGGGCAAGTGGCCTGACTTCCCCGGGCCTCCACTTCTCCATCTGTGGAATGGGGTTATCTCTCTGTTTCTCTGTCAACCAACACAGACCTACTCTGGTTAAAGAGAGAGTGCTTTTTGCTGGAATCTCCTGGACCTCTGAGATTTTGGTTCCTACCCTCATCCTGCACTGGAGGTAAAAGAATGTGGGCTTAGGAGCTAGCATCCCCGTACTCTGACTGCCTGGGCTGGGTGATGCTAGGCAAGGTCGCCCAGCACAGACGTCTATGGAATGGGGACGTGGTGGCAGTGAACAGCCTTCTCCAGCCCCAGCTTAATCTACCTTTCTAACTCCCTCGCTCGCGCTCCCAGTATGTCCCAGTCAGTGTGTGGTGGCTGTGTGGGGTGCTTCCTCCTCCCTCCCGGGCCACGCATTGGCAGATAAGCGCTGGACCGTGGTGTCCGGCCTGGTGACCCTGAGTGCTTCCCACGGGAGGAGTGCCTGAATGGATCCTGCGAAGAGAGCAGGGGTTCACCGGAGTGGAAAAGGCGGGGGGCATTGCAGGCCAAGGGGCCCTGTGGGCAAGACTGCAGAGTGGAAGTTCATGCAAATGAACGGAGCACTTTGGTGTTTTAGGCCTACTCGGTGCAAGATGAGGCATGGGATGGAAGGTGCTGGAGAGGTGCTTTAGGCCCACAGTAGAGTTTGCACTTACTCTGCCTGAGGGCAGTGGGGAGCCATTGAAGGTTTTTAAGGAGGGGAGTGATAGCCGATTTGCCATCTTCCCTCTTTATAGGTCTCAATCTGGGCCATTGCAACTTTTCTCTGGGTGTGTCACAGCCAGTCCAGGGCCCAGAATGCACTTTTTTATTTGTTTCCATTCCCACATGGCCTCCAACTCACCCCCAGTCACTGTGTCCCCTAAGGCAGGACAAGTCCTTAAAGGTCATCTGGTCCAAACGCCCATGTGACAGATGGAGATACTGAGATCCAAAGAAGGGCAGATTAGGACTGGGGTCTGGGTCTTCTGACACCCAGCAGGGCCTCTGCCCACCCCATGCTCTACCCCTCGGAGCCCGGGGCACGCCTGGCATCGTGGGGAGCATGGCAGGGGCTGCGTCTGCGGTCTGTGTGTGCCGTGTCGCTTCTTGGGATTCTGTCAGTCTCTTGAGGGACCCCTTTACATCCCATCTCCTCCCCTCCGTTTTAAGGGCAAGTTGCTTGTAAAACAGTCAAACTTAAGTCATTTATAGCAGACAAGTTTGGAGCAGGTTATAAAAATGTGTGGCTGGGGAGGGTGGGGAAACTGTTTTTCTTTTTCCATTTTGACCTTCTCTTCCAAGAGCTCAACCAGAATTGTCTGGAGCCTGGTAAACTGTTGAGACATGAACGCCAGCAAGGGCCCAGTTGTGGAGGATGCACACGTGGGCCAGGCAGGCACTGCTGGGAAGGCCTGGCTCAGAACGGGCACCTCTGGAGGAGGGGGCTCAGATGCTGAGCCTGGAGTTCTAGATCTGTGGTCTTGGTAGCCTCTCTGAGGAGGTTCTTAAGAAAGGGAAGTGGAAGAAGTCAAGGAGGAAGCCAGTGGGGGAGATCCAAACAAGACAGGGTTTGGGAAAGAGCCCCGTGGGGGCAGGTCGGGGCAGACAGGCAGAGGCAGGGTGGTGGGGGACCGAGCTGCAGGCCCACTGCCAGCTCTGCAGGGGGCTTTAGGCATCTCCAACCTCAGCATCTCCATCCCCTCAATTCGGACACTGCTCCCTGACCTGCCCCATGGCTGTGAGGGTCAACGGAGATTATGTGGTGTCACAGCACCCTGTGACAGCCTCATGAAGAGAGGAAAGCATTCCGGTTTACCATTGCCAAAGGAGAACCGAGCTTGGTCCTGGGCCCCAGGAGAACCTCGGAGGAGAGCGAGCCCAGCCTGAGCCCGTCGTGGAGCTGTGAGCGGGTCCCTCGTGTCCAGTGGTCCTGTCCCGCGGCTTCACTGTCTGGGGATGGTTACTGACCTACTCACATGGGAGTGCGCCGAATCGAAGGCGCAGCACTTCTCCGGGTTGGGTCTTGCCTCTGTCTGCCATCTAAGGAGTGCTGGCCCTGAGCCTAGGAATCAGGCGGGGCAGAGATCAGTGATAGCATCACAGGGCGACTTGCCCCAAGCTGTGCAACTGCTAGGCGCGAGGGGCAGATCTGGAGCCCAGCCTTGCAGAGACCAGCTCGGGCCATAGGACTCTTGGTCCCCAAACAGCCGCAGGGGGCCGGCTGGTATCACTTCACAGCACCTGCTAACATTTCCCAGCACCCACTCCGTGCCAGGGCACTTTTCAAAGCTTTTCAAGTGAAGCATCACGAACTCGTTTGGTCGTCATATCAACCCCATGAACTAGGTGCTATTATCATCCCACATTTTATGTGGAAAAGAGGGTAAATAACTTGCCTGGGGTCAAGCAGCCAGAACGTGGCAGACCTGGGATTTCAACCCAGGTAATTTGGCTCTAGAGTCCAAGTTCTTAAACGCTAGCTGCATGTAAATTCCCTGGGGGCGAGGCCTGGCCAGGCGGGGCGAGGAGTTCCTGGAAGAAAGCGGCCCGTGATGACTATCTGATTCTTTCCTGAGATTAGCTTTTGGCAGGGAAGGCCGGAAAGCCCCAGGCCTGTGGTGGGAAAGGCAGCCACTCTGAGTTCCAGCATCAGGCTTGCTTCAGGCTCTTGGCACTGGAGGCCCTCATGTGTCATGTGGGGTTGACAGGAGCCGGGCACCCCCGGCCTCCCCCAGCTCTGTAAGTGGGGAGGCACCATCGAGCCCCAGTCTGAGAGCCAGACACCTGGGCATGGTCCGCCCTCCCTCCCGGCCCCAGGGCCAGTCCCTCTGACCCCGCTCAGTCCCGCACCAGAACACCTTTTGAATTCGTCCCCTCTCTCTGCTCCTGCTGCCAGGATTAATGGCCTTCTAGCAGGTCTCCCTGCCTCCCCTCTCACCCCACCTACAATCCATTCTCCAAACAGCTGTTGGAGGGATTTTCTTAGAATATAAATCAAATCACATCATTCTTCAGCTTAAAACTTTTCAATTGCACTTAAATAAAATCCAGATTTCTGGTCATGGCCTAGAAGGGCCTGCATGCCCCGGCCTCTGTTAACCTCTCCAACGTGCCATTTTGCCCCTCACTCGCCGCGCTGGCCAGACTGTTCTGCTCCTGCCGAATGCCAAGCGATTTTCATCCTCAGGGTCTTTGCATGTGCGGTTCCCTCTGCCCAGAAGAGCTGTCTCTCAGTTTTCCCCAGGTTATCCCCTGCTCCTCAATGTCACCTCCTCAGACACGTCTGGTCTGGTCACCCCCTTGTGGGTTTCCTTCATATCATTTGTTATGACGTGGAATTATTTCAGTTACGTGTCCATGTTTAACCTTTGCCTCTGGAATGTAAGCTCTGCTAGGAGACAGGATGCCTCTCCTTCCTATTTGTATTCCCAGCACCTAGCTTCAACCGGCATGTGGAAGGTATGCAGTAAGTCCTGTCAGATGAGTGAGTGAGTGAATGAATGAAATCAAGGCAGATAACAGATGCTTCCACTTGCCCGTTATCTCCTCTCCAGCCCATCCTTCCGCTCCACACAGGGCTCCTCTGCTGTGGTTGCCTTTCCTCCCTCAGATCTCTTGGGTGGCACATTTGTGCATGTTTCTTGAAACAGCCTCCTCATTCCTGACCCCGGTCAGGCTCTCTTGAGCTCATCTAATGTACATGATCAGCTTTCAAGGTAGGTGCTAGATCATTCCCATTTTACAGGTGGGAAGAAGAGAAGAAAGGTCAAGTCATTTGCCCAAGGCCAGTGCTAGAAAGAGGAGGAGTCAGAACTCAGCTCTAGGCAATGAATGTGGGGCCAGAGCCCGCGCTCCGCAGGGATGGACATCTGGATGCAGCTCTCTCATCCGCGGTCTGTTCAGTGACTCGGCATCTCAGCTCAGTGTAGTTCCCAAACTTACCGGGTTCATAAGAATTACCCAGGGCACCCAACATAAATACAGATTCCCAAGTCCTTTGCCCAGAGGTTCCATTGCAATAGGGATCCGAGTCTATATTTTGAACAATTGCCAGATTGAGATTCTGAAGGTCAGGCAAGTCTGGGCCACACTGGCCTGCAAGATAAGCCCACAACAACTCATCCAGCCCTCAGGGCCTTGTAGATAACAGCCCCTCTCCATTCCTCGGGCTTTATCGATCCAAGTCGGCCCTTGGGCAACCCTCCATTCTGTCTAAACCCATCTACTCACTGATGACAAGTCTGTGGCTTCTCCACTGCACCACCGCGCTGCCCCTCCATCTCCCCTCGGCCATCTCCTCCTCCTTCCCAGCTGGTCCTGACCAATGCTGGCCCCTTCTGCTGACCTGTCCTGCTTCCCGACTTGATGGCAGCCTGAGGGACAAGGTTGTGCCTATGGCTTAATTCCAGAATTTCAAGCTGGAAGGAATTTGGAAACCTTACCATCTACACTTGTTATTTCACAAATGAGAAAAAAGAGTTGCAGCAAGAGAAGTGGACCTATTTGAGGTCACAGAGTGTTGTGGCTGAGCTAGTATTAGGTGGATATAGGGACTCCCACTTAGGTCCATGAATTTTTCAGATTTGCCTCTCAATTCAGTATTTCTGGAAAAATCCATTCTCTGGTCTCGAAAATGTAGTCATTCACTCAACCAATCCTGAGTTCCAGTAAGGGCTGGAGGGTGTCCGGTATGCCTCTTGGAGGCTCACAGACCAGGACAGAGATGGGGCCGAGGTGACAGAGCCACGGCCACTGTTGTTGCCACCATCATCACCGTCATCTTCTCCTGATAAGGGCCTACCCGATGGCTTACTTTGTTGAGTGACCGCTATAGGCCAGCCCTTGTGTCAAGGCTCACTTCTCACCCTAGCCCAGTAAGGAGGCCTCGTTACCGTCCACACAGCAGCGCAGTTTCTGCTCTGAGCCTTCAGCCGAGTTCCCAGCGTGGGGACCCATGGAAGAGAGAGGACTTCCTCCGGCTGGCTGGAGCCAAGATAACTTCCGGAAGAGGGGCCGTGAGCCTGCCATGAGGGACGAACGGCTTAGCTTGGAGGATGTCAGATGAAGAGGACGTTGCAGGTAGAGAGAAGGCCTGGCAGAGAGAAGGGAGATAGGGCAAGGGTGCGGAGAAGGGTCCCAGCCTCAGGGCAGGGGCAGGCATGAAGTCTACCCTGCTTTCCCTGGGGACAGGACCGCAGGCTGGTCTTAGGGCCATGGCCATGTCCACAGCGCCCTCAGCGAGGACCGGTGTGTGTCTGAACTTGGAACCTGGGGCCCAGCAACCCAGTGAGGCCCGGCAGCAGCAACCTGCCCAGGCACATCAGGGACAGCATCCTGCCGCCAGCCCTTCCCGCCATCCACCTGCAGGGCCTCCAGGGCGGCCGTGTGAGGTGAGGAAAGGCGGCAGCACACGGAGCTCTGAACACACGGGGATGTGTGTGCACGTGCAGCTGGCACAGGCCCGTGTGTGGCGCGTCCATCGTCTGTGAGGCGTGGGTGCGTGTGTGCACGCACGTGTGTTCCTAAGGGCCCTGCCGTATGTGTGTCTCTGTGAACGCACGTGTCTCTGGGTCCCGGGAGGCGGCTGAGTGTGTGTGGTATGCACGAGGGCAGCGGGTGTGGGGCTGTCCCATGCACATGTGCTCCCCCCGGCCGGTGTTAAACACTCTTTGGCCAGCTCACTAGGTAAACATTCAATAATGTAATTTGGAAAGCCCATTCCCCAGGGCCCCGCTGTGTGGCCAGGCAGCTGGCGGGTGGTGGCCGGATTAAGATATTAGCGCATTAATGCCATATCAAAGCCCAGCACCGTCAGCCTCGGGAGTGTCTGCTGACAGCCCCACGGTGCCCAGGGCTTCGTGGGCCCGGCAGCCCCCACCGCATCTCACTCTAAATCACAAGGAGGCCTTGTGCTCACAGCCTGCCCTGGATGCCGCGGGGCTCCGCAGACATGAGCTCATGCCTGCCAGTCCCTTCGGGAGGCCGTGGGTGGCCTGCCAAACCACCGGGCCTCATCCCCTGCCCCCCACAGGGGCCGGGCCGTGGGAGGAGTAGGAGCTGGGTTTCGGGTCTGAGCTGGTCTTCTGACCTGGGCGAAGCAAGCACTTGCATGTTTGTTGAATGAATGAATGACTGGATCTCTTTCCAGGAACTTCCTTGAAGTCCCTCAATGGCGTGGGCCAAGTTCCTCTCAGCCTGACATCCTCAGTGCGTAGCAGTGCTTGGGCACACAGTTGGTGCTCAGCTATGGTGCACTGGATGGATGGGTTGCTGACAGACAGAGGAGGTCTGGATCTGTGCCTTTGACTTGCTTAGCAGCCCTGGGGAGCCTTTTATCTGCCTGGGGACAGCTGGCTTTTGTGAAGTTAACGACAATGCTGAGTCCAGCCTTCAGCACTAGCTTCTGTAGCGGTGGAGGTAGTGGCTGGTTCTGACATCCTTTCCTGGGAGCCTGGCATGAGAAGGGGGCAGAGTATTGATGCAAATGTTTGTCAGAGGAGGCCCTCAGGACTGACCAGAAAAGGCAGGGGCCGTGTAGACTCCTCCCCAGGAGAATGGAGAGAGGAGGGAGAAACATGGGGCTCTGATACATGGCCGGGGTGTCCAAGCTGGGTCCACCTCCAGGCAATTTAGCCTGATCCTTCACTGAGTAGCTGTGTGAACTAAGGTCGACAAGAGAAGGGACGTGCCCATGGTCACCCCACAGAGCCGTGTCCAAGCCAGGACGAAGCCAGTCCCTGAGCAGAGGGAGTCAACTGTGACTGGCGGCTGAGTGTGGCAGAAAAGGAACTGTGTAGTGAAGGGAAGAGGCGAGGGAATGAGGCTGGGGGCTCAGTGCGGGCTAGGACCTCCGGCTCAGGAGTGAAGAAGCATTTTCCGATGGGCTGCAAAACAACGATTCGCATCTCAGTAATAATGGTGAGTCAGAGGCAACAGAATTCATTGACAGGAACAGAAACTACCTCTGACGAACATCTCGCTGATTGCCAGTGTTCCGTTAAGCGGTGTACACATTTTGTTGTGTTCATCTCCACAAGGCCCCATCCTCACAGAAATCTCAGAAAGGGAAAGTTATTAGTCCCACGTTGCAGCCAAGGAGCCAGAGTGTAAACCAGACTCAGACTTCTTTACCACTAGATGACACTGTGGTCCCTTGAGGTGGTGGGCGTCTGGCCTGTGGTACCTGAGCAGAGGTTGGTAGGCCCCTTCAGGGGAGCTGGGGAGGGGAGCTGGCTTTGGGGATGACTGGGGAGGGAGGGTTGTTTGTGAGGCTATCGTGTATCGCTGCAGGTCTTGGATTCCAGGGAATCTCTACTCCCAGGAGTCAGTGTTTGAGGATTTTGCATTGACTTCTACTAGACATTACAATCATTGCTCCCCCAACCTTGAAAGGAGCTGCTGATAGAGCTGGTGAGACAGTCCCAGAGGTCTGTGTCCACTGTCTAGCCCAGGAAGGAGTCAAGTCCAACAACAAATGAGGGACAAAATGGAAAGGGTAGGTTCTCTGCTTCTGGGGACTCTTGATTCCTACAATCCTTGTTTTTCAGGGTTGAGGGTTCCTTGGAAGTTACCAGCTCAAGGTTTCCCCACATTGCAACTTCCATTCGTTTTCAATCCACTCAGCTCAATGGACTTTCACTCAACTCAGCTTAAGTCAATGCCCCGGAACTCAGTTCAGCTCTGCATGTCGCAGATCAAACCCAACAGACACAATCCAACCAAACCCAACTAATGATCAGACTCTCCAGATCACCTCAACTCAGTGCAACTCAAATCACAATCCAAGCAGGAGGAGCAGCATGAGTGAAGATATGGTGGCTGGGGTGTTTGCACGGGGGACAGTGGGGATGGGGCCGTGGTGAACAAGTCTGCACATGGAAACAGAAAGTGGCACGGATTGGGAGTGCCCCGAGGGCCTCAGTGCCACAGCCGCCGTGCCAGGCTGGAGACACGCTTTGCGCACCTTTTCTACCTGCTTGTATCCTGGCCTCTTCCCACCTAGCTGCCTATCCAATGGCCAGGCACTGGGCTATGGACAATGGTGACACTGGTGAGTTATCCCAGCTCTGCTACACACATCAGCCATGCGGTCTTGGAAAAATTACCCACTGTCTCCTGGGCTTCAGTTCATACAACGTTTCTCTCGTAGCATTCATAGTACAGGTGAACACACCTAGCATAGATCCTGGCACCTGGTAAACAGTCACTAAGTGCTTTCATCATAAATACATACATACTTTTATTGTTACTGACCTCCTCTCATCCTAGATGTGACTTGGAAAAAGAAAAAAAAAATCATTTTCCTCGGCTCCGGGCCTCGACTTCTCCACCTGTTGAGTGGGTATGTTCTGTACCCTTCAAAGCCCCTTTTCTCTTATTTTCTAGGTCTTCCAGGTTAGACTGCTCAAGAGTCTGAGGGTCGGGGAAAGGCAGGGGGACAAGGTGTTGGGGGTGATTTCCAGTCTGCTGGGATGAGGCCAGAGCGTCCCGGGACCACGGCCCCTGCAGGGCCCAGGGAGCCCCTCGCCCCTCCACCCTTCCCCTCCGGGCGCTGCCATGGGAACAATGCACACTGATGGGCGGCAGCTTGTGATAAATATGCATGAATGGGCTGTGGTCGTGCCCCTCCTCAAGTCCATTTGGGGCACCTCAGTGAGCTAATTGAGGGCAGCCATTGTCCCTGCACTCCCCGCGCTTGGGCCCCATTTTCACATTCAAGTGCCTGGCCTTGGTTTAAAGTGGCCCAGTGGCGGGTGCTATTTATGCAACAAAAGCCCCCTGAGAGGCTGGACAGAGAACTCTGTGGGCCAGCCCATTGCCTGAGCCCTTTCCTGTCCCAGGCCAGGGGGAGGGGGGTCATCCCAGACCACCTGATTGCAATTGAGGCAGAGGCGGCAGGATGGGCACAATGGGTGCTCAAGAGGCCTGTTCAGCCGCCGGGATGAATAGAGGGGACGTTTTCCCTTCAACCCTCTCTTAGAACCTGGTATAATTTCCCCCTGGTGGGGAGGAGGGTGGGCTCTCCAGGATGAGAAGGGGAAGGGGAGAGGACAGGCGGTAATAAAGCCAGAGGCTCTTTGAAACCCACCCGAAAGGCTCTGCTCCTTTGCCCCCCTTCCCCGCCAGGAAAACATCCACTTAGCTTGATGATGACACAAGGGGCCTTCAACAAAGGGCAGTGAGCCTTGGGGACCACAGGTGGAGAGGCAGAGTGTGGTCAGACTTGGGGTGTCTCACCCCAGCCACAGCTGCCGTCAGGAAGGGGGCTCCCTTAGCTCAAATGCCAAAGGGAATTGAATAGCGAGACTCCTAAACACACCCACCCACTCCGTGGTGGCTACCTTCAAAGGTAGGAGCTAAAGCCTGGGACAGGCCATGGAAGTCAGCTCCATATCCCAGCTGACAAAGAAATGGCACTCGTGGTGGGGAGAGGGCAGGAATGGGGGCGGGGGGGGCCCCACTCCCACTCCACCCCCCAGCGGGAAGCACGTAGCTGATGGCAAGGCTGATGTCCTGAGCACCGTGTCCTAGCACTCCCTAAATTTCACCAGCCCAGGGGATGGATCAGTCTTCAGTTTAATGATGAAGAGACCCGAGCATAGAAAGCTGAAGCAACTTGTCCAAGTTCGGGAAGTGGAAGGCAGTGGGCCCAGGAGACAGGACAGCCGTTGTAGTGGGGTTCCTCAGCTCCGCTGTGAACCCAGCTCAGCCAGCAGGTGGGTCAGAGCCGAGGACGGAACCTTGGGGAATCGAATATATTTGGAAGTCAGAGAAGGGAGTGGCCAATGAAAAGGACAGTGGGCAAACTGGAGAGAGCAGAGTCTCAAAAACCAAGTGAAAATAAAGCTTAAAGAAAGAGGGCACAGTCGATGGCAGCAGATTTACCCTAGCAGGAGCAGACAGACCGCCCTAACCAGGCTGTCTTGGGGGAAAGACCTTGGCTGCGGTTCTGCCTTCTTACTCTCCCCTGGCTTCTGCTCATTTTGTGAGCATGGTTCTTCTGTCTTCCCCTTAATTCTGTGGTTCAATCAAAGGCTTTCTAATAAACCCTTCTCCCCCTCCCTCTGCCTCCTCCACCTACTCTTCTTCCTTCTTCATCTTTCTTTAAGCCAGCCACAGTTGGTTTCTGTTACTTGCAACTACCACCCGTAACTGGCCCATCTGGAGACCTAATCATTGCTATTACTAAGCCAAGGTACCAGTTCATACTAAGAAGTGGGTGGTTGATAGAGCCAGGAGGGCTTTTAAAGATTCATGAGTACCACTTCCTGGTGGCGAAGACATGGAGAAACTAAGGCCCTAAGACGTAACGGGATTAATCTAGGATTGTGCAAAATTAATGTCACAGCTGTAGCTTGAATGCCATTCAAGGTTTTCATGAGTGGCAATCCTTCTGGAGAGGTTTTTGAGGTCTTCCTCAAGGAACGACTCCTAAGATCTTGCACCAAGAGTTCTCTGTGGTTGGATTTGAGTTGATGATGAATATTTTTGGCACAGAACAGACCCTGGGAGGCGCATTTGTCTTGAGGCTGTGTCTTCTAGTCCCCCAGGCCATGGGGCAGTGGCTGTATGGTGGGCCAGTCCATATTTAGAGGTCACAATATGGGGTGGACCAATGATAAACTTTGGCAAAAATCCCACAAATCAGAGATTCAGGGGGTTTCCTTATAAAATCTCAAATACAGAAAAAAATCCAGAGAAAGGAGAAAGTTGAAAATGCTTCGGAGGAGTGAGTGCGGGGGTGAGGGTGACTGAAGAGCATGGTCTCCCTGCCTTGTAGCATTGTCACAGGCCAGGGAAAGGGGCCATGATCAGTGCGGTGCATGTCCCCTCTAGGTGGCAGATGGCAGCCATGCACTGGGAAGTGCTCAGCAATCAGAACTACCCAGCTGCGGAGCCAAAACTCTTCAGGTAGTGAGGTCCCCATCGATAGAGGTGTGCAAGCAGGGAATGGTGCCTTCTGGGATGGTGTTTCCTGGATCGAGATTGGACATATTCCTTTTATCAGAATCTAGAATTTTCTCAGACACTGGGTGGTTTGGGTTTGCCAAGAGAAATGAAACCACCTGGAACTGCTTGGCACATAACTGCCAGGGGAAAGGCCGCCCACTGTGCCGGGCCAGGAAGAACGTCCACAAGGGAGCCACAGTGGATGGGCCAGACCACAGCCTTGGCGAGACCGGATTATTCCATCACACTGACAGACGTTGCTAGGATGGAAGAACTCTGGGGGCTGTTCAAAAGAAACTGCCATTGGGAATGATGGCTGTGCAGAGGGGGGACTCTGAGCGGGGCCGGATCCCCGTCACCTACCGGCAGGGACCCGGCTGGGGAGTGTGGCGGATGTGCATGCTCAGCAGGGCCCCTGCCTGACCATCAACAAATGTTTTAGTGAGCAGCTGCTGTGTGCTAAGCCCCGTGCCGGGGGCTGGGCTACCGCAGTGAGCAGAGAGAGCTGGACCCCTCTTGTGCACCTAGTGCAGACACAGGGACAGGAATAGTAAGTACCCTTCCCGAGTGCTTCCTCTCCGCCGAGCCCCATTCTAATGCTTCCATTAGGTGGGGGTGGGACAGACCTGCTGCAGAAACAAGTCTCCCCAACTCTCAACGGATTAAAATGACCAAGGCTTGGGGCGCCTGGGTGGCTCAGTTGGTTGAGCGTCTGACTCTTGATTTTGCCCCAGGTCATGGGATCAAGCCCCCTGTTGGGCTCTGTGCTGACAGTGTGAAGCCTGCTTGGGATTCTCTCTCTCCCTCTTTCTCTGCCACCTCCCCCGCCCCTCCCACACTCACACTTTCTCTCTCTCTTTCTCATTCTCTCTCAAAAATAAATAAATAAACTAAAAATAACCGACTGTGGCCTATTTCTCCTTCATACCACAGGGTCAGCAGGAGATACATGGCATCTTCCTCACTCAGGGACCCAGGACCCAGAAGGGACCAGGGACATGACAAACTCCACAGTGTCTCCTATGGCTTCCTCCGGAAGCAGCACACACGACTTGGCTCATATTCCACAGGCCAAAGCACGGCGTGGCCACGCTGGACCTCAGCGGGGGATGTTTGGTCCTGCCTTTTGCCCAAAGGCGGGGAGAACGGGGTGGTTGTGGACAGCCCCAGCGATGGCTACGGGACCATGTGTCCACTCTAGAGTTAAACGTCACCTCAGCCCTGTGGAGTAGGTCATTTTATCACCCTCACTCTGCTGATGAGGAAACTGAGGTGCAGAGAGGTCAAGGGACTGTCCCCCGGACACAGAGCCGGCGAGTGGCAGGGCTGGCTGGGATGAGAACCGGGTGGTCAGGCTCCAGGGCCCATGCTTAGCCACTGTGCCTCAGTGCCACACACAGTGACAGGAATGACGGGGAGATACAGTGGCAGTGGCTAAGGGGCTAAGGAAACTTAGTACAGGGGACCCTGGCCCAGTATGGGGTGCTGGTCAACATTGGCCTCTGAGGATGGAGCCTTTGTCCTGAGCCAGGAGGGATGAGCTTGTGCAGCCCACGTGGAGTCAGAGCAGCGGGCCTTCTGGGTAAGGGAAGAGCCATCGTGGTGGCCCAGGGAGGGAGGGCGTGCTGTGCACTGACGAGCCCTGAGCGGGTGAGGTGCCGCAACCCAGTGATAAGGGAGCCGTCATCAGGCTGTCTGTAGTGATTTAGGGGGGCTGGGGTGGGGGCTGTGAGAGCACAAAGATGGCTCCAGTCTGGGGGCATCAAGAAGGGCTTCCTAGAGGAGGAGACATCTAAGCTGGATAAAGGGGTAGGGGAGAATGAGCATGTATCAGGGAGAAGGAACAGCATGAATGAATGCCAGGAGGGAGGAGCAGGCGTGGAGGGCCCAGGGTTGGGGGCTCCATCCGTCCGGAGCTGAGGGTGGGAGGTGAGCGTGGGGGAGCAAGGAGAAACTCGCAGCAGAGAGGGTGACTGCTTCTCCATCCTGGACGTGGGGAGTATGGAACTCATGGGACAGAGAAAGAGCTGTCTGATCTGAGACACTGATTGAAGACTTACTATGCACCTGGAGGTCTCCTGGTCCTCATCTCCTGTGTGGAATCCCCGACGTCGTGGGCCAGCCGCAGCGGGCTGTCTCCTGCAGCCGGGGTGCTCTGTGCTTATGTGGCTGCCTCGTGCGGCTGCCCCCGAGTGGCTCTGGGAGTCAGCCTGGACTTCTGTTCAGGCCGGAGCATCATCCCCGACTTTCCTGCTGTCTGTCTGCAAGGGCCAGCAGACCCCTCTGCTTGGCAGGCAAACTCCGGACCCACCCATGTCTGTTCCATCAGACAAAGCCTGGGTCCCTGAGAGGGCAGCCTGGCCGCTCTGTGTTTCTGGTGCAGCTGCCCGATCCTCTGGGAGTGCCTACCTCCAGGCCTTTGCTTAGGTTGGCCCTCCTCCCAGTGTGGCCCACAGGCTCATCCTGACCCCCAGGAACGGGGAGCACACCCGCTCTGCTGTAAGGAGACTAAACACCTCAGTTGAAGTCAATTTATCTTAAAAAAATTTTTTTTAATGTTTATTTTTGAGAGAGAGAGGAACAGAGCACAAGTGGGGAGGAACAGAGAGAGAGGGAGACACAGAATCCAAAGCACAGAGCCCCACCTTGGGGCTCGAACCCACAAGCTGTGAGATCAAGACTCAAACCGAAGTTGGAAGCTTAACCGACTGAACTACCCGAAGGGGGGGCCCTGAAGTCAACTTATCTTCACTGTGCTCCTACTGTGTGCTCTGGCCCTTGCTGGGTGCTCAGGAGAAGCAATTGCTTAAGGGCCACCTTCACGTCTCTGCCCTACCTGAGGTTTTGACGTGTGAGGTGTCCAGAGAAAAACACACCACCTTCAGCACGTCCTGGTCATCCCGGTGGGAAAATTTAGAGGCATTCTCTGCTCTGTTCTCCCTTTCTGCCTCAGTCAGCGCCTCAGCCCTGTCAGTTCGCCCTTCTGAGGTGGGCCTTGCATCCACTCCTTGATCTCATTTGGTCTGCTCCACCCGCGTGCGGGCCGTCTGAGGTTGGGACAGCCTCCTAATCTGTCTCTATGTACCGCACCACGGCCAAGGAGACCCTTCAAACATGGAGATTTAATCAAGGCTTAATTATGAGCATTGCCTTATAATCTACTTGAAATCCTTTAGTGGTTGACCTCAGAATAAAGTCCGAACTCATTAGCTTAACATTTGGGGCCTTCCATCAACTCCTGGCCACCCCTACCTGAGATTGGCCCGGGCTCTATTCTCCACTTAACTGAGGCTTTCTTGTCATTCTGGGCTCTATCCAGCCTCTCTCCTCTTCCAGGAAGCCTTCTCAGACCACCCTGTACTGAGAGATTTCTCCCACTTCCTCCAGCCTTCCTGTCTGTCCCTGCTAAGCTCTGTGCCAGTTGGATTTAGCTATTTACTCCTCCTCCCTCTCGTCCTTCTTCAGATATTTTTAGGCATCTAGGTGCTAGGTGCTGGTAAATGGATGAATGAACGGGTGAACATAAATGCTATAATAGAAGGAAGCCCGAGACTGTAGGAACAGAGAGGGTGCATCTGAGATCAGGAAAACCTTCCTAGGAGAGGTAAAAATGGAACAAAGTCTTTAAAAGGGGTATATGTTTTCTTTAAAAAATCTTTTTTTAATGTTTATTTATTTTTGAGAGACAGAGAGAGACAGAGCATGAGTTGGGGAGGGGCAGAGAGAGAGAGAGGGAGACCCAGGATCCGAAGCAGGCTCAGGCTCTGCACTGTCAGCACAGAGCCCAGTGCAGGGTTTAAACTCACAAACTGTTACATCATGACCTGAGCTGAATTGGATGCTTAACAGACTGAGCCCCCCAGGCGCCCCAAAAGGGGTAGGTATTTTCTACGGGAGGAGAGTACCAGGTAGAAGGAATAGCATGTGCTAAGCTGGAAGGTATAGAGTAAGAGGGTAGATATAGCAGAGATGACGCAGGGGGCAGAGGGTTGTTAAGATGTGGGCAGAGCACGGAGAGCCTTGTAGGCCTCCATCTTGACTCCAGAGGGGAAGGTTTCAAGGAGGGGCAGGACCTAAGCTCTTTGGGGCTTTAGGAAGATGACTCTAGCTGCGGTGGGGAGAATAGGTGGGGGCCAGGGATATGAGCTAAGGATAATTCAGGGGAGTGGATGGATTCCAGAGACATGTAGGAGGTAGACCAGGCAAGTCTNTAGGTCCCATCAAGTACCTGGACAATGTCCCTGGAGTTCTTGGCTTGGAACCCCTGATGTTATTTACACTGAACAGACCATGTATCTTTTTTGGCCTTCAAGGCCTCAGAGGGAACCCCCTGAAGGCTGACCCAGGGCTTCCCGTACCAGAGAGTCTTGGCTGAGATTCATAGAGCTTGAGGGGTAAAGTCTGGGCACTCAGTGTACACATCCTTATCTGCTCCCAGGGGTGCCAGGGTCGGCACTGAGGGGATGAAGTGGGGGAGGCGACAGAGGCCAACAGCTTGACAACCAGAGGGACAGCTGATACCAGGCCAGCTGAGCTCTCCTGAGTGCCTGGAGAGTAGGAAGTGGATCAGAGTTAGCGGCGCACATTTACCGAGCTATTGCTATGTACCCAGGACTATACCAGTTGTTGGGAAATTGGAGAGACACACATTCTTGGCCCTTGGAGAGCACCCAGCTTTGAAGAGAAAATAAACTGCAGGGTTTCTGCTTTTTGCAGCCCCGGAGCAGGGGAGGGAGGGTGGAGGGAGTCAGAGGCGGGGAGAGGGGCTCAGAAAGGTTGGGGGGCGGCCCCGGCTCAGGTTTTGCATGGGCTCTCTGCTTCTGTCAGCTGGCCCTGGCCTGCACCCCACCCCTCCTCAGCCCTGACTGCTGGGGGGGGGGGGGAGGATTCCCACGGACTCTGTGACTGCCTGTGGCCACTACCACAGACCTTTATTTCCTTCTGCTCCACCAGCCCATGGATGTCTGCCTTTGGACTCTTCTGCATGGACCACTGGCTCTGTTCCTGAAGCCTTCAGGCTCCCTGCTGGTCCTTAGAGCTCTGCCACTGGGATCTTGATGTTTTTCTCATTTCATTCATTCATTCATTCACTCATTCACTCATTCATTCACTCATTCATTCATCCATTCATTCAACAGCTCTGCTAATCCTTCTCTGAGGGCACTTGAGCAAGCAGTGGGGAGACAGTAATAAACATGGCATTCAAGCCTCTGTTTCCATAGAACTCACAGTCCAAGAAAGGCAAGACGGCAATAGATAATTATAATAGTGTGAACGAAGCCTTGAGAGCCCAGAGGAGGGGCTCGTGCCAGAATGGGGAGTTCAGAGTAGTCCTCTCAAGACAACTGACCTCTAAGCTGAGATCCTAGGATGGGTGGTAGTTAAGCAAGGGGTGATGGGGAGCGTTCCCCACTGAGGGAAGAGCCTTTGGAAAGACGCAGCAGTAAGAGAAAGCCGGGGCATTTGGGCCCTGACTGAGGCGTACGGCTGTGGGATTGTGGACTGTTCCTGGCTCTCGCCTTCTGAGCACGTGGAGGGCTTCCCTTCCTGGGCACCTCATGGTTGGACGGTTTCATAGGACTAGCTCTGGCCAAGGAGCTGTGAAAGGGACTGACATATGCCACTGGTGGGCTCAGGCATTTAATTACCAGTGTGAAACCTTCCGCGTCAGTCTTTCTTTCTCACACGGCGACCGACGGACCCCTCTCAAGGTGGCCGCTATGACGAGCAGAGCCCCCTGTCAAGCCTCAGGGTCTCCCAGTGAGGGAGAAATAGTGATATCGCAAGCTTCTGAGGTTCCTGGGATGTTAGGTACTGCGGCATAACTTCCCCCATCTGGACTAGTACAGCTCCTGCCCTGAGGCGGGGACACCGAGGAGGAATCGCCTCAGGGGGATGAGGAGGTGGGATGCGCCGGGTCTCCAGAGGCCAGATATCAAGGAGGGGTGTCTAGCAGGCAGTTGGATATATGAGTCTCAACTCAGGAGAGACAGAGACGGGCTGAGGGTGAGACCTGTGGGTGAGAAGCCCCAAGGTGAGAACTGAAGCCACCATCGGCAGCTTATTCAGGCAGAGAGGGCTTGGAGGGAGAAGAGCAGGGGCCCTTGGGTAGTTCCAGGGCAGAGAACCAAGGAGGTGCAGAGACCCCGAGTTCCCCACAGGGCAGCACTCTGTGATCAGCCCAGCGCTCTGGGGATAGGGACACTCGCCCAGAGACATTCCCTGCCTCTGCTGTCCCAGGGCTCTCGGGCCCCGGGTGTGCAGTGACCTGTGTGGGTCTTGGTGCCCTCTGGTTTCCCCGGGTCTGCAGGCCCCCTATGCCATTTCAGAAAAGCAGTATGTCCAAGGGTAGCAGCAAGGGCAGTGTTCAGACCTCTCTGTGCACCTCTTCAGATGCTGTTATTCTAAGATGTCGTGACTGGGGCGCACACGAACCTCGTCCATCTCAGATATCTGGTAGTTGAGCAGCCTGAGTTCGGGCCTGGCCTATGCTGGCCCTGTCTTGAGCTTACGTGTCTCCTCTCTGTCAGATCTCCTGGGTGCGGCAGGCTGTCACCACCAAAGGTGCCTTTGAGTCCTCTCGGGAATGTGGGTGCTCCGAGAGTCAGGTTCCCGGCAGGGACTTTACTGCAAGAGCGTCAGCCTCTTCTGAGCCCCTGAACTCAGATGGTGCCAAGAACCAGAAGAATCTTCACAAGTAACTTCAGCAGAAGCTTCTCTAGAGCAGCGAAAGGCTGGCCAGGGCAAGAGCCTAGAATCTGACCTGAGTCTGTTTCTGTGAGGAGGTGGCCAGAGTTTCCAAGGAAGGGGCCGGTGGGGTGAGCCAGGACTCCGGCCTCGGGCCCCGGCCTGTCCCTGCTGCCCTTTGATTCCCCATCTGGAACTTGGGCCATATTAATGATTTAAGGAACAATTATTGTAAGGCCGAGGTTCTTTTTACAAACGTCAATGTTCTCTCCTGCAATGAGTTCCAGATGGCGAGAGCTCTCAGTGAGGGAACCGGCCCCTCGGAGGATGGCCGTCCCCCCGTAGAGTGACAGCGGGCCGTGGACGAGCCAGCAGTCTCCCGACACTCCGGCCTTTACAAGTTACCCGACCCCTTTCCAGTTTGTTTAAAACCTTTTTCTTTTTCCATGCAGATGTTCCTCCGGGTGAGCGATCTTTATAGTTTTGAAAAGATTATATCAGTTTTCCAGGAGATTGTGTTACTGTATTTCTTGGGCTCCCCCCCCCCAACCCCGTGTTTAATAGCATTGGGAAGACCAGCTCCTTCAGCAGACATTACTAATGGAATGTAGAGAGGGAGGCTGTGGGGGCCTATGAGCTGGGAGCCCCGAGCCCGGGGTTCAGAGTCGTGTGAAAGGAAAACAGACTGCCACCGGACTCCTTCCAGAGGCGGCCGCTATGGTCAGAAAGCCGAGAAAAGTGCTTGGGCCGTGCATTTTTCGATGATTATCAAAGGTGTTAAAATAGAGACAGAGGCACATGTTTGGCTCGAGGGTGGGAGAGGCCGCCACACAGTCTTGCAGGCTTCAGCTGTCTTGAATCAAAACTATCACTTTGATACTGGAAAATTATTATGAAAATGTTAGTTTTGGGCCTTGGAGCACAAAGCAAAGATTGCTTGGAAGGCTGAGGGCTCTTCATTTAGCATTTGTGTCAGGTCCAAAAATAACCTCTCCCAACTGTTGGATTTCACCTTTATCCAGGCTTAGGGGTGGCCCCAGCCTGTCCTGCAGCTCTCCGGGGCGCATGAGCGAGCCGCAGGCCACCTAGTCTTCGAGCTCAGCAGAGATGGGGAGCAGGGCAAGGTCAGGGAAGGCTTCCTGCCAGGGAGGGAGAAGCTTCAGGCTGTGGCGGGGAGAAACAATGTGAACAGGGAGAGAAGGCAGGAAGAGGGAAACCGACTTTTTCCAAGGGCCTGTTCCGTAGCGGGCTGCTTTGTAGGTGAGGCATAGAGTGGTTATGTCACCCCATGAGGCACCTGGAGAAAGAGGTGACATCCAACCTGCACTTACCCGACCCCACTGGCCAAGAGGGAGAGAAGGAAGGGCGGACAGGGAAACTGGAAGCATGCGGGCCTCAGGGTGGGGGACGCACAGTCTGCCACGGTCTTGGGCTGCCGTGTGAGCGTGGGAGGGGCCGCAGTGACCCTGGAGGGACCGGCCTGTCAGGAGGACATCCTTCTAGTGCACTGGAGGCTTGAAACAAGCGGGATGCAAATCCTAATGTTTCCATGTTCCAAGGCCCTCTGCTGGACCCGCTTCCCAGCAAGGCAGAGACCATGAGCATTTGCTGCCCTGCTGCGTGCTGGCTTCCGGGGCGCAGAAGCGCGGAAGGCACAGGCCTGGCTCTCGGGAGGCCCGTGGTCCACCACGGAAAGCGAGGGAAGGACGGCGCGAGGGGAGCCCAGAGGAGAGAGGCTCCTCCCTCACGCTGAGATCAGAGGAGGCTTCCTGGAGGACTGGACGCCTGCTCTGACCTTGGTGGACGGGGAGGAGATGGCTGTGCCGGCCTGAGGAAGGAGGCCCGAGGGGCTGCCGTAGCCCCGAGCGCAGCGGGGAGCAGCTCCCGGTGCCACGTGGCTGTTGGCAGAGCTGAGTCAGGGCCGCACCAACAGATTTGTCACTTAGAGAAACACGGGGTCGCCGCCCCTGTGGACTCGGAGCTGCCAGGACCACACTGAGGAGGGGAGGGCCTGGGGCTCCGACGGGCAGTGACGGCAGGAGTAGCTCAGACCCAGGGCAGAGCTGCTGCCTTAAACCTAGTCAGGTGTGTTCTGGGGCAGAGGGAGCAGATGTGCTGGGACATGTGGCCCCCGGAGAAGGCCTGGGACCAGGAAGGGCTGATGGAGGTTGTCCTCATCGTCCTTGACACGGTGTCCCAGATACACTACGTTTCACTAGATCTCTGTCTGGCACCTTGGGCCTTGCACCTGTCCTTGCGTGGTGTGACTTCGGCCACTAAAGTCCCCCTTCGCTATAACATTGTATCTCCACCGTCGAGGCCATCCGTCCCGGTGGGGCGGCACCTCTGTAGAGTGTGTCCGTTCTGGGGAGCAACCTGGCTTGGCTTTAAGTCTGAGGCCTTGAGATCCAGCCACTAACTGGCTTCCTGAGTCGATTAGTGGTGCAAACCCACTCACCTCTCTGGGTTTTGGTTTCTTTCTTTGCTTGCTTTTATTTTTTTTATTTTTTATTTTTTAAATATTTTTTTATTTATTTCTAGGAGAGAGAGAGAGACAGACAGACACAGCGTGAGCAAGGGAGGGTCAGAGAGAGAGGGAGACACAGACTCTGAAACAGGCTCCAGGCTCTGAGCTGGCAGTCAGCACAGAGCCCGACGCGGGGCTCGGACCCACGAACTGCAAGATCATGACCTAAGCGAAAGTCGAATGCTTAACTGACCAAGCCACCCAGGCGCCCCTGCTTGCTTTATTTTAAATTAAAAAAAAATTTTTTTTAATGTTTTAATTTATTTTTGAGAGACAGAGAGAGACAGAATGAGTGGAGGAGGGGCAGAGAGAGAGGGAGAGAGAGAGAGAGAGAGAGAGAGAATCCAAAGCAGGCTCTGAGCTGTCAGCAGACTCTGATATGGGGCTTGAACTCGGGAATGGTGACATCGTGACCTGGCCATGAAGGCCGAAGTCGGATGCTTAATCAACTGAGCCACCCAGGTGCCCCTGAGTCTCGGTTCCTTGAGCTGAGTCAGCAAGCTGAGGACCCTGTCCTGTGCGGCTCCCTCCCTGAGGGTTGGGAAGACCAAATGAGGTGGGGGATGTTGGCAGGGACGTTACAGTTGTTACAGGCAGCCTGGGGGAAGGCGCCGCATCTACCCTGGTCCCAGGGAATTACTGGTCAGGGCCAATCCCTTCACTTCTGGAGCTGTAGATCCTGGATGTCCTTGTAGGCCAGCAGTGAGGAAGTCATGCCCAGGAGCTCAGCTCCCCACTGAAGTCATATTTTAAAGCTGTAGGCAGAGAATTGAGTGGAGGCCCTGTTGAAAACACTCTGGGGGCCTTTCATTGTCACCAGACTAAAGTCTCATGACTGCCTGCTCTTTCTGCTCTCTACCTATAAGGAGGAAATGAGTTGATCATTCCCTGCCTCAGCCTTGGAACATGCTGCTCTTTTACATGGAATACTCCACCGCAAACCCTTCCTCTGGCTTATTCCTACTTAGTGTTCAGGACTCAGCTTAAATATTATTTCTTCAGAGAGGACTCCTTTACCTCCTGCCTCCAAAGCATATCTTTTTCAAAGCATTAACCCAATTTGTAAATTGTTCTTGCTTGCTTGTGTGAAGGTTTGCTTTGCCTGTATATCTCTAGACTGGAGGCTCTACGAGGCCAAGGGTCATGTTGGTTTTGCTCACCACTGTATTCCTAGTACCTGGCCCAATGCTCACCTTATAACAAATGCCTAGGAAATATTTGTCCAACTGAGTGAACTATCCGGTAAACTTGGAGGTCATTATTCATGTGTCCATGCTGCCTATAGGGAAACAAACTGGGAGAGGAGAGGCGACGTGCCCAACTGCTCATAGCGAGGGAGTATATAGTTCAGCACCGATAATCCCGAGGGCCCATACTGGGAAGTGGGAGAAAGGAGGAATAACCAGAGTGGGGGGCTGGCCCAAGAGAGGTCTGCTGCCTTAGCCGTTCAGCCCCCCGGTGCCTCCACACTGGGCAGGCCGGCGGGGCTGAGCTGGTGGGCAGCCTGAGGCCGTCCTCTGAGTTCTTGCCGCCTACAGGTGCAACCCACATGAGCAGGTGAAAATGCAGAGGTGCTGACAGCTCTCAACCCTGCACGCCCGGGGGCATCTGGTTTGGATTTGGTCAGGGTTTTTACTAGTTGTTTTAGAGACACTTAAGCCTGCACATTACACCTTTAGTCCCCCACATGGCTCCTCTAGGGCCTCTTTGAGCCACCCAGGGGCAGGGAAAGGGCATCCCACAGATCGGCCACAGGGAGAATAAGAGGTCCCTGCCTGTGCCCTGTGGGGGATCATGTGATCGGCGGTCCCTGCTGGCCTCTGGCTGTGTCACAGGCCGTGCCGTGCAGAGATGTGGCAGATATGTGCAGGGTCCAGCCCCAACTCGCTGGGACCTCTGTCTTTGGATCCTAACATCACATTCTAGCATCATCATCTCTCTCTCTCCCTCTCTCTGCGTCCCTCCATGTCCTTGACACCTGAGGTGTCTACTTTCTGTGAACATGCCCCGTATCTCCAGGCCCTCTGTCTTTGCTACATATCTGTGCTATCAGGAGTGGCCTCACCAGTGTGGGACAAAGAATCAGGAATCCTCTTCTATTAGTAAGGTGTTTGCAGAGGGCAGGATGGGAAGTTTGGTTTCAGCTCCATCCAAGCAAACTCTTGCCGTCAGAGCCACCTAGCAGTGGGGCCGACCTGCTTCAGATTCACCCACGGCCAGGAAAGCCCCCATTAGTAGGAAGTGGGGCCAGTCTGGAAGGTCTGCTTCTGGCCATGAGCCTGCCAGGACCTCTTCTGCCCTTGGTCTGTGTTTCAGAGGGAGCTTCATGCCTCACCTGAGCTCCTGCCATTTGCCCCCATTCTCAGTCTTCAGGCCAGGTTCCTCTCCCTGGCAGGTGCATGCCCGTCCCGACATTGTAGGGGAACTCCATCCCTCCTCTGTACCTGGTTGCCGGCCACGGGGCTGGGCTGGCCCACCGTCACCAGAGTATGAGATGCGGCAACTTCCAACAACCCCTGTTGTGTCTTTGGAACCCTCAGCTTCTGCGTTTCCAAGGGCCTGTGATTCTAGATTTCATTTATCTATTGCCATACGCTTCTATTTGATACTTTTAAGGATTCTAGCATCCTAAACGTCCATGACACTATGTGTGTAGGATCCTCTGACTCCAGATTGCCCTGAACTTACAAGCGTCTAGGGCCAACCCCAGCCCTCATACACATTCAGTGAATGTTTGCTGGATGATTCTCTTACTCTGAAGTTCTGTGTGTTTCCAAATTTCCAGGACTCCCTGAGCCTGTAATTGATCACTCCATCCAGCACTGACAGGCTGAACTTCCCCTTTCTAATCAACTGTGGCAGAGACAGCACAGAAGAGTCGGTACCTGGGGGTGAGAAGGAGAGGGGGTGGCATGGCACAGAGATGGGCTCATTTCCTCTACTTAGATGAGGGCGATTGGATGGAGTCCTGGAGGTTAGCTTTTCTGCTGGCTCAGGGCTCTGAACTTGATAGGCTGTGGCGGGAGTCAGCATTTATGGCTCGGCATCACGTACACACCATGCCACACAGTCCGTGTCTCAGGCGGGGCATAGCCTGAATGCATTCCGTGCCAGTGCAGGCCTCGGGAGAGCAACCAGATGCCCCCCGCACCCTTTGGGACTCTTGTAAGAGGAGATGGGAGACTTCAGGGTCTCTAGTCCCTCAGGGGATGGGATCCCTGGGTGTTTCAGGGCTAAAGGGAGTTTTGTTGCTTTCTCTAGGGAAAAAGCACGAGTGGCATCTAGGTCGTCTGTTCCTCCTCCTGCACCAGAGGTGAGCTATGCCCTGGACAGGTGGAATGTTTTCTTAAGGTGCGAGGTGCATCTGGTTTGGCTTGAGGCTGAGCATCTGTGAGTGAAGACAAAGCCTGTCCCTGAGGATTAATCCCCTAGGGCAGGAGTGATGGGGTGGGCATCCTGAGGACAACAAAGAGACTGTGCCCAATATTCACGGAGAAACCTTTGGAAGGAAGATGCTAGCCTGAAAATTAGAGCGATTGAATCATGGTCACATGCAGGGAGCATGGAAGGGGCTGCAGGAATCCCAGGATGCTTTGGAAGGGAGGTTGGCCACATGGCTTCAAAGGTCTCTTTCTGGTGAAGGAGTCTACGGTCAAACTCAGGATGTCAGAGCAAGAAGAGGCCTTCAGTATAACTGAGGGCCACCTCCCTCATTGTACATATGGAGAAACCGAGGCCCCAAAGAGGAAATGACTCCCTGTGTGAGCTGATTGCAGAAGTGAGACAAGACGCCTGTGATTTAGTCTCTGATCACTGTGGGCTTTTGGTTATTGGCAACACATTGAGGTCAGACAGGTGACTCTTGGCCCCTAGATTAGGATGACGGTAAGTAACAGGCCTTTGAAGTAAGTAGGACCTGGGATGGAGGACCAGCTAGGCCACTTGGATCGCTGGGCTTGGGCGAGTTCCTCACCCTAAGCCTCAGCTTGTCATGTATAAAATGGTAATAATAGAACCCACTTCAGAGTGGTAGTGCCCCCTCCTCAAACTCTGTGGGGGAAACACTATTTTTTATTTTCAGTCTTTTGCTGACCAGTAATACTTCTGTGAAATATTGTTATGCTAATGCCAACTATTTGTAAACATTCCTAATTGCTTTCTTTCAATTTCTGTAAACTCAAACTGATAAGCAGTCAGAGGCTGGCTGGTACCAGACCCTGCAGTGGAGCTGATCCTGGTGCTCAGAGAATTTCTTGAGTAAGTTCAAGGCAGGGAAATGAATCAGCACAATTCACAGCATTATCATGTATTAAACACCTGCTCAGTGCCTGGTGGGCTACATGCATTATTTTGTGTGAAATCTCTCCCGCCTGCCTGGGTGGCACAATGACCTCGCTCTGCAGGCTTCTCATGGTCTCCATGTTCCTTCCCTTGAGAGAAATGCCCTGGACCACGATCAAATTGTATATCCTCTGTTTGCTCTGCCCTGGAATTGGTCTTGCAAGGGTTATTCAGGTTGAGAAGATGAACATTTCCTGTTGCTGCTTGGGAAAATGCCTCTCTGGCCCTGGTGAGAAGCTCTGGTACCCATCAGGGCGGATGGCACGGGGCAGGCCTCTCCCCCGGCTCCTCTGGAGAGGGGGCCTGGCATGCGAGAAGCTTCGGGCACTCATCCCTTGCGTGGTGGGGCATAAGAGTCTTCAGGTTGGTGGGAGAAACAAGTCTATGCCTTGCCGTGCCATTCTGAGTGCGTGGTGGAAAGGAGATTTATGGCGACAATCTGGGGGAAGGGATAGTTTATCTTCTAAACGAAAACTTTGGGAAGCCTCTGCTTGGGACCCGGACCTCACAAGGATCTAATTAAAGGCCTATTAGTCAAACTAATTCCTGACATGACATCGGTTTGCATTAGACAAACATCTTTGACTTTTCAAACACTCTCTTGGGAGCCAGGACTTGACCGTGTGACATCTATTGATACATAATCGGGGGGTGGCTGACAAGGAGTTGGGCCGTCTGATGCCAGGGGGTTTAAGAACTGGAAAATCACAAGAGCTGCAGGTGTTCAGATTCTAAAGCCCGTGGGGCACCGTTTCTCTGCAAGGTGATCCCTCATATCGGTTTGTTGATTAAATAATTAAAGATCTAATAGGCCCTTGGCTGGTGTCTGTGCCAGGCCATAGGCCATCGGTCTCTGCGTTCCTGTGATCAGACCAGGACCCAGCACACAGTAGGTTTTCAGGAGTGGGGCCGAAGGAAGGTTTGATTACAGCAGCCTGGTCACAGCAAATCAACATCCTCTCTATCCTCGGGGAGAGCAGAGGCCAGCGCTATGTGTGTGCACATGCAATGATGTGGTGACTGAGTGCTGGGGCAGGGTGAGCAGGGGCTGTGACAGCTTGTGGGGGCAGTGTCTACACAGGCTTCCAAAGGCAGAGGCAGTGCCTCACGCAGTCTTGGGTCTGAAATATGTCTGCCTCAAGCATCAAGGATTTGGATGTTGTTCAAGCGATGCTGGCCCATTTATTCTTTCTCATTTGTCCTCTCCCTCATTCCATAATAAGAGACATTTGCCTGTGAGGCCATGGGTCAGAATCGGGGCCCAGTTGTGACCAGGATTCAGGACTCAGGCCAGGAAAGCAGGAGGATCCAGCCTGCATCTAGGCCCAGGCTGAGCTGGGCCTAGGGCTTAATCTATAGCTAAGTTCAGGGTTTACTTTCCTATTTGTGATTATGGCTGAGTCTGTAAGAGGATCAGGGCTCAGTCAATAGCCAGGGTCAGGGCCCGCTCCATGGTCAGGGTCAAGGCACAGTCTGTTTTCCCTCTGAGAGCTCCTGGAGGCCGGAGCAAGCTCTTCCCAATCTCTCATCCCATGACCTTGTTGCACAGTGAGCCCTCAGACAGTGTTTATGAAATTGAACTCTGCTGATCTGAATCAGGAACGATCGCAGTCTTTGGGATTTTCCTGCGGCAAAAACAGACAAAGGGCATTTTCTGAGTGACTCCCTGTGGAGCCCTGTCCCATAGCACTTACAGGTAGTGAGCTTCTCATTATCAGAGGTGTGGAAGCACAGTGCCACATCAAGCTGAGGGAGCAGGGGCTTCTTGGCGTAGCAAGGGATGGGCCACAGTTCAGAGATTCAGACTGTGGGCGCCCAGCCCCGGGACACCGGGCGGTATGACAGAGAATCTGCACCAACAGCAGCTGCCCAATCCACAGCTGGGGGCCAGTCCCGAGCTTCCGACTGTCCCCCATGTCTTCAGCTTGCTGGGGTCAGCCTCATCCATCAGCGATGCTGCCTGTCATCAGCCCTCTGACAGGCCTCTGGCCGCCAGGGTCTGCTGCTTGGTGAAAGCCCTTATTAAAATTAATCTCATTTTTACGACGGCACCATCTATCTTCCGTCTAGTGGGAACTCAGGGGTCACTGTATTTTTGTTTACTGTCAGCCTACTTCCTTTGGCCATAAATTGCTTTCCTTCCCAGCTGAGCTGGAGCCCCAGAGAATAACGCTTTTTTCTTTTTCTTTTCTTTTTTTTAAAGTCAGCCCTGCTTGGGCTGCCTCATTTCTCTGGCCTCTCTGCCGCTGCCCTCCATCTGCTCTCTATTTAGGGAGTCTGACTATTTCGGTTTTTCCTTCTCTAGGTGGCAGCCACCCACATTCCATCTTCTGTCCCTCCCTTCTTGTCTAGGGAGCACAGTGTTTCGGCAAGTTTAAGAGAAAGCAGCTAAGCATCTGTCAGAGGCAGAGCCTTGTGCTGGTGCCACCAGGGAGCACAGTCCAGCAGGAGAGACTGACAGGGTACACACATAGTTCTGCTCTTCCCTCCGCCTAGAGTGCTCTTTCTCCCAGAGAACTCCTACTCACCCTTCAAAACCCGGCTCTAATTGTGCCTGCTCTGGGAAGCCTATCGTGATCCCCTTCCAAGACTGACTCACTTGTCATGTTCTCTGTGTTTGCACAGAGGACTTCTTTTTTGTGGAGCATTCCTGTGCTGTTTTATAATGGTCTGTTTAGGTATTGTTCCTTGAAAGCAGAGAACATTTCTGTATTCGTTTTTTAGGGAAGCCATAACAAAGAACCACAAACTGAGCGGCTTGAAACAACAGAAATGTATTCTGCCACAGCTCTAGAGGCTGGGAAGTCTGACATCAAAGTATGGGCAGGGCCATGCTCTCTCTGAGGCTTCGAGGAGAAAATCTTCCCTTGTCTCTTTCAGCTTCTGGGAGTGCCAGGCGTTCTTGGCTTGCGGCAGCCTGTCTCCAGTCTCTGTCTCTGTTGTTACATGGCATTTATGTGCATCTGGGTCTCTGTTCTTGTAAGGACACAGGTCATATCAGACTAGGGGCCGCCCCTCCACCACGACCTCATCTGAACTAATTACACCTGCAATGACTCTGTTCCCAAATAAGGTCATATTCTGAGGCACTGGGGGCTAGGCCTTGAACTTGTCTTTTCTGGGGGACACAATTCAGCCCATAACAATCTCTTATTCATTATCTTCCCAGCATCTAGCCCAACCCTTGGCTGGTAGTAGGTGCTCAGGAGATGACGTCGAATGAATGAACCCTTTTTTAGATGATTAAATGAATATATAAAATACAAGGTAGCAAAATATGTAAGCCCCCATGAGAGAGATAAAGGAGTGCTCAGTGGGGCTTTGAGGAATAAGTGGAAGTTCAGCTGATGCAGAACCTGGGACACAATGAAGGAGCAAAGTCATGGACACAAAGTAAGGACTATTCATCTGAACCCTATGGGCCAACTGAGGCTTGGCAGGTAGAATGTTCTGCAGTCATATGGCCAGAAAGTGGAAGAGCCAGCACTGAATCTGCATCCCTCACTTTCTAGGTTTTCTCCAGTATTGTGTGTCACTCTTGCGTTAAAAATCAAGTTCTCTTTGTGGCCCCAAAAAGACCTGTGGCTCCTTTCTTGGGAAGATCTTACTTGCCTCAAATAGGCAAATCACTGGTGTTTCTCTTCAATACTTGTCTAATTTGTGTTCTTATTGCAGGTCTGTGGGCCTATGCTAATTCCTAAGAATGGGAAAGCCCATTCTTCAGACTGGCATGTAGAAGCAGAGAGCGCATCAGTGTCTGGTCCCTTCAAGCAGCTGTGGGGTTTAGGGAGCAGACAGACCACAGAGAGCGGCTACTTACCCGCACATTCGACAATTCCTCCAGCGTTTAAAAAACAGAACAAAATATGTATTCATTGGCCAATGGCCGGCATGTAAAGCACACACATTGACCTTGTTCTCCTGAAAGCCTTGCAGGCAGCTAACCCCACCATGGCAGCTGCATATCAGTGAGCGTGTGTGAAGGAAAGATCTGGGCCTCAAATGACAGGCAGGCAGGAGTGGGGTCAAGAACATGGGCTCCAACGTGGATATCGGGCCTCCATCTTGGCTTCTGTGTTGACTGGCCAAGGCTTCCCTTTCACGATCTGGAAGTGAGAGGCCGGGGGGCACCTGCCCCATGGGGATCTCCAGGAGCACTGACGGAGTTACCATGCATGCAGTGCTCAGAGCAGGCACCGTCAGGAATGGTAGAGCCGTGGTCGTTACTGTGCTGCACGGAGCTTTACAGATGGCTGGGGGGGCGGGCAGGGTGGTTCCAAGACACGACGGGGCGGGAGAAACCTGGACTCAAGAAGATTCAATCCCTGGGGTGCCTGGGTGGCTCAGTCGGTTAAGCATCCAACTTCAGCTCAGGTCATGATGTCACAGTTCGTGGGTTTGAGCCCTGCATAGGGCTCTGTGCTGACAGCTAGCTCGGAACCTGGAGCCTGCTTCAGATTCTGTGTCTCCCTCTCTCTCTGACCCTCCCCTGCTCACGCTGTCTCTCTCTGTCTCTGTCAGAAATAAATAAAGCATTAAAAAAAAAGAAAAAAGAAGACTCGATCCCTGAACATCAGTGAGACTGGGAGAAAAGCCCCACTTTGTACCTATTCTGTGTATTTATCTCAGTCTTGCTGATCTTCCCCCCACCCCCTTATGTATGCTTATAACTGAGTTTAATCTAATCTTTTAAAATTTACTCTTATTTGAATCTAAAAAACGGCCAGCAACTCGGGCTGGGGAAAATCAGAGGATTGCCAGAGGACAACTTCTCTCCCCCAGCCTCCCAGGGAGCCCCCTTGCCAGCGGCTGGCACCCTTTCCTGCCTTCCCCTCTGTCCCCTTCCCCCACCTGCCCTGTGTAGGCTGGGCCCGGGGTTCCTCAGCCGCCCTCCTCTGCAGCCCTGTGATGGGGCGGCCGGCCCTTCTCCCACTTGTTCCTGGGCTGGACAGCTCTGCTGCCTTGGGACTGGAGGTTGGCATTCGGGGCCCCCCAGGATGTGACCCGGCCTCTCTTTCCAAACCTTTCCCACCCCTGCCTCGAACGTATTCTTCCCTCTCGCCAAACTGGACAGCTTCTATGGGAAAAGAAAGGAAAAACCATTAGGCCCTGAATGCAAAACCACAGTTAAAAAAATGTCCATGTGTCTGTGAAGTTTGTGATTCTTTTTTTCACCATGTTTCCTGACATGACTTCCCAGTTGTTCTGTCTACTGCCCCCCACCCCCACCCCCACCATCCAGCCTGGCTCCACAGCCTTGCCAGAGAAACTCAGGTCTGCGCAAAGCTCCTCCTACCCTTCGCTTTCCCATCCCTTTTGTCCTTTATCATTTTGTGCTTATTTTGTTTATGTCTCCTCTACTGGGCTCTGGCTTCCTTGAAGGAATAAGCCATTGGCCATTCATTCATTCATTCATTCATTCATTCTTTCATGTATTCCATTGAATATCCAACATGCCGGGCCTTTTCCTGTGCTATGATGACATGGAGATGAATAAGACGGGTCCTTGCCCCCAGAGAGTTCACCTCTCAGTAGAAGACTTAAATCAAAAAGCCAGTGGTTCTTAGCCTCTTGGGGTCTCTGACCTATTGGAGATTTTAGTGAATGCTTTCACCAGTGAGAGAGTGCACACAAAATATCGTCTCCCATGCGGGGTACTTCTAGACCTTCCAAAGCCATGGCGCGTGCTCAGAAACTCAGATCTAAGGCAGCAGAGATGAAGAGAGCGCCCACTGTGCGTCGGTCCCCGTAGAAGTTGCTTTACCTGTTCTGTCTGTCAACCACCACAGCCACCAGCCTCCCTTGCTGCCTGGCACGGGCTGGCGCAGACGGAGATGCGGGATGGGCAAGCCGGCGCCAGAGTGAGGGGCCACTGCTCGCCGGAAGCATTCGGCCGCTGCTCGGGCCACTCCAGCCTCCCTGTCCCTGCCCCACTGAGGGATGGAGGGGCAGCGTAGAGGCTGTTCTCAAAGGTTTTGTGTTTCTCTAAGAAACAGTTTCCTATTTTAGACTTGTCACTGGAACAGAATGGCCTCTGGCCAACTGGCCTCACTTTGGGACGCAACTGTATTTGGGAGTTAAAATGTCACAGGCCTATCACGTGAGAGCCTCTGTCTGCCCCCCTCCCCCCAACACTTATGCCCATGTGTGCCCATTACAGCACCGGAGCAGCTGGAGTGGGTGAGAAAAGTCACTCAGATTCACCCTTCCGGAGCATAGAAGTAAGGAGAAGGGACGGCTCAGAGAGCGGGGAAAAGAGGACTCTAGTTAGTCTCTTTTGTTGCCCTTAGTTTCCCCCACTGCAGCCTATGGAGTCCAGACACTGGTCCTCGAATGCGGCCATCTTAGGATGTGTTTGCACCAAAGAACAATCTAGAAGTCTCTTCTTAGTCGCTTTTCCTTTTTTCTCCCTCCAGCAGAAGATTTGTGGTATCTGGGAAAAAAAAGAAAGGAAAAACTATTAGGTCTTGAATGCAAAACCACAGGACTTTTTAAAAAAGTGTTTATTTTTCTGCAAAGTTTGTTTTTCTTCCAATGGGAGCCAAGACGCTCTCTAATGCCGGCCTCTGCTGGCAGCTGGGAGCAGTGGAAAAGATTGCTCTGTGTGGAAGAAGTTTGCTGACTAGGGAACAGCAGGCCCAAGTGGACCAGGGGTCTGACTCACATGTCTTCCTGCGAGGGGCTTGTGTGTGTGGAAGAGGTTGTGTCTGAGGGGAAGGGGAGCGGAGGGGACGATGCAAGCCACACGAGGCCCGTCATCACTGGAAGGAGAACTTTCTGGACTTTGGGGCAAAAGTGATGGCTGCTGGTTCCAGAGCCCCTGCTGTGCAAGCGCTGAGCTAGGTGCTTTCCATTTGTATCCTTTGCTCCTCGCCACAGAACTGTGAAGTTGTTACTGTTACCATTTCACGGAAGGGAGAAGTTGCGGCTAGAGGACTAAGCCAGGGTCCCACACAGCTAAGTGACACAGCTAGGATTTGACCCTGGGTCTGGTCTGATGCCGCGCCTTTGCTCCGAAGTTCAGTTCTGCAGTGCGTCTCTCAAGTGACCTTGGGCAAGCTACTTAACCTTTCTGTGCCTCAGTTTTCCAATCTGTGAAATGAATATCATGGGATTTTTTTTAAGGTTCAGTGAAAGGTTTTTTGCAAAGCTCTCAGGGGTTGTGCCTTCCACCTAATCATTATGTGATTGCTATACTGGTAGTAATGGTTATTATTCCGTCTTTCACTGGCTTGTGCTTGGCAACTCGGTGTTGGAGGACAGGAAGGAGAGGGAGATTGGCCCCTGTCCTCAGCAGATGCAGAGTCTGGGACAGGCCCCACCCTGGAGAGCTGCCTTACCTGCTGAGGTCCCGAGTGCCACGTCTTCCTGACGGAGACGTCTGCTCATCAACACCGTCATTCACTGCCAGTACTGCCCAACATGGGCCAGGCATCCTGTCATTGAGGGCTTCACAGGGGAGGGTCACATGTACTTGCTGCCCTGGGGGCATAGGTAGCTCACTTGGGAGAACAGATGAACACACAGTGTGGTCAGCCTTGTGATGCAGGGACACACTGTGTGCACCCTGCCCTCACGCCCATGCTGCATCCCACCTTGGCTTTGACCTTGGCTGTTTCCTCTTCTTAGAATGCTCCTCCACCCCTCGTTCCCCCATCCGCCGAACCCCCTCCATCTAACAGACCTGACTCAGCGACTGTCTTGTGGTTGGGGACCCCTGTGCTCTCGGTGTTCCTCATGCTCGTTCTTGGCAGCTGGGACCCCCACACAGCCTCCCTCTGCTCTACTCCTCGGCCCTTCCCTACACGCTGGGGCCCGGGCTGCCTCCCGCTGTGCCTAGCACGTGCTCAGAGGCTCTTCGCTGAACTTTTAGGACACTGACTGATCTGCTCCCCTCAAGATTTTCTGTCAATCATGCCAAAGGAACTTCCAGAACCATGTGATTTCCAGCTCCGACTGGAGGAGAGAGGGGAGGGTTGGGCGGGCCCTCGCTTTTGCGGCGAGCCCGGGCTCCACACATACTTCTCGGAGGCTGACAAACAAGTCAGAGACCAGGCTCATCAACGCTTTCACTGATGCCTCGACTGACTTATTGAACCCCAGTTTCCACATCTGTAAAAGGGGTAACAATAGTATCTACTTCACAGGCTTGCCAGGAACTTAAATGAGATTATAAATAGAAGGCACTTAGCACAGGGTGTCCAGCACATGGTCAGAGCCCAAGACATGTCAGTTGTTGTTGTTATCGTTGCTGTTGTTACCATGGCAACAATGGGACTGGCCCACCCCTGCTGGCCTGGTTGAGCCACCGTCAACGAGTTTCTCTCTCCAGGACTGATTTCCTGCACGGGTGTAAGAGAGCCATCGAGGTATCATCTTTCTTGCTGGGAAAGAGAAGTGTGTGTCCCTGTGTAATAGGTGCATTTTAGACATACAGCCCCTGTGTGGGGCTCCTCCTCCAAGAAGCTTTCCCTGACCACGCCAGCGCGGCTCTTCTCTCTCCTCTTTGAGCTCTCACGGCACGTAGCATCCGAGCTGCCCGGTTAGCACTTGATTACAGACTGTCTGGTTTGCTCTCTAATTGCTTTCTCTGTGTATGGGCTTGTCTGCCTGGTTGAAATCACAAGATGCGTAAGAATAATTATTGCATCTCATTTGTGGCTCTCAAACACCTAGCTCCATACTTTCCACATTGTAGGAATTGAATAAGTGATATGCTGATCGGACCTGCCTAAAAACACTGGTGTTTACCTGTCTTAAGAGAAGCACTGAGAGTTGCAAGGCAGGATTCACAGAGACAGAAAAGCAAATGGCCAAGAAAATGGAAAAAAGGTTTAATCCAGCTTATTAGAAATCAAAGAAATGTAAATTAAATTGAAATCCCATTCTCCTTATTTATAGGCATTCATTTAAAAATTATGACAGTACTGTGGGAGGCGAGGGGGGGGCCTCTCAAACATCACTGCCGGCAGGACAATGTCATTCTTTCGGTGATAATTTGCAGTCTACAGCAAGAGTCTAAAAAAAAGCCCATGCCCTCTGACTCAGTAATTCCACTTTAAGAACTATTCCCAGGAAATACTAAGAGATACAGGCAAAGCCTTATGTCCGACGATGGTCATCACACTTATTTTTATTTATTTATTTATTTATTTTTTAATGTTTATTTATTTTTGAGAAAGAGAGACAGAGCACGAGCAGGGGAGGGACAGAGAGAGAGGGAGACGCAGAATCGGAAGCAGGCTCCAGGCTCTGAGCTGTCAGCACAGAGCCCGACGTGGGACTCAAACTCACAAGCCACGAGATCATGACCTCGAGCCGAAGTTGGATGCTTAACCGACTGAGCCTCTCAGGTGCCCCTCACACTGTTATTGTTAACAGTGAATTTTGAAAAATGGGGGTAAATAAATTACAGCATAGTGGGGAGTAGTAAGTAAGGCTCAATAAAATAAGGTTTTTATTTGAAAAGATGTCAACTCTTCTCATGAAAACAATGACAATTAAAATACGATACTATCTTTAACTACTAAAATTTAAAAGTAAAAATTTGACAAAACTCAATCTCATGAAATGGGCTTTTGAAAATACTGTTGAGGATTTTTGAGACAGCCTCCTCAGCAACAATTTTGCAAAAGCAGAATTAAGAACTTTTGTGCAAGTTTAATAAATGCCCTTACTTTTGACCTAGAAATTACGCCCCTAGGAATCGAAGCCATAGATAAGCCCACACAAGTCCTCAGAGATATTTGCACAAGGTTATTTATTGTGGGGTTGTTTGTAACAGCAAAAAATCTGAAACCAATTCAAAGGTAAATCCGTAGAAGACTAAAGAATGAGGGAGAGCTCAGTTGTGCATAAGGAAAGCACATCAAGGTATGTTACGGGGAAGAAAAAACAACGTGTAAGAAAAGATTTGTAAGCTCTATTGCTAAGTGAATAGTCACGATCTGTACATATAACATGCTTCCATTTTGTAAGATTAACAGAAAGTTTGAGACGAAGATATAAACCTAAATATTAATGAAGGGCTCTGAAAGAGGCAGTATGTGCAGCGTTTAAAAGCGCAGATTCATTAGCAAGATTACTTGAGTTCAATTCCCAGCTCTGCCACTTTTGAGCTGTGTGACCATGTGCGAATTGCTTAACCTCTCTGTGCTTCAGTTCCTTCATCTTTAAAACACAAGATGTGTGAGCAATTCTTATCATTTTTTAAACGAAAAAGTTAACTTTTGAGGGTGGTCACCTTGAGGCAATGACGCTGGGAGTCTAATTTTCACCGGATAACTTAGGAAGTGCTCATTATCAGTGCACGTGAGTAATTACCCATCTGGGTAATTTGACAAGAGGTGATCAAAAGGACTTTTACAATCACACGGGCAGGGCTTAGGGGGCAGCACTCTGAATTAGCACTGCAGGGACCTTCAGCCCCTCGAGGTCTGCAGGGCCAAGGGAAAGGCTTGGTTAGCCAGAGCTGGAGAGCCGGCAGTGGGGAGGGGGCTTCCCACAGGGGCTGTGGCTCTGGGGAATGGGAGGCAGCCAACTTGTCCTAGCCCCAAAAGGAAGGGACCCCGGGGGATTAAAACTGATCTCCTGCCATGCCTCCCATTGGCGGGGCCAGCCAGATGCCGGAGGGGTGAGGGAACAGGAGCAGGCATCCGTACCCATCAGCCTGCGGAGGCCTGGGTCAGGGAGAGGAGGGGAGGAGAGCACATCTGGACAGAGCCCAGCCCCTGGGGTAATGCACATGACCCCTACTGTCAAGGGTGTGAGAATGAAAGAAGTTAACACATAGAAACTCCTGGAACATGGTAACTGTCCCGTGAATGAAAATAGCTACCAGTCCCGACCTTATTCTCTGGGTAACAAAGCCTAATGAAGACATCCCACACATGCGTATTATTTCCATAGCAGTTTGAAAAAATTCTGTTTTTGAAGAATTTTTAATGACATGGGAAAATTCTTATAGATGACATTAAGAGGAAAAAATACAAAATTGTATATTGGGTATGATTTCAAATTTGTGGAAACAAACCACAGGCAAGGAAACCATACTTGCACAGGATAGAAAGACTGGGAAACTATCTGAACATGCCCATCATGCTTGTTCTCGAGTGGGGAGACTGTGGGTAACTTAAAAATGTTCTTCTTCATACTTTCTATGTTTTAGTAATTTTCTACAATGAGTATGTTTCCTTTACCAAAAAAAAGAAGGAGGAGGAGGAGGAGGAGGAGCAGGAAGAAGAAAGGGACGTTTGACAAAGAGAGCATGAGCCAGTCAATACCCTTCAATAGCTTTTCATGGCTAAGTACCATTTGTGCTTTAACAAGCTTATGTTTGGTTCTGCCATTTGAATATGCCATTTGAATAGGAGGAAACTGAGGCAAAAAGAGGTAAGTGACTTGTAACTGTTTGCCTGGGGAAGAAATGACCAGGCTGTGCTGCTCTCTGAAAAACCTCACCACGTTGTCACCTCCTTAGACAAGCCCAAATTTTCACCGAGCCGTTTACCAATCCAGTCTCACTTCCGGTCACTCTGACTGCTCCTTCCACTCTGACTGCACAGGGACCCCCCCCAAGTCATCAGCACTGCCACACAAGCCCTCAGGAAGGCTGTTCCCTGTGTGTCGGGAACATCTTTCTTGCCTTGCTACCTGGCTTACGTGTCTTCCTTCTTCAAGACCCCATCCCGATGTCACCTGCCGTAAGGAGCCCTCCCTGACCTCCTCTGACTGCACTGGGTGCCTCTCCTGGGCGCCCGTGGCCCCCGTGCCTAAACTTCTCTGCATTTAACTCCCTCTTTAAAAATTATTATTGTCATAGTCAATGTTGTTTTGTTTCAAGTACAGTTGGTGCTTGGACAACCCAGGAGGTCAGGGGTGCTGACACCCCACGTAGTAAAAAATCTACACATAACTTTGGCGCCCTCCAAACTTAATACCACTAACAGCTTGCTGTTGACTGAAAGTCTTACTGATAATATAAACCATAGATTAATACATATTTTGTATGTTAAACATATTATATACTGTATTCTTATAATAAAATAAGCTAGAGAAAAGATGTTATTAACAAAATTATAAGGAGAGAGAATACATTTGCAGTACTGTACTGTATTTATGGAAAAAATTTGCAAATAAGTGGATCCATGCAGTTCAAACCTGTGTTGGTCAAGGGTCACTTCTATTCTCTTTCTTCCATCAAACTAGAACTTGATGCATGGTGGCTGGATTAGGTCTGCAGATTCTTAAATTACATGGTGTTGAAGACAATGAAATTGTCAACATTGAAACATTGGGAGATCTTCCATAAACATCTTTATTATTGACCTATTAAAATTTGTTTTAAAGTTTATTTATTTTTGAGAGAGAGAGAGAGAGTGAGAGAAAGAGAGAATGAATGCGAGAGGGGCAGAGAGAGAGACACACACAGAATCTGAAGCAGGCTCCAGGCTCCGAGCTAGCAACGCAGAGCCTGACGTGGGGCTTGAACACACGAACCGTGAGATCATGACCTGAGCTGAAGTCAGATGCTTAACCGACTGAGCCACCAGGCGCCCCTATTTTTGATCTCTTTTTAAAACCATCTGGCAATACTGGGTGCACACCCCTGATTGGTAGCAAGTAGAAGGAGCTGGTCGAGGCTGTTTCCTTCAGGCGAGGACAGTTGGCCGTCCTCTTTCTGACTCCCTGTCATCTTACATCCAGCTAGTTTCGCTGATTTGCTTACCGGCCTGGCTTCTGAGATGGAGAGCCCTTTCTGAACAACACTGACCTTTCTCATGATTCTGTGAGTTGGCAACTTGGGCTGGGGTCATCTGAGTGGTTCCTCTGCTGAGATCAATGGTCTGTGGTCGGCTGGCCGTTGGCGGGAGTACTGAGGCCCCATGAGCCACTCTTCTTACCGTGTGGCAACACGGTTCCCCAGAGCCAGCAGAGAAGGGGGGCCGGCCTCAACGTCCATGTGCGTTTCAAGCCAGGAGCTTTCAAGTCTCGTGTACTAATGTCCCACTGGTCAAAGCAGATCCCAGGGACAATCCAGAATCAGGGGGTAGAGAAACGGACTCGGTTCATTGGCCGGAAGAGCTGCAAAGCAACATTGCAAAGATGTAGGCATGCGGAGATGAGGAGAATTTGTGCTCCTTTTTGCAAACTGCTATTAGCAAGGACCTTGTCTTACTTACTGCCACCCGTGGCAAAACATAGGACCTGACCCGTGGGAGGGTAATCAGTAAACGTTTGTTTAATTAAATGGAAATGAATGCAAACGAACTTATTTATCTCTGGCTTTGGAATCTCTCCTCAACAGACTCTTCTAGCCTTTGTTAATTTCCCTGGCAGCTTCACAGGCCCCTTGTGCTGAGGAAAAGCAGGGCGAGCAGGGCTTCTCAGGAGCCCAAAGACAGAGGCGCTGGCTGGGGCCCGCGTGGGGTTAAGGCGCCATCCCAGGCCGAGTTATCTGGAGCGAGAAGCCGCCGTTGGATCTGTGGCCATTCTCGGTAAATGCCGATGAAGCCACAGCAGAAATGCTGGTTATTGGAGTGGTCCCCTGTGATTTGAAACTGTGGTCACAGCATTGAAAGATGATCTTAGTTTTGGGTGGGGAAGTGGGAGAAACGTCTTGCTGATGGGCTGCGCCTGCCATTGAGTCCTGCCCTCGCCATAGCCAAGACCACGGCCACCTTCAGGCAGTGCTGGAGATAGAGGTATGGATGGTGACGAAGTGGCCCAGAGCTGGTAATAAGGGATGGCTTGGACTCCTGCTCGTGAGGCTGACCGCTAGTGAGCCCTGGGCCAGTGAGATCTCGTTTCTACCACTACCTGGTTCTCTCTCTGAGCTCAGCCTCCGACAGTATCCTGGGAGGGGGATGGGTTCGATGGGTCCTGGGTACCTTTCCAATGCTGAGGCATCAGGAGCTTGTACACATGCACATATGGCCTTTGCAGCCAATCCGGGATGCTCACAATCCCCACTCTCCTCTGGCTTCCTCATCTGCTCCCATGATTCAGTTACCCACCTCCTTTGAGCCTTTGCTCAAATGTCACCTTCTCAGTGAGCCTTACCCTGACCACCCTGTTTAAAGCTGTACTCCACTCCCCTTCATGACCATCCTACTCACCCTGCTCTCCTCTGTCTTTTTTGCATCGTCCTTGTGATCTTCTATGCATCATCTACTCCACTTACATAGTGTTTATTGTAGTGTGTCTCCCTCTCCTAGAACGCAAGTGCCATTGGGTAGAGATCTAGGAGCAGTGCCTGGGACGGCACCTGGTACATGAGTAAACAGCACAAACGAGCCTCATTATTGTCAGTTACAGCCGAGCGTGCCCTGCTGAATGCCCAAGGTCAGACTTCGAGGAAATCAATGAAAGAAACTCAACCCACTGACATCCAAGCAAGAAAACTAAATCTGTGCGGTTCAACCAAGCAGATTTCAGTGTAAACAAGGTTCACACCAGTGTACCTCAGAGGCGATCCTCCCACCCCTGTGCCTCCTGTTTCCGAGTCAGTGTGGCCCCGAAGGATCCGTGGCTGAGCTGCCTGTGGGACTTGGATGTGTCGCTCCCTGCCGATGGTGCAGCGCTTCCCGTTGGCCACAAGAAGTTAATATACATCGGGTCTGAGAGAATCCAATGAAAAAACCGATGGGGGCAAAATGAATAAAGTTAAGTGGGTTCCCCAGCATCAAGGGTAATGACCTTGAAGTCTTTTTCCTCATTCTAAGGCTCCTTGCCACTCTGTCTAGGGGCTGCCCAGTACTCACTGAAGAAGAAAGCCAAGAACCCCTCAGCCTGAGATCTGCTAGAGCTGCGGCTGGAGACAGCATAAGGTAGCAAGACTAGCCGGGCTTGTGTCTTGGCTCTGCCCTCTCTTAGCTGAGTGACCTTGGGTATGCTGTTCACCCTCACCAAGCTTCGCTTCCTTCCCTGAAAAATGGGAGTCCGTGCTTGTAACGGCTTTCTAGGACTGTAAGGATTTAGAGGTATGGACTCAGTGCTCTGTTTGACAACGGAAAGTACTCAAATGATTTTTGCTATCAACATGACTGCTGACGTTCATACTGTATTTTGCATTTCTTAAAGGGCTTATATAAACACAACTTTAGTTTATTTTAACCACGCCACTTTGAAAAAGAATTGAAATCTGCCTTTTATAGAGAAGGATACTGAGATTCAACGACAAGTAGGGACTTACCCCAGGTCACAAAGCTAGTGAGTGACAGAGCCCAGCCAAACCTGGGACACAGCTCACCAGAGCCCAGCCCCACACTTGCTGCTCCAGATTTCTATCTTCTATGAACTAAAAGAAGTAGGAAATTTTTCTTCTTTTGGTTGTTGTTTGTTTTTAAGTGGCACTGCTGAATGACGCTTAAATTAGGGCTCTGCTCTGGGACACATCACATCTGTTGAAGGGGGAGCCTCACTGAATCAACATGCTTTCGATGGGGATCTAAAGACCACTGGGGTGCCCAGCCTGGTACTGGGGTCTGCGTGGGGAGAAGAGAAGGTGGGGGTGAGGGGAGGCCCCTCGAGGTGAACCTTATTTGGGGATAGCCCCTCATCCTTCAAAGCCCAGCACAAACCCAGCCCTAGGACTCCGTTTCTAGGGTGGGGAAGGGAAGGGAGGGAGCTAGGTCCTGTTGAACACCTAGCATGTGGTAGGCATTTACATATGTCATCATATTCAGTCCTCAAAAGAACCTTTGGCAGAATTCCCATTTTACTGATGAAGAACCTGAGGATAGAGTTTAAGGAACTTGCTCAAGGTCACAGCCAGGACGTGGCAGAGCCAGGCACGCCCCAGGTCTGCCTCATGCCAACCCATCTCCTCCTTCTTGTGCCGACAACGGTCCCCTCAGCAGGAGCTGGGAACCCGCTAACCACTTCCACTTCTCACATTATTCTTTACTTGCTTCCCCTTTACACGAAACTCCTTGAGGACAGGGGCCATATTGTTTGTCTTGGTAACTCTCCTGCCTGAGATTCTCCTTATGAACCGTGCTTTTGTATTCTGTCTAAGAAATCTTTCCCTGCTCCCAGTTCATGGGGATGTTCTCCTATGTTATATTCTAGGAGCTTTGTGGTTTCCTGTTTCACTTTAAATCTACAATTCATTTTGAATTGATTTTGTATGACGTGAGGAAGAGATTAGTTTTAATATTTTCCCATATTATAAGCATTTGATTGAGTCCTATTTATGAAAAGTCCCTTCTTTCTCCAGTGCTCTGGGGTGCCATCTTTGTCTTTAATCAAGTGCCCATAAAAGCATGAGTTTATTTCTGATATTTTTTCCCATCAATCCATTCACCTATCCTTGTATCCAGTACCGACTTGCTTTAATTACTGTATCTTGCTAGAGCATTATGGTAAGTTTTCATAGCTGATAGAGTAGGCCTTCCCATCTTCTTCTTTCTTTCAGGAGTGTCTTGGATGTTCTTGGCTCTTTGCAGTTCTATATGAATTGTGGAATCAGTTTGTCAATTATCATAAGGCTACCATTGGGATTTTGACTGAAATTGCACTGAGTCTGTAGATCAAATTGAGGAGTACTGACATCTTTGCATATCGAGTCTTTCAATCTATGAATTTGGACTATCCTTCCATTTTTTATTGTTTCTTTAATTTTTTTCAATAATTTTTTATAGTTTTAAAAAAACATGTTTATTCTGAGAGAGAGAGTGAGTGTGGGTGCACACACGCATGCAGATGAGCAGGGGAGGGGCAGAGACAGAGGGAGAGAGAATCCTAAGCAGTCTCTATGCTCAGTGTGGAGCCTGAGAGAGGGCTTGATCTCACAACCATGAGATCATGACCATGAGATCATGACCGGAGCCCAAATCAAGAGTCAAATGCTTAACCTACTGAGTCCTCCATGGGCCCCTGTAGTTTTTGATGCAGAGATTGCACATGATTTTAATTATATTTACTTTTAGATATTGAAAATTTTTAAGTGCTGTTGTAGTTGCCATTTTTAAATGGTTTGGTACAAATTTATAAAAATAAAATGGAATTTTAGATTATAGATTTTATATTTGTCACCTTTGCTAAAATTTTACCTTAAAGTCTGTATAGTCTGATATTAACATAGCTACACCAGCTTTCAAAAATGTAGTTTGTATGTTATAATTTTTCCGTCCCTTTATTTTCAATTTTTCTGTATAATTGTATTTTAGGCATTTTTCTTATAAACAGCATATAGTTCATTTCATTTTTAATATAGCCTGGTAATTTTTAAATCTATCAATTGGAAGTCACTAGGTCATTAATATTTTAATGTAACTACTAAAATTTTACCACCTGTCTTCTATTTGCCCTGCCCGTTCTATGTTCCTATATCTCCCTCCTTTTTTTTGGCCTTTTTTCTGAATTTATTGAGCATCTTTATTGTGTAATTTATCTTCTTAATTAGCTGTGTTGTTATACCTTCTTTCACCCTCCTTTAAGTGACTCATCTAGAGTTTTAAAAATGTGCTGCTATCAAACATTACATGGTATTTAAATTTATACTTTTATTTTGCCTCCCAAATATAAGGATCTAAGAATACTTTAATTGCATTTACCCTTTCTCAAATTTAATGCTATTGTTTTCATGTCTTAATGACCCATATTTCTAAACCACACAAGATATTACTATTATCATTTTATGCCATCAATATTTATTTATATTTATCCATATATTCAGTCTTTTTGTTGCCCTTCATTTCCTCCTGCTTATGCAAACTTCCATCTGGGATCCTTTCCTTTCCTTCCTTCCTTCCTTCCTTCCTTTCCTTCTTTCTTTCTCTTCCTTCCTTCTTTCCTTCCTTCCTTCCTTCCTTCCTTCCTTCCTTCCTTCCTTCTCTCTCTTTCTTTCTTTCTTTCTTTCTTTCTTTCTTTCTTTCTTTCTTTCTTTCTTTCTTTCTTTCAGAGAGAGAGTGGATGCTTGTGCACGCTTGTGTGCACACACACACACCCATGAGTCAGGAGGGGCAGAGAGAGAGAGAGAGAGAGAGAATCCCAAGCAGGCTCCACATCCACAGTGGAGCCGGACACGGGTTCAATCACACCACTGTGAAGGTCATGGCCTGAGCAAAATCAAGAGTAGGAGGCTCAACTGACTGAGCCACCCAGGTGCCCCGGGATCATTTTCTTTCAAGATCTCCCTTAATATTTTCTGTAGTTCAAGTTTGCTGGTGATAAATACTCTTACTTAAAAAGCACTCTTACCTAAAAATATCTTTATTTTGCCTTCATTTTTGAAAACCATATTCATTGGAATAGAGTTCTCCATCGGACTATTTCCTTTCAGTTGTTTGCTATTATCACTTCATTGTCTTTTGGTTCCCACTGCTTCGATTGAGAAGTAAACTATTTTTTTAAGTTTTTGTTTTGTTTTGTTTTGTTTTGTTTTTGAGAGAGGGAGAGAGAGAGAATCCCAAGCAGGCTCTGCACTGTCAGGGCAGAGTCTGATGTGGGGCTCGAACTCATGAACCATGAGATCATCACCTGACCCGAAATTGAGTCAGATGCTTAACCAACGGAGCCACCCAGGCGTCTCAAGAAGAAAACTATTAATCTGATTGCTGCTCCTTTGATGGTGATACATCTCTCTTATCTGGTTGTTTTTAAGATTTTCTGTTTGTTTTGTTTTTCAGCAGCTTAACTAAAATACAATGCAGTTTACTTTGAGTTAATTCTTCTTTGGTTTTGTCATGTTTATTGATTCTGTAGCTTGCTTCTCCCCCATTTTCTCTCTTCTCTCTATCTGAGAATCTAATTACAGGCCTGTGTTACATTCTTTTTGTATTTTACTACCCTCTGTCTCTCTCTATGTTGTTCTGGATATTTTCTTTGAACCGATCTCCTAGTTCATTCATCCCATCTTCAACTACATCTAATGTGCCATTAAACTGATCCACTAAGTTCTTAATTTCATGTATTTTAATTTTCAGTTCTGAAATTTCCAATTAATTTTTTTTCCTTGCTTTATTTTCTCTGTTGCCATTCTCCATCTTGCCTTATAATTCTTTAAACGTACTAAGTTTGGCAATTTTATTTTTTTATTTTTTATTTTATTTTATTTTTTAATGTTTATTTATTTTTGAGAGTGAGAGAGCACACGAGCAGAGGAGGGACAGAGAGAGGAGGAGTCACAGAATTGGAAGCAGGCTTCAGGCTCTGAGCTGTCAGCACAGAGCTCGACACAGGGCTCGAACTTGGGAATGGTGAGATCATGACCTGAGCTGAAGTCAGATGCTTAACCAACTGAGCCACCCAGGCATCCCAAAGCTTGGCTATTTTAAAGTTCAACTAACAAAATAAGCTGGCCCTCCCTTGGGTCTGTCTCTATTACTTCACATCTTTGAATTCACATAATCTCATGCGGCTGGTGACTTTAGATTGTGTTCTGAACATTGCATGTAAAAAATTGTGGAGACAAGTTGTGTCCTGGGCTGATGCTCTCTTTTTTTCTTTTTCAAAAATTTTTTTTAATGTTTTATTTATTTCTAGGAGAGAGACAGAGAGAGAGACAGCACGAGCAGGGGAGGGTCAGAGAGAGAGGGAGTCACAGACTGAAACAGGCTCCAGGCTCTGAGCTGGCAGTCAGCACAGAGCCCGACGCGGGGCTCGAACCCACGAACCGCGAGATCATGACCTAAGCAAAAGTTGGACGCTTAACCGACTAAGCCACCCAGGCGCCCCTGATGCTCTCTTTGACCAGAGGAGATTTACTTTTGCTTCCTGCAGGTGGCTATGGCCACGGCACTATCTATTCTGGATCACATTCACCCAGGAGGTGATTAAGATCATTCAAAGCTGGGTCACCATCCCTGTGCAATGTATTTTCTGTTATCCCTTTCTCCTGGGGTGGAGCCCATTAGAGTCTCAGCCAAAAGCCTTGGTGGCAGACTCTGGGCTCCCAGTTTTGTCCCCTTGGTTTTGTGAGTCTGTTGAAAGCTCTGTTTAGTGTCTCAGCCTCTCTCAATGGCCTCTCCTAGAATCAGCAGATACATCCAGGGATCAAGCAACCTCCAATGCTAAGCACAGCTGTCTGAGTTTCCTTCTTTCAGTTTGTTCCCCTAACTCTTCACTGTCCTGTTGGGTTGCCAATGCCTTCAGACAGATGGGTTTTGTTATTATTGTTCAACTTTTCTAGTTGTTCTTATCAGAGGGTTTGGTCTGAATTAACTAGCCTGGTAATTCCAGATACCATATTGAATTATGAATAACAGCAACAATGATAAAGTTATGGTGACCACAGTGATGTGCTGATAAATGCTTAAAACCGTCTCTCAAAATTGTGTGTGTGTATAAAATACATTTTATAGACAGGGAATGGGTAGCACACAATTTATAAATAATAATAAAATACAAAGCACATTTTATTAACTCCATATAGCTGATTCATTCTCACAGGTTGCTTTCTTAAAATTTCATATTTGTAGTAAACCTATGGTTGCAACTGAAAAATGAGCCCAGTTCTGACATAGATGTTGGGTGATAATTTTGTTCCTATTAACAAGTAAGTTGAAAGTAACACAAGAAAGATGTATGTCAGAACTTCACTCATTCATCAATGATGTGAACGGATTCTTTGACAATTCAATATAATGGTTTTTGAGTACTGGAAGAGTGTTCCCTCAGTTTTTTTGTGTTAGAGGCATGAAAATTTTTAGGTTTAATTTGCATTATGAATATTTTCTCCATCACTTGCTTAAATCTGGATGATCAAGAGAACAATAAGCCAAGCCCTGATTTGTAGCTTTTCCAGGTTCTGAGGTGTAAATACTCCCATCATGACTGATTGTACGCTACCAAGATGACACCATTAACCACAGAGATGGGGAGGGAAGCCCAAAAGCACATCGCTATCTAGTATTTCCACCGTACAGAAACAATAGATGTACATAACCTCAAGACAACATATAATTGTGGTAAAATGTAAATAATTAGGAAATGGTGGGCTTTGAGTATTACAGTTTTGTAAATATAATTTCTTTTATTTACAGATTTTTAAGATTTATTTTGAGAGAGAGAGAGCATGAGCAGGGGAGGGGCAGAGAGGAGTAGAGAGAAAATCTCAAATCTCTACCAGAGTGGAGCCCAATGCAGGGATTGAACTCATGAAACATGAAATCATGACCTAAGCCGAAACAAAGAGTCAGACACCTAACTGACTGAGCCACCCAGGTGCCTCAAATATAATTTTTTAAGTTGTAAGTTTCTATATTTAAATTTTTTAAGCTTAAAAATTTTTTTAACCTTATTATTTATTATTGAGAGACAGAGAGAGACAGAACGTGAGCATGAGAGGGGCAGAGAGAGGGGGAGACACGGAATCTGAAAGAGGCTCCAGGCTCTGAGCTGTCAGCACAGAGCTCGACATGGGGCTCGAACTCACAGAGTGTGAGATCGTGACCTGAGGTGAAGTTGGGCACTTAACTGAATGAGCCATCCAGGCACCCCTCGAATTTTTTAAAATAATTTTTTGAAGTAGGCTTCACACCCAGGATGGACCCCAAAGGCTGGACTTGAATTCATGACTCTGAGATCAAGACCTGAGCTGAGATCATGATTCAGATACTCAACTGACTAAGCCACCCAGGGACAACTATATATTTTAATTAAAAAAATTTTTTTTAATGTTTATTTATTTTTTAGAGAGAGACAGAGACAGAGCATGAACAGGGGAGGAGGAGAGACAGAAAGGAAGATACAGAATCTGAAACAGGCTCCAGGCTCTGAACTGTCAGCACAGAGTCCAACACGGGGCTCGAACTTGGGAATGGTGAGATCATGACCTGAGCAGAAATCGGACACTTAACCGTCGAGCCACCCAGGCACCCCCCCCGCCATATATTTTAATTTTTAAAAAATATTTTAATTCTTAGTGGCAGTTGTTTTCAACAACTGGTTCATACAATCTCTGACGACTTATAACCAGCTCACAAGGTGGGATGAGCTGACTGCAATACACTGTGTGAGCACCAGTCCCTACATTTCCTCGGTCAGGCGCCATGCCGGCCCATATGTGCATTATGTCACTTAGTCATAGCGATATAGGGGAAGTTCAGTTATGCCCTGTTTCCTAGGTATACACTCTGATTCTCAGAGAAGTTAAATACTTGTCCAAGGACACAACTTGAATCCAGACCTGTCTGGCCTGGTCACTGATGATGATGATGATGAAGACCATGGTATAGTAGTGATAATGATGATAACAGGCAACATTTATTGCATACTAGCCTGGTGGCAGGGCTTTATCTACATTAGTTCTTGTAATGCCCTTAACCCTTTTGACTATCACCTGTGTTCTCTTTGGTCAATGTGGCCAGTACTTCAGGGAAATAGGAAATTCTCTTACGGGAGATGGGATGGGGACAGGAGTCAGTGGCGGTCAGATGGCAGGGAGGGGCCGGTCTCTCTTGCAAAGTCCAGGCTCCGTGGGGCTCTCCAGATGGTCTGCAGGGAATCTCTGAGGCTCTCTGTCATCGCCAGCCCAGGTGCATGCCTGCCGAAACACACCGTGAGCCCTCGTGGCTGGCGGGTCTGAGCACCCCCCGAGGAAGCATTTTCTCTGTGGCAGGCCTGTCCCAAGAAGAGTTGGTGCCTGGGAAAGGTAGTAGGTGCTCTGCCCCGGGAGGTAAGAAAGAGCAGAGGCAAAGAGCCCTTGCAGGGAGGCTGTGACTCCGGTCTTTCTCACCCCACACCCCCTTGCCATTCTCTGCCTTCAGGGCTCTAGAGCCTGACCGTTTCTCAGCACCTCCCCTGCTACCACCCCAGTCCAGGCCACCACGGGCTCTTGCTGAGACTAGCGCAGGCTGTGGTCACCTCAGTGACCTGAGTCACTTCATGTCATTCCTCTGCTCAAGCCCTCTGACATTCCCCCATCGCGCTTGCCTCTTTCCTCTAGACACCCTCACAGCTCGCTCGTTCAGGGCTTCCCCGTGGGTCTTGGCTGGCCACCCCCTTCCGAATCACCAGCCCCCTCGCTCCCTTCTCCCCTCCTGCTCTGTTTTAATTCACAGCACATACCTCTGTCCAACATGCCGTCAGTTCGCATCACTGTTCTATCGTTCTCCCCACCCAGAGAGTAAGCTCCACCAGGATACGCTCTCTGTCCCTTGTTCACTGTGGTGTCCCCAGCCTCCGGAAGAGGACCTCAGCACTCGGGGCTCACTCGTTACCGAGAAAGGGATTTCTTCGTAGCTGGAGACTCGCCTGCCTGGCTTTCAAACTCAAGTCTGATTCTGTGAAAACCGCTGTGGCCTTGGGCGCCGAGAAAGTGGGGATTCAATTCTCCTTCTCTTCCTCCCGTTCAGCTCATCCTGAATGCCTGAGGCTTCTGTCTCCTCACTGTCCCTCAATTGTCAGCCACGACTGCAGCCCCCAAAGCGTTCCTTCCTCCACCAGCACCGGACCCATGCCCCCAAGCCCCAGGCCTTCCACCTGGCCCCCTTGTCCTCTGCGGGCCCCACTGGCCTGTGCTCCTACTCCCCAGCCAGAGGTCCAGGGACCCATAGCTGTCCAGGAAGGCAAGGAGCAGGCATATTTGCGTGACAGGCCCTGGGATTTGTTCTAAATCACTGTGGAACCAACCCAATGACCTTCATTTGGGGATGCGGAGATGTGCTTCTCCGCCTGGCTGGGCTGTCCTGCCCGCCNTCTGCTCTTCTGTCTCCTGGGTCCCCCTCCTTCACTTCCACTCAGGGCCCGCACGCACCTCTCTCTAATCATCTTCCTGCTTCTTGTCAGTCCATCTCACTCTATCTTGTTCGCTCTCCCCAACCCTCTGCCTCTCCACCATCCCTGTCCCTGCGCCGAGGCCTTGGCTGCCCTCTGCTTGCCTCTCTTCCTCTCTCTCTCTCTCCCTTTCTGTCTTGTCCTGTCTCCGAGACTCTCCAGCCCACCATGCCTTCGCTCCCAAGTTCTTTCTCTCTCCCTTCCTGTCCCTGTCTCTGTTGTCTGTCTCAGGGCTCCTGTCTGACTCTCCGCGTTTCTCTCCTCTGTCCCCTGCACCTCTGCCTCTCTCTGACTCTGCGTTTCTGTCTCTGTGTCTCACCCCCTGTCTCGGTGCCTCTCTCCTCCCCTCTGCAGCCCCCGGGGACTGCCAGGGTCTGCGGGAATCGGAGGAAAGCCAACGAAGCTGCCCTTACAGCACCCAGGAGCCCCGTCACCCCTCGGCACCTGCGCGGCCTCTGCCTGCTGGAATGTGCTCGGCTGAGGCCCGCAGTGGACGAAATCCGTTTGTTATTTCTGATGGAGGCAGCCCCTTCCCAGGAGGCCTCGGGGCCCCTCAGCCCCCCTCGCCTGCCCGTGAACTCTGGGAGCACCTGAGGGAGAGCTGCTTGCTGGGAAGAGGGTTCCACGCGGGAGCAACTGTCCAAGGAAAACAGTGCCTCGGTAGCTCACGTGTTGGAAGGGAGCTGGTTCCACACGCCATAAATTGCCAGCCTGGCTTACCCCGTGGGGCCCTGCGACCCCCAAGTCAAGCTTCTCCTGCAGGGCCGAGCCAGGGTTGGCGCGGCTGAACTCAGCGCCAAGGCTGGGCCGGGAGGCCCAGGTGCCTGTGAAGCTCAAGGGCACCAGGCAGCCAGCCTGAGAGCCCTGGGCAGGGACGGCGGTCAGGCTAGGCCGGGAACAGGGAATCGAAGCAAACTCTGGGTTTGTAAAGTGTGTTTGTAGCTAGCTCCTGTTTGCTCTCAAATCAAGGGGAGCGTCTTAGCTCCAATTTAGGTAAAAAAAAAAAAAAAAGCATTTAGATTCAGACGGGGGTTGACTGTGAAGGGCCCACAGTACCTTAGGGACATAATTGAGTGTGTGTGACTCAGGGTCCCATCTTTGTTCCCCTGCCACCTACTCTTTATGGTCAGAGAAGATTCCTGGAGGAGAAAGGCATTAGCTTGGGCCTGAATGGTGAGTGACATCATTCATTCATTCATCAAACACTTATTAGGTCTCTATCTGTGCTAGGTGTTAGGGGCCATGGGGATGAATCCCATACGTTACAGCAGCTCACAATCGTAGGGTTGATACTCCCAGGGTCAAAGGGTGATAGAATCATATGGAAAGTACCCATGGGAACTGGGGAAACCTAAAGAAAAATCCAGGGAAATCTAGGAGTTCCCTTATGGGTGGGAGGAGAGCAGTTAGGCAAGGCTTCCTGGAGGAAGCAGTCTGTGACCTTCCCTTGGAGGAAGGTCCTACGGGCAGGGTGTCATGGAGGCTTGAAAGCAGGAAGGCAGGATTCGTCCAGAAGACGTGGGCCAGTCAGCTTTGGGCTGGGGACAGAGGTAGGGAAATGCAGGGGAAAGGAATGGGTGGTAAGTGTCCAGGCCCAGGGGGAAGCCCTGAGGAAGGAGTCCGGGGATGTCACGAGAGAAAGCTGTGTCAGGTTTGCCTTCAGATCTGGAGCACGTGGAACGGACTGGCAGGGCAGCTGGTCAGGGAGATTCTGTGACAGGGCGTAGCGATTAAGGCGGACAGCACAGAGCAGCGGTGGGGCAGGTGGCTGCTCTGCCTCAGGCTCTTGGTCTCTACAAGGGCCGGGTCACAGCACTCACCCCTTAGAGCTGTCCCTAAGGGGACATGAGCTCACATGAAGGCCCATGGTGGCTGGGAATACTACACAGCGTGTGGCTCTCAGTCCAAGTTCAGGTGTGCATGACAGAGCGAGTCCCTGTGTTGCCTCGATGGGAACCAAGAGCTTGAGTCCCCTCCTCACTGAGCTGGTAGGAAACGTGACCTCAGTTGCCCTTGGGTTCCCAGATATTGTGCGGCACCAGGGCCAGGAGGGGGCAGCACTGTTGTCAGTCGGCTGCCGGGGACTGTCCCTCGCCCGGGCCACACAGCCGGCCCCAAGCTCCCCCAGGCCGTCTCCTCCTCTCTGCTTTGGGGAGTCCTAGGTTTTGCTCTGCTCCTTCACTCAGCCTGGGGTGAAAGGTCCTGCCCCTTCCTGGGGCTTCCAGGTCAGCGTGGCTCATTCCTGTCTCAGCTTCTCTGCACAGCCCTGCTTCTCCTGGGAAAGGAAGAACTTGGTGGCCATTCGTTTTCCTCCCCTGCCACTCACCTTCCCTGGGGCACTGGGTGTAGAGCTGCCCCCACTGGAGGAAGAGGAAACTGCAGCAGGAGGAGTAGCACGTCATGTTATCTTAACGCACCACCACCCGGCATCATCTGGGCCATCTCAGTCCCAAAAGAAAAAGCAGGGAGCAGGGGCCGGTGTACCGGAGGAGGGGACACATTCCACAAGCACGGTGTAAAGGTCGAACTGAAAAGTCTGTGTGGGGGCAGTCGTGTGGGGTCTGGAGGGTGGGGGGGAAGCAATCCATTCTGGGAGAAGGGGGACATGGAGAGGTCCGAGGGGAGCTTGGCTGGTCCCTTCCACTTGGGGTTTTGTCTCTCTAGGCAGCACCCACGCTGGCCAGCCTCCTTCGGGAAGCTCTCCCAGTGAGCCAGTCTGCCTCAGAGAGGACCAGCTTGAGGCGAAGGCGGAGACAGCCGCTGCTCCAGCAACAGGACACTCCCTGAAGAGCAGGACAGACACATGTGAGTGCAAGCACACGCTCAGATGCACAGACACCCGGGTTAGGGTCCACACACTCGGACACAGGGACATAGTTCACACACACACACACACACACACACACTCATATTCGCGCGTGCTTATGGATATGGCCAGGTGCACACTTGGGCAGGGGGCTCACAGAGGCATGCACAGCACCTTCTACACTTACGCCCTGGCACCTGCCACGCCTCTGTTCACAAATATCAGAGCATGTGCCGCTCATATGCAAATACACCCATAAACACATATTCGCACTGAATCACCAATGTGAAGGTCAAAGTACGTGCGTGGGACAGCCACTCGAGTGCGTTCAAACTCAGACTTGTGCGTGCACAGAGCTTGCGTGCATAGCCGTATATAAACATAACACACACACACACTCATACACGTACTTACTCAACAAATATGACTATGAGGGAGGCCTGGGGCACAAGGCAGGTCCTTGAGGGAGCATAGTAGGTGGCTCGGGCTGCCGGGACAAAGCACCGCAGACTGAGAGGCTTAAACAAAAGAAATTCATCTTCTCATAATCCTGGAGGTGGGAAGTCCAAAATCAAGATGTTGACAGGGCTGCTTTCCTCTGAGGCCCCTCTTCTTGGCTCGTGGGCGGCCCTCTTCTCTCTGTCTCCGCATGGTCTTCCCTCTGTGCAGGTCTGTGTCCTAATCTCCCCTTCTTATAAGGGACATCAGTCATTTTGGGTTAGGGCTCTTCCTGGAACGTCGTTTTAACTGAATTATCTCTTTGAAGAGATTCCATCTCCAAATATAGTCACATTCTAAGACACAGGGAGTTAGGGCTTCAACACATGAATTTTGAGGGGACACAATCGAGCCCATGAGGGAAATTACCTCTAATGGGGAAGACAGACATGACAAATAGAAATATAAAACGGTTCAACTCTGATAGGGGCTACAAACAAACAGAAAGGGGCTGAGGGAGAGACAGAGCGGAGTGCGGCAGTTTTCGACAGACTGGTTGGGTAGGAGTCTGCAGGCACAAGACCCCGCCCTGTCCTGGGCCAAGTTTGGTCCTACCTGTATTCCTGGCTCCACATAGGGCCTGGCCTGGAGTGGGGCTCAGCAAGTGTGTTGCGGGTGGACAGACGGGTGGGTATGGGTCTCTTCAGTACCAGGGACCCTGCTCTTGTGTAGGAAGGCCTTGAGGGAGAGGCAGGCCAGGGAACGTTCCATCCCTGAGTGCCTGGGTGGTCAGACAGGGTGTGGATGGCCTGGCGGGAACCCAGAGCCTGAGACTGAGAAAAAAGCAGGAGGCATAGAAGAATGGAAACACTGAGGGCTGCTCTGAATGCCAGCCCTTGGTCTGCTGTGTGTCTTTGGGCAAATTACCTAACCTTTCTGAGCCAGTTTCTCCATTCGTAAAATGGGGGAGAAATGGTAGTTCCCTCACAGAATTGCTGGGAGGAGTGAAAGAGATCATGCGTGTAGAATGCTCAGCATGTTGCCTAGTATGTAATTAATGAGTAATAAATGCTGGCTAATATTGCCACAATTGTCAGTATTCCTTCTGGAAAACAAACACCCCACATACCTGAGTCATTCTTGACTCCACCTATCCCCTACCACACACATCTACCAACCATCAAGCTCTTGTTGATTTTGCCTCCTCTATGAGCCTTCGGTGTGGCCATGCCTCCTTTCCATGTCCCTTGGTGACAGCCTCAACTTCTCTCACCCGGACATCCCACCAGCCTCCTCCTTGATTTCCCAGCCTCCAGCCTCTCATTCAACAGTCCAGCCCCCACACTGGCCTCCAGAGGCGCTCTCTAAACTGCAAATCTGATCGTATGAATTTCAAGCTTCAGATCCTCCAGAGCTCAGTCTCACCCACATGATACAGGACATTCAAGGCCTTTCAGTCTCTGGCCTCAAATTCTAGCCACGGCCAACATGCACCAGACCCATTGGCATATGGGGCTACTTCCCAGGCCTTGAATATCTTGGGCTTGCTGAGCCTTTGCACACACTGTTCCCTCAGCGTAGAAGGCCCTTCCCATCTTCTTTGCCCTGACAACTCTTATTAACCTTCCTTCAAGATTGAGCTCAAGTGAAAAGAGACGAGAGACGGGGCCCCAGCCCCCAAGGAGCATGTGTCATGATGGGGGTGGGGAGCGGTAGTAGAGGCTCTAGGACCAATGAAAACCCAGGGGAAGGAACCGTCTTACACCATGACCACAATCATGGCTTCTAAGGCCAAGGATTTTGACCACCAAGACCCTCCAGTGCTGACCACTAGAACCTTGTACAAGATGCAAATGAATGACATCTGTGTGACCCAACGTGCTAGCTCTCGAAGCATTGTCAGTGGACTGGAGTTTTGACTCAACAGCTCTGTGTGATGAGTGCCTACTATATTGGACAGCATTGCTCCAGAGAGTTACAGCAGGCAGCCCACGACCCTGAGACCGAGAAGAGACCTCCGGCCCTGAGGACCCTTATGTTCTTCCCCTCCTCGTGTCAGTTACACTGAGAGGGAAGTCTCCAAACTGGGAGTCAGCTCCAAACTGGCTTCATTCAGCTTGCTGTGTGCCTTTGGATAAATCTCTCACCTCTCTGGGCTACAGCTTCATTAAAATGAGAAGTCAAACTATAAACTATAATAGGCCGCCCCTTTTTTTCTTTTTCGATAAAGATTTGGTGGGTCTGGGATTTAGAGATTCCTTTTTTCTCCTCTCAGGAGAGAAAAGGAAGCCTTCACTCCTTATTCCTCCTTCCCCGCTTTCCCTCCCACTGACCCCAACCTTCCACCGCCCAGACCTCAGCCCCAGCCACCCGAAGAACTTTTGTATTTGCCGCTTAGCACTTGCTGTATGGGTCTATGACCTTCTTTAGAAACTTTTTCTTTACGAGTTTATTTTGGCTTGTGTTGAGCATTCATAAAATTCCTAGGGAACTGGAGGTTTAAAAGTCGGGCTTATAAAAGGAGTAGGTGGGAGGGGGTGGGAATGAGCCCAGAGGGGAACGGCCAGCGGCCAGGCCTGGGAAGCTGGGCAAAAAGGATAAGCCTTCCTTTCTCTGCTCAAGGCCTCACAGCCTCTGAGCTTTGGGTGTTTTGGGTCATGAAAGAGGAGAAGAAATGGAGGAGAGGACTGTGGGGGGGATGTCAGGAGGAGGGGCTAGGCAGCAGGCATGGTGGCTGAGATTTTCCCGTGGAGCAAGCAGAGCTGGGCCCCATTCTGATAAGGGGCCCCCCTGGCCTGTCTCAGGCTTTTCTTGTCATTCATCTCTTTTTTTGGGGGGCCGGCCGCTCCTCAGCAGGTTGGAGGCACTGGTGAATGGCTCAGAGAGCACCGGGCATATGAAACAAATTAGGTCTCCGTTACAGCCACCCAGAGGCGGGTGATGGATGGGGGCCCGCGTTCACGGCAAAGCTAATTGGCAACACACAGAGACATCCAAGAAAGTATATTATTTTGCCAGACTTCGAAGTCATTGTTTTTTTTTTTTTATTGTAGAACATTATACAGCCAGAGATAAAAAGCACAGTGAAAGTTTTAAATCTAATAAAAGCATTTGACTGCAGAGTAAAAATAACATACACAGAGAAGTTTGATTTGGATTCAGGTTTTATTAATGTTCTTTCATTGCAAAATGTTTCCAATTAAAAAACAATTCCAAGAGCACCACATTAATAAGCTGTTTGTCTCTCGGAAGGACCAGAGGCTTTGAAATGAAACGGTGGACCATATATACACACACATACACAGTACTGCCGGTGATAGATTCCTCATTGGGGGTGTGTAGCTCGCCCCTGGACAGGGAGTGGAGCCTCGTGGCCGAGCTTGGAGAAAACGCACTTGAAGTTTATTCAGTACCACCTGGTCTAAGGACCCCCAAATCATGCACAAATCTGGCGCCCATGCCATCAGCTGGGATCAGCAAAGGTTGCAATATGCCAGGTCTCCTTTTCCCTATTTGTAAACCTAAGCTGCTGGCTTCAGTGGTCATTTAGGATTTCAGGATCCCCCTTCCTGATTGTGCCCAGGTGTTTCTGTATCCTTGCTTTGGGAGAAGGTAGCTAAATATGAAATTGATGTGCAACAAGAAGACCAGACCATAGCTGGCACCCGTCAACCCAGGCAACTGTACCTAGTTGTCTATAAAGTGTGACTACTAGTTTAACTGACTCCAACTCGAAGTTTGCAAAATAACCAGCCATCTTCATGATACGGAGGGTTGGGGGACGGCAGATGATTTTTAAAGGATGATTTTCAAAGGAACTTCATGTTTGCAAAGCGAGTGGTAAATTAATCAGTTCCTTGACTAATTCCCAACAAGTTGTTTTTAGAGTAATTGGTCATTTTCAGTACCAGCACTTGCTTAACTATATCCAACTGTTTGGTTGTCTTCCCCCACGCAACTGGACTTACAGCGTGGTGAGGAAATGGAATTCTTTTTTTATGAATATAATTTACTGTCAAAGTGGCTTCCATACAACACCCAGTGCTCATCTCAACAAGTGCCCTCCTCCATCCCCATCACCCATTCCCCACTCCCCCACCCCCTCAGCCACCCTCAGTTTGTTCTCTGTATTTAAGAGTCTCTTGTGGTTTGCCTCCCTCCCTTTCCGTTTGTACTCTTAACTCTGTGCTTTTTTAGGTGAGTGAGCTGTTTGGCTTGGAGGCCTGGCCTCTGGGGGTCAGTTTGGGGAAGTTAATATCTCTTGAGGAGACCTTTCCCACACTGATTCATCCCTGAACTAGCTGGTCGGAAACCTAAAGATAAGCACCTCCTTCCCCAAAGGCGAGAAGCGAAGCCTTTATTCTGGGGTTTGGGGTCCCCGTTGCGAATCTGGAAGCTGACTGCCATCCTCAGCCACGCCTCGAACCCCAACAAGTCTTCTCTCCCATTCAACCTCCCAGCCCAGGCCCCGATGGGCAGCTCCCCAGAGCCGGACAAAGAGAGCCCTGAAAGCCCTCAGAGCCACTCAGTCAAGGCAGACATTCCGAGCCAGGTTTCCAGCACTTTTACTCCCCAAGGGCCCAAGGCAGTCAGCTCAGCACCAGCTGAAAAGCCCTTCTTGGGTCAGCTCTCCCAATGGAAGAGAGGAAGGGAATGAGCTCAGTTTCCTCTGCGGTGGCCCCCGATCTTATTCCAGCTTGCCCTTCCCACACCTTCGGTGTCTCACGCTGTCTTCCGGGGGCCTGCAGAAATGACACCAACTGCCAGCGTCAGGTCTGGGCCCGGTTTCCCGAGGAGGGTGAGCCCATCTCTCCGTCCAGCCACGTGACCCCATGACCTGTCCCATGCCCTTGTGTTGGCCCCGCACCCCCCGCACCTTGGAAGGCTGGCTCAGTCTGGCAGTGACCACTGCCCCGGGGCTGTGTCCTCTCCACCTTCCCAGGGCCGGGACGGCCTTTGAGTAAACAGATAGCCCAGCGAGGTATGTGATCAATTAGCTTTGCTGAAAATACAATCATTTTGTTATTCCAAGCTGATGAGAAGGCCTCTTCGGCCTGCTCTCCCAGCCTCCACATGCCAATCAGCCCGTGTCACCGATATAATTTTCCACATAAACACAACCTTTGTGCAACATCTACTCTTGTAAATAGATGTAATTCCCAAACCAAATAACGCACTTGGAGGGGAAATGATATTATGCATGCAAAAAGAAAAGCCAGCGATTTTTACACTTTCCAGGCAACAAAAGATTACCCCTAATTGCAACGGGGGAGGGGGGCCGAGGCGGGGCTGGGGAGGCAGCGGCTGCTGGGAAGCAGGGAGGCCGGCTTCCAGGCGGGTTTTTTTCCTCCCTCTGCACATGTGTGAGAGCAGACCACCAGGAACTGCTTAACCCGGGATTTGTCCTGTTTAGGCAACGGGGAGGACGTGCTGGTTGTTGTTGATGTCTTCAAGGAGACGGCGAGTTACTTAATTATAAGGTTCAGTCTCCCTTGCCAGGAGAGACCCCCTCCAAACCTGAAACTGTACACATCCTGTGGCAGAATTGTCCCCCTAAATTCCTGGACACGAATGGCCTCGGTGGGCTGTGGAGTGGCAGTTCCTCTGAAATGCACTGGTGTGCCTTTCCCAATGTTCTGCTCACTTAAGTGGATCCCTAAATTAGACCTTAAAAGCAGCGGAAGTTCCCCAGCAGCCGGGAGGGAGAACGCCACAGAACCCACTGTGTAATCCTGGCCAGGTTCTGGTCACGGGCCGCTTCCTGGGCTTTCCGAATGCCATGGATATGAAAGCTGGGGTGCCTCTCCCTGTGCCTCTGGTCTCCCCATGCCCCCTGGTGCTGGAGAGAAAACGCCCCTTGGGGTCACAGTGGGCCCCCGAGTGGGCCCAGGCCAACTGCGGAGACAGGAGCACTCCAAAGGCAGAGAGCAGTCTAGGAAGAAGCCGCAGGTGGGCCGAGGTGCCCCTGCACCGTGCCAGTGGACCTGGGGCGAAGGTCCCCACAGCCAGCCCCAGCCTGGGCCAGACGGCACCAGAGTGAGCCTCAGAGCTTCACCTCTGTGCAGCTGGACAGCGACCGTCACAGGAGATGTGGATTCTGACAAGGATTACTTCTGTCGATTGCAGAGTCCTTCTATCAGCGGGTGAGTAATGACATCTTGGCCTCAGGAAGGCCTTGATGCTTTCGCATAATGCTTCTGGGTCTTTACTCCATCCAAGTTTGAAGCTGTGAGCGACGAGTTAGAGAGAGAGCACGGTGGAGTGACCACAGGCTCCCTCCATGATCTGACTCCAGGCCTGGATGGGAGGGCCGGTGGGGCGGAGGATGGAGGGGGGAGCGCCCATAGCACTTCAGCTACAAAAGATTTTTCTTTCTGACCCCCGCCCTCCCCCCTCCCCCCTGCCCACAGAGCTTGGCTTAAANAACCCTTACCCCCCAGCTTCCATCCGTCCCAGGCTCCTGAAGGCCATCTGAAACTCATTAGCTGCTTGAAATGATTGTCATGGGAGCCCTTGATGGAGAACAAGAAAGGGAGAGGGATACTTTTAAAGGACAGCAATCGGGACCCAAATGCTGGCAGATGTTTGGAAACCTGGCTGTTAAGGAGGGGCCTCCGGGAGGCGTGGGGGCCACCTCCTCGGCCTGACCCCGGGCCCAGGCCCCCACCTCCTCACGCCTTTGTCTGCCGGCAGCTCTGGAGTCCAGGCAGAATCAACCAGTCGTTCTCTGGTCTCCTGCGCAGCGGAGGAAGGCTCAGCGGCCAGGGACATGCCGCAGCCTGATTCAGGGGACAGCTGTAGTAGTCGCTTGACTCTTTGCCAGTTGTGGCTTAAGTCCTGTATTTTGTAATTGAAACGACTTTCTGTTTGCAATAACGAAATCATAAAATAAGGGAAGTCTTGGAATTATGTGAACATACAGTATTAAAATCATGGAGCTAAGACTATTAGAATTCTAGACTCTTCAAAATATAGGTCTTGGAATAAAAATGTCTTTGCATTGCAGGATCTTAGAAACCTAGAATATGAGAGCCATAGGCTAAGAGAATTCTTGAAAAAATGATTTATAGAATCAGACATGCTTTAGGTTCTTAGGAGCATAGAACATCAGAATTTTAGAATTTTAGGATTAGGGAATCAGAATTCTAGAATACTAGAATTGTAGAGCATTAGAAATATAGAAAAGATTATAGAAACCCAGAATCGTGGTCTCTTAGAATCATAGGACTCAAGAGTGGTAGAATGTTAGAATATTAAATTAAGGAAATAATGAATGATATAATCTTAGAATCACAGATATTAGCATCGTGGCATGGTAGAACTAAAGAATCATAGACTTCTATAATCATAGCAGTTTATAATTACAGACTCATTGGATTATAGACTCTTAGAATCACAGAACATTTGAATCAAAGAGTGTCTGTTGTGTTAGAGAAGTATAGGATTTACGAATTAAAGAATTTTGGAATTACAGGCTTTTAGACATAGCCTTGAAGAATTTCAGAGGCAAAGAGGGATTTAGAGGTCATTCGGCCCCAGTCCTGGCCCAGCCCCGTCTTTACCTAACTCGACACGTGCACGTAGAGCTAGCCCCTTGGCATCCCTCTGTTTCCAGCTAGACAACACAGTCTGATTTGATTTTTCTTTGCATCTCCTAGAGCTGAAGATCTCCTTTACCGCCTCTCTCTGCTCTGCTTCTCATCATTATAGGTTCCTACCACTGTTTGCTTTTTTGAGGGACAGCTTTGCTTTTCCTTCAGCAAGCCATCCAGCCTCTGAATTCCCCAAACTGGTGCCTTGCAGGAAGAGATTATCTCAGTGATTAGCATATTTGTGACATGGAGCTTCGGCCCCTTTGGGGCATGGGCAGGGGAGCAGGAGGGACAGGGCAGTCTTGCGTGTCTGGCGTGTGTGCCTGTGGCCTCCATCTCAGAAATGGCAGTGAACAGGTCTGAATTTAAACCTAAACTGCATATTCCCCCTGGAAGGCTCCCCCTGGAAGGACGTGGAGCCACGGCCACACCTGGGACCAGGCAGCCTGGCTTGTCAGGTGAGAGGAGATTGGAAACTATAAACCATTTCATGCTTATTTATTTTATGATCCTCACGGGCTGGGGTTTACACAATCTGGACAACATGTGGATTAGATAATTGGCTGGGAATTACCAGCCTCTGATGGTTATCATACTGGTGGTGGTGGGGGGGGCAGATAGAAGCCGGCTTGAGGAGGATGACTTGGTGATGAGTTGATGACATTATCATGTCCTTGTTGGGGGCTCAGAGAGATGTGGAGGCTCATTTCCAGCCATAAATCCCAGGGAGCGGGAAGTATACATACCACAAGGAGATAGCTAACGAGATTCAGGATTTTATTACAATGTCAAGGAATAAACCAGAGCTCAAAACAGCCAGCTCCAGAGTCACCCTGCTACTTTAGAAAACTTTCATTTCCTAGTGAGTTCATCCCAAAACTCTGTCAAAGGACTAGCCAGAGATAACTTAAATATAAAACCACCTACTTTTAATGTAAGCATCATAAAGACAGAGTGTGCGATGGCCGCTTAAATTGGAGGCTATCTACTTCGAAAGATCATCTCTCTGGCTCAGCTTACACTCAGAATCTCCCCATCCGGTTTTCACTTTAAGCTCCCCAAAACTCCTCAGGGAGGGATCTGCTTAAGTTAGAAATGTTAAGATATCTTGCAATTTTCTTCCGTAGACCGAATTTTGTAAACAAACTCTTTTGCCAATGTCAAATCTTTCCTTAAAAACCAGTTTCGTTTAGAAACTGCAAAGCCCCAAAACTAAACTGCAGTGCCCAACTAGTTCTAGGAATACCATTTCGATGTAGCCGAGATTTTCCTCAAACTGAAATGCCGAGCCTGGTCTGTTCCGCGTACGCCAGCCCAGCCCTGCCTGTGATGCTGTGTGCCTTTGGGCAAGTAGACCTCCTCTCTGGGCCACAGTAGGCCCACCTACGGATAGGAAGTTGGATTAAATCATCTAAATGCGGGAGCACAAATATTAGAAACAGGAAAAGAACAATTTGGCTTTGTTTCCTTTTGGTGAGTTGAATTTCAAATTAGTCAGGCCAGTGTTTCTATTTATTTTTGAAGTAGTTCAACCAAGAATTGCTGTTTTCATGGCTCTAGCTTTTGATTTCAGATGCTAAACAACAAAACCACGACCCTCAACTTCCTCAACTACTGACTGCAGCTTTTATACACATTTTCAATGGTGCGGCATATTAGATTAACACAAACGACGAACGCCGTTGCCTTCTCAACGCTGAAAGACCCAGTGGAAATGAGCTAACGGCATGGCACACTGGATGTCAAGGGGTCTCACTGAGTGACTCTTCGATTCCCCATCTGTAAAATAGGGAGGGGAGGGAGGCAGGGGGAAATCTATGTCTTGTCTTCCTGCTCCAAAGCATAGTCCAAGTTTTGAAGGCCCCAGCCTTGAATCTAAGCAAGAGTGTTGGGTATGCCTTGACCTGTTATACCCGCCAGCCCTCCGGGGCCACCCCTGCTGATCCCAGTGATGGGAGGGGTGGGGCTGAGGGCAATGGAGAGCCTTTACAAAGGGGACAATGGCAAATCTCCAATTTGTGGACAAGTCTCTTTCACCGGGAGCCTGAAAGGCCAAGGCGGGGGTGGCCCCGGGTGAATGGGGCAGAGGGATGAGGAGCCTCTTGCCTTGGCCCCATTGAAAGCCCATGGAGCAGTCAGCAAAGAAAGGAAGTGAGTTAAAGAGGCAAATGAAGGGGCTGTGCTGGGGGGGGGGGCAATGATCCCCTAGCTCCAACGAGGGACAGGACTGAGAGCTCAGGCAGCAGTGACAGCCAGCCAGGCAGGGCTGACCCACAAGGCTGAGGGGAACAGCAGCGGGGTGATCTGCCAGAACCTCAGTTGAGCTTTCTCCTTTTTCTTTTTCTTTTAAAATTTTAGAGAAAGAGAGCATACTCATGCATGAGAGGGGGAGAGGCAGAGGGAAGAGAGAATCCACCCTGGGTGTGGAGCCTGACACGGGGATCAATCCCATGACCCTGGGATCACAACCTGAGCTGAAATCAAGAGTTGGATGCTCAACCCACTGAGCCATCCAGCATCTTGGGCTTTCTCCTTTCTTGACGTGAAACCGGATTTTTAACGTGTGACAATACTGCACATCCTCTCACGGTGGGCAGGTGGGGTTTGTGGCTGGAACATTTGAGATGGGGTCACTGGAAAGGCCAGTGTTGGCGATATGGCTGAGGGGTGGGGTTGGTATTGGCCGGTTTGACTGCAGGCCCTGCACCAGTTTATTTAGCCCAAATATCCTGTCAGGATATCCCTTGACAGACCCCCTCGGTCCCACGGTTTGTCACTATAGACAAACAGCCCGTCAGTTCCTCCACCCATGCGTCCATTTAGACAAACTAGGTCAGTCCAACCAAAACAGCTCGTTCAGCTATAAAAATGGTGGGGGAAAAAGGCGACAGAAAAACAACAACAATATCAGCTCAGCTTTTGAAAAGTAACCATGTAACCTCCTTGGCTATTATATCAGGAAACGACCCATCAGTTCACCAACGGAATTGCCCAGTCTTGTCTAAACAGTCCATGATTTGATAGCTCTGGAGGTGGAAACATTGAGAAATAGACCTTTGGTCCAGTCCAGTAACATTGTGACTAGAATTTCTCACTGTCCTACCTTCACAGAGACCCAGCCAGATGTGCCCCAACAGGGAGAATATTCTAGACTCTTTTAGAAGGCTGCCTGGGGGGATTTGGATGCTTCATGGGTATTTCCCCGTGGCCCCCTACCTTCCTACGCCCACTGTATTAACTGCATTAAAAAATTCAAACAAAACAAAACAAAAACCTCTCAATTTGTAAATGACATTTCTCAGGTAACTGGCTAGGTAGAGAAAGGGGCATACTATCTTCACCTTTTGGGGGAAGTAAAGAAAGAAAGGAGGAAGGGTCAAAGGAAGCTGGAGGAGGGAGAAGACAGAGGAGGAAGCAATAAGGCAGGAAGAGTGGAAATAATAAAAATCCACTCCGCCCACATAGAGCACTTCACGGTAGGACTTATTATGCTGTATTTTGTATCCATTAACACATAACTGCCCTTCGATAATTATGCCCATTTGAAGGACGGGGAGGCCGAGGTCCAGAGCAGTGAAGTAGCTTTGCCCGTGTTCCCACAGTCAGTTGCTAGCAGAGCTGGGATCGAGCCTGGGAAGAGCCTGCCTCTTATCCGCTCCCGCCACATTCTGAATCATAACACTGTTAGAGCTGGTAGGGATCGGGGCTTGGGGATCATGCAGCTTCATCGCAGGGGTGAGGAAAGGAAACTCAGACGCAATTGCCCAGAGTCCTTACCAAGAGAGCAGAGTGCAGAGCAGAGCAAGAGAGCCCAACGTCCCCTCAGCGGCAGAAAGTTCTTCTTTGTGTCTAGCCAGACTCTCTGTTGCTGCAGAGCCAGCCCGGATGCTCCTCCTTGTGGCCATTCTCTGGAGGTGAGCGTGCTGTTTTGCCGGCCTGGCCTCGGAGTGGGCTGGAAAGCGCTCTTCCCCAGAGGGAGTGGAGGGTCTGGATGGCGGAGGGGAGCCTAGAGGGCCGGCTCTGTGTTTGGTGAATAAACACGGGAGTCGGGTTTCTGGCCTGTCCACTCTGCAGCTTTTCAGCGAGTGAGGGGCCAGGTGGGCCGGAGGGGGCTCCCGCGGGCGGCACATGAAGAGGCCGGGGCCTGCGGGGGCTGGGGCCCAGGGGGGGCGCTCCGGGCACCAGCAGAGCGGGCCTTCGCAGGCCACGGAACTTCACACCTTTGAAAGGCTCCGGAGCGGCACGCAGAGAAAATAAACCGTTCCTCCCATCCGTGGCGGGCCTGCCACCCTCAGGGGCTCCCCGTCATGCACACGGAAACCCCGTAAAAGGGCCCAGTGTTTCCTTTTCCACTCCCCGAAAGGATGTGTGCTGAGCCCTGAGGACTGCCGGGCGTGGGTGACAGTGAAGCCCAGTTCCAGCCCCGCTCCTGCTGGGATAACCACCCCCCCAGCGCCCCAGTGTTGCTTTGCACATCTGGAAAACAGGAGTAAAAATACCTCCTTTCGAGTTGTATTCTGCGGCGTTTGATGGTGAAACAGGGCATGCGAGTGACCGCACCTAGCCCATAGCGGGTGCTATGTCAGCGTGGCCCTCCTTTTCCTCTCTCCAAAACGCAAAGTAAGTCTGAGTTCCTCTCGGAGCTTCGGTTTCCTGCTCTGAAAAGTGGGCTTCGTGCCTCCCTCGTCCGGCTTACATGAGACAGCAGGGTACATGAGCATAGCACCTGGCTCGCGGGGGCCTCTCTAGCAGTAATTTCTTCCTTCCTTCTTTCCTCCATTCATCCTCCCTTCTGGGTGCTGGGGCCTCACTTTGCAAATGGGAAGGCCAGGCCCCTGTAGGTCGAGAACGCTCAGAGGATGAGTGTGATGCGCAGCACTGATGGGCATCGCTGTGCCACAGACCTGTAGGAGGGGCTAGATCTCAAAAGACTTTAGAAGAGAGCAGAGAGAATACAAGGATCAGGGAGTCCAAGGGATACTAGAACCAGTCTCACACTCGGGTCTCGTCTCATCAAAGGAGGGTGCAGGCAGGGACGGTGGGAGACTTGGGAAGAAAGGGAGGTCCTTGTTGCCTCTTGGCGCCAAGGAGGGCTTCCTGGAGGAGTGCTCTGTCCAAAGCTGTGGAGCTTAGTCTTTCTTCCCAGGTCTAGTCTGTTGCAAATGCTTGAGGCCCAGACTATTGCTAGCCCACAGCAAATTGGGAGATACCCCAGAAGTGCCCTCTTTCTCCCACATAGGCTTTTCAGGGCTGGGAGGAGACAGACCTGGGACCAAGAGGTGGGCAAATGTAAAAGCAGATCCCAGTGTGAGGTCTCCAGCAAGACTTACAGAGGTCGTGAGCTCCCTGTCACAGCAGGTGTCCAACAGCGGCTGGAAGGCCCGGGATGGCATAGAAGGGGGACCACGCACGAGCTGAAGGTGGGAGTATCTGGGAGACAGGCTTCTGAGTCACGCGCACGTGGGCTCCGGTTCCAGCTTTGCAGTTCACCCCTGTGTGACCTTGGGTTAGTTTCCTTCCTAACCTTTGTAAAATCCCCATCTCTTCATATGTAAATAGGCAGTAATTCCTACTTCATAGACTTGTTTGTTTTCGGAGAGTAAATGAGAGAATGCATGTAAAGCTTTTAGCACAGTCTGGCACGATCCGGAACATGTGGGTTCCCCTGCTTCAGCGGAGGGTCTGAGGTCAGCGAGGCCCAAGGTTGCAGGGGTTTAAGATCCTGTACTTTGAGGATTCTGAAATTAGAGGAGACTGAACACTTACATGAAGCTTCCCCTGTGTCAAATACTTTCTTAGGGGCTTTACAAACATTCACTTGCTTAATCTTCATAATAACCCTATACGATAGGTACTGTTGTTACCCATAATCTATAGATGAAGAAACAGAGAGAGAAAGCTAAGCAGCCTGCCCACAGTCACAGCTGCCGAAGTGGCGGGGCTGGGTCTGGACCCGGGTTCCACTGTCTGTGAAATAAGATTCTAAGATTACAAGATTCTAAAACTACTCCATGTTTCTTAGAGCCCAGAGAATTCAGTGTTATGGGTCTTTTATTAATAATAATGAACATCCAGGATGAGAAGAGAAGGTTCTAGAGCAGGGGTTGTTGAACTTTCTCTGTAAAGGGCCAATATCTTAGGTTTTGCAGGTCACAAGGTCTTTGTCAAGGCTACCCACTTCAGCTATCATAGCCAGTAGCTGAATGAATGGGTGTGCCTGTGTTTCAATAAAACTTTATTCACAAAAACAGGTGGCAGGCAGACTTGGCCTGAGGGCTGTAGTTTGCTGACTGCTGTTGTCAAGACCCAGATCTTGCATCTTCTGCTCTGCTGAGCACCTGGTGAGGGCTCCTTTCAGGGCTGAGCCTCAGGAGAGCCCCTTCTGCCCTGCTTTGGAGAGGCAGAGGGGCCTGGGATGGTCAGGCGGGTTCCCGAGGGTGTGGGTGCCTCTGAATGTGGCTCTCTCTTTCTGTCCTGGAGAGGCTGTTGAAAAGGCTCCTCTCTCCAGCGGCGGAGCCTCATTACTCATGGGCTGGAAAACAATGTTAATTTCCCCCAAGCGGAAAGCAGCTGCACTTGTGAGCCGGGGCTCATTTTGCGACATGAATATTTATGGCATATCCCCTAATTAAGCCCAGAAATAAAATTTACCCTGCTCACAGGGGCCACGGCAGACTGTAAGGCTGTGTCAGGAACCAGCCTCTTGTGCCTGTGAAGTAGGGTTGTCAACGAAACATTTGTGTCCACAACCACTTGGCCTGGGTCAGTGTCCATAGGAGTAGGGGGAGGGGCGTTCCTGGGAAGGTCAAGTATCCTCGGTGTGGTCACATGCTGGTGGGGGGGGGGGGGACCNGGGGGGGCACCTGGTGGGTGACCATTGTCCCAGATCTGCACAGGGTGACACAGAGGTGCCTCGAGGCCAGGCCCTAGCAATATTATTTTCCTTTAGTCAGGATGACTCAGGTATTTTGTGACTGGGCTTCCAAGGTCATTGTAGTGTCAAGAGCTCAGAGAGGGAGGCCGCGGCTGGGGTCTGAGTTCCTCCTCTGACACTGATTCTATAGGACCTGGGCTGCCCCACCAGCTTCCCCAGGCTTGGGTCCCCCGTTATCTCCGTGAAGGAGGAAATCCTCAGGCCACAGGATCTTGGAGCTCTTGCTGAGAACGACGGGAGGTGACAGCAGAGAAAGCGTTGTGGGCAATCTTTCCCCCCACGGTTCTGGGGTTTCTTTTACCTAAAGACCCCCCTCCTCTCAAACCTGGGAACGGAGGAAAGCTGGCGCTGCCCAGCCTGGAGTAACCTTGAGGGTTTCCGGAAACCATAAACCTTGGCTTCTCCTTGAGGGGGTCCTATCTCCAGAGCACTGCCTGGGCCTCATATCCTTTTCCGAGGAGCCAATAAACCAAGCAAATACCATAAAGCTCCTGCCTCCAGCCTCAGCTCTGCTGCCTGGAGTCAGACCCGGCGTTCAGAAGCCCGAGTTTCAGAACGCCACCATCAGGTTGACCAGGAATCCTGACCCTTCCTTCCCAGAGTGCAGCAGCTTGCCTTTGATTTCTCCCTTCTGTCAGCGTTTCATAGTTTTCCTCTTAGAATTTTCACAGCCGTGGAGAGATCTCTGCCTTGTGCCCCCGCACCCCCCTCCAGCCCGCTGGCGTATACTGGGCTAAGGAGGGACATGCTTTCCTAAGGTGGGTCCGGGCCTGTAATTGTCCCAGGGCCTTGGCAATTGGCACACCTCATAAATTCCAAAGTCAACAAGATGTGGAAGCCGAGGGGACCCCCAGGCTGGAGAGGAAGATGTGGCGGGGGGTTGGGGGTGGGTCAAAGGTAGCTTTAGTGCCCTCCATCTCCCACCTGCCCCACCTGGGGGAGCCCCGGGACTTCCTGCTCTCACTCTCCACCTTGACATCCTGAGCTCTGATCTGGTTACAACAGATCCTTAAAGGGACCTGAGAAGCCTTCTTTCTCACACCTTCTATAAATAGGGAGGCTGCCAGTGTAGACAGGGGCTTTCCCAGGTCAGTGTCAGGGCAGGTATGGTGGCATTGACACTGGGCCGGGGTTAGGAAGCCTGGACTCAGGTTCTCGCCTCAGCTGAACCCAGATCCTTGTCACACACTGAGCTCTGATCCCCACACTATAGTGCCCAGACCCCGCTGCGGATTGTTGCCTCAGCTTGTAACCCGCGGGTCGCAAGAAAGTGGGAGGAAGGATCATGGCTTCCTCTGGCCCACTGCAACCACAGGAACCACTACCGCCATTTACAGCTGGGCCACCATCTTCGCTGAGCGAGGATGCCACACTCTTCTTACTGGTTTGGAGGTTTGGTGCGGAACACTGACGCAGACATGAGACTCTGGGAACAGTCACTTTACTTCTCTGGGCTTCGGTTCTCTCATCTTTAAAATGGGAATTCTCACGCTCCTGGCTCACCTCTCCCCTCCGCTCCTTACAGGATCAAATGAGATGATTAGGAAGGTGCTTTGTCAGCTGAATGCATTCGTGTAGGAGAGAGTAAGCCTCAGAGTCATCCCTATTGTGTCATCATTTGCTGTTCACTCTCCTTCCTGCCCAGCCAGAGGGTCTCCTGTGCCTAAGACCAAGTCCAGGAGCAGATTTGTTGGTCAGGGCCCCCAGGGGAGGCCGGAAGCTCTTCTGGGAGGCTGGAGAAGCTGCAGAATCAGAGGCTGAGTACCCTTTGTTCTTGCTTAGGTCTAAGCCTTCCTGCTAGAGCCGTGTGCCACACGGTTGACACCTCTTCGTTTAGTGCTGAGGCAGGCTTCCGGGGGAGCGCATGGGCCCTGCCGCTCCCTACACCCCCACAGAAGCCCCCACCCCATGGGAGAGGACACAGGACATCCTGGCGGGGCCAGACACCCAGCTCTGCACTCGAAGCACCCTCCTGATTTCCACCAGCTCTTGTGTTGGGGGAGGAAAACGTGGTCCACATACCTTGGTTCAACTGCATGAACACCATCACAAAGCTTTGTAAGAGCCACTTGTGCTCGTGTGTCCTGTTGGGGAATCTTAGGCACCTTTTGAAGGTGTTTTTCTCCCTGTAGGGAAAACAGGGAATCCTAGTGCCCCAGGAGCAACCAACTTGAAACCTTCAGTTCTTCCTTGTCCTCCCCCCACCCCCCACAATTGGAAAAGACCCAAGTCAGTCTCCCCCAGAGCATGGCAAACCCTTATGCCTGGCAGTAAAGCCCCCCATGACTTGCCCCAAGCTATCTTGATAGCAGGCAGCCCCTAGCATCCTACCAGGCGGGGCCATTCGTAGTTAGAACCTACCTGGCTATGAAGTTTCTTGCAGTCTCTGTTTACACTGTTCCTTCTCCCTCACTGCGTTTCATCCCCACCAGTCCTGGAATGTGACCCTTCCCTTAAGCTCCAGCTCCAGCCCAACCTCAGCCTTCCCTTTATCATTCTAAACGAAAGCTTTTCTAGCTGAGGATTTGGTCCTGAGTGATGACAGTACATGTTACTAAAGAATGAGTAACTGAATGGATGGATGGATAGATAGAATGGATGGGTGACAAGCTCACATAATATCTCTGTATTCTCTTTTTGCTTATCCCTCTGCTAAAATGTGCCAGGCTGATATTCTGGCACATGCTGAGGTTTGAGAACACATGAAGGAATGAATGAGTGTGCAGTGACTGAGTGGATACGGGCATCCACTTACAGAGCATGTGCTACGGGCCAGGCAGGGGCCCAGATGCTGATGTGAGCTGTGAGTAAGACGTGCTTTCTGCCCTCATGCCCTTACCTCTGAGCTGAGGAGTCGGAGAGGTGCACAATCCATTACTTATTTAGTTAGCCTTGTGATAGAATGCCATGAGGGAGGAAAATTAATAAGCAAATGAATGAATGTGTGAGGAATGAGTGAAGACAGGAATAAGCAAACAGAATAAGGGAGGGGATGAATGTGAAAATGGATACAGAGGAGCATAAATGAAGGAATGAAGGCATGATGGACGAAGGTTAATCTTACCAGGACAAGAATCCACACCACATGACCCGGTGTTTATGGGCCCAAGGCCTAGAGGCCAGGGTTGCCCAAAGTCAGCCCCTCTCCTGCTTCCCTGGGGGCGGGGACAGCAGGCGGTGAGAGGGGGAGCCAGGCCTTGAGCATCTGCGGGCCACCCCGTGTTTGCTATCTAAGCACCTCTAGAACAGAAAGTCCGCCGTGGAAAGGGCTGAAGGCTGCAGCATGTAGAATCTCAGGGCCTTGAGGGTCTGATTTTTGCTCTGTGCATGGAATGAACCTCAGAGCTTTTGCAGTCATGCCCAATACCACATATACCCTTTGTGGTGAGAAATCAGGCTCAGGACCGAGAGGGGCCTGCCCAAGGCACACCACCAGGGCCCTGATGGCAAGGCGCCTTTGCCGGGACCATCAAAGGCCCTTTTTCATGTCTGACCTTGCCTAATCCTGTCCCCCGTGAGCCCGCCTCCAGCTCCCTGGCCTCCTCCCTGTTCTGGCACATGCAGCCTCTGCTCAGCTCGGAACCTTTGCGCTCTTCGTTCCCTCTGCCTGGGATGTGCTCCCAGACATCCATCGTCTGGCCCTCTCATTTCCTTCAGTGAGGTCTCAAAAGTGACCCTCAGTCCTTCTGTGGCCACTGTATCTGTAATTTTATCCCTGGCTGCTTCCTTCTCTATCCTCTTCCCTAATTTTAATTTTCCTCTATAGCATTTATCCTTACCTAACACACTCTACATCTTTCTTATTTGTTTTGTATCTATTTCTCCTGCCGGAGGGCAGGGACTTTGAACGGCTTTGCTCACTCCTGTACCCCAGCAGCAGGACGAGAGCCTGCCCCTAAATATGTACCAAAGGGTCAATGAAGCAAAGGCTCAGATCCAGCCTCGCCTCTCTGTCCCAAAGCCATGTCCACTGTCTTTTCTTGCCTGCACACTGCAGCAGCCTCCCCCCCGGACCCCTCAGCCTCTTCCCTGAGCCCAGCTTCTTCCTGACCTCCAGCTGCCTCTTTGGGCCGGAGTGATCTTTCCTCTCTGATAAATATGACCATATCATTCCCTTTCTGGAAACTCTTGATTGTTCCCCTCTTTTCTTTCTTCTTGCCTCTGTCTTTCCTGACCTTGTAAACTAAAGATCTAAGATAATACAGGAGAAGTGTCTGACACATGGCACTGAATAAGGGGTAGTTGCCGTCATCCCCAAACACTTGGGCATCTGCATAGAAGGTGCAACAGTGGGGTAGTGGACTGTTTTAAGGTGTAGTGGGGTGTGGCACAGCATGGACAGGCACACGGAAATGGCAGTAGTGTGTCACGAACTGAGGAACTGTTGGTAGGCTGGGCTTGTTGGCACACTGAATTCAGTGGGACAATCCTGACCACTGGGTGGGAGAATGGGTTGGGTCAGATCCCAGAAGGTATTGACTGCAAAACTGAGGAGCTCTGCCTTATGCTGCCAACTGTAGGACACCTCTGTGAGCTCCTTCAACAAAATTCAGGACAATTCAACGTTGTCCAGCACTGATAGGAGTCAAGTGCCAGAGTGGACACTTTCATAGGGAGTCTTCAGCAGGATTTAACAATCCTATGAAATCTGTATCATGGTCCCCATCTTACATGTGGAGAAACCCAAACCCAGGAAGCTTGGCTAACTTTCCCAAGGCAACTTGCAGTAGAGATTTGAACCCCGGCCTGGGTGACCTGAAATCTTAATATCTTTTTATCACCCAGAGGCCTAGCATGCATCAAGTGCGGCTGGTCGAATGCAAGCCTTGCCACAGAATGGCCCCAATAACCTGGGTGCTGGTGACACTTAACCCGACAGCTTTTTTTGTCCCCACAACGGCCTCCATAGCTCCAAGCCATGAATCGGGCCTTCATACAGCCTTTTGTAGACTCGGGAGTCAAGAAGAAAATTCACATTTCTTTGGAAAACACATTTTCTTTTAAAGAAGAATTTTTTGTTTTCATTTCAAACAGCCCCAGCTGGTGATGAGTGGTGAGGAGAGGTGCCCTGTTTTCCATCCTAACACCTATTTCCAGGTGGGGGCAGGGAGGGCTCTAGCCCCAAATGTTATTTCAAAACCTTTCCGGGCCTTGCAGCTCCATTTCCAGGCCACGTGCTACAAAGAAAAGCACGATTCCCCATTACATCGTGTTGCCCTTTCTGGTTCGAGCACCTTTCAAAGCTGGAGGAGCCGGTCGGCTGCAGCGCGCCCCCTCCTGTCCCCGCATGGGGAGTTTCACCGCCTGATGGAAAGCTTGAATACACAATCTTGCCGCGGCCGATGGCCACCCTCCCTATAGGCCTGCCTGTCTCGAGCAGCGAGGCCCCTGCCCTTCCGGAGACAGACGCCCAGAGCCCGTGGGGCGTGCGAGCTCCTGCCCACGCTCTGCCCCCAGATGCGTGCCAAAGGAAGCAGGCCGGCCAAGTCTTGTCTTCGACAGTGCCGGCAGAGACGGAGACCACGTTCCCTGTCGGAGGGCCACCTTCGGGCACTTCCAGATAGCCAGCTGCCACTTTATTAGCGGCAAGCATCCCCATCTGAACCAGGCTGGGAAAGAAAATATTTATGCTTGCCTGTCAGGAAGACCTTCATTTTTCTTCCGAGGGAGCCAACCAGGGGGCTGGGCCAGAGCTGAAAGAATGTGACATGTCTGTAGGGCTGCTCCAGGCCCTTCGGCTGTACAGGCTCCGTGAAGACTCCAGAATATTCTCGGGGCAGCTCTGGACAGGCACGAGAGGGGCTTCAGGAGGGAGGGACGGGGGAGCCCAGGAGAGGTGGGGCCGTGCAACAGGAAGGCACTGCGGCCCGTCGACCTGGAAACAAGGGAACCAGGGTGTGGGGTGCGGAGGCTGCAGTGAGAGATCAGGCCCAAGCACACCACGAAATGACCTCATTATTAATTCAGAAAGTGTAGCTGTATTAATAAAAAGTGACTTTGTACTAAGAGCAAGATAATCTTGTATTCCAGAAAATGCTGACACTGGTGCTAAGCCTAGTTGTCTAGCTGGGCATATATTAAAACAAATTTATGTTATTATTACTGTATCGTGGTCATTATTGTGAACAAAAGTCACAAGACAATTCTTCCACGGCTTCAGAGATGTCTGTGGAGCAGCACCTCTGGGGGACAGCTGTACCCGATTACAGTAATTGGGTTATAAGGTGCAAGGCTGGATAAGCAGGCTCCAGACTCCGAGCTGTCAGCACAGAGCCTGGTGTGGGGCTCGAACTCACAAACTGAGATCCTGACCTGGGCCGAAGTCAGATACTTAATGGACTGAGCCACCCAGGCGCCCCCTGGCTCTCTCATTTAACAGTTGTGCTATGAATCCAGAGCACTCTATTCAAGATTTAATCTTTTTGATAAAACTGAGCCAGCAAATGTGTCCGTCTCCAGGCTATCTTGAGAATAAGGGAAGGGAAAGTCTGTGAAACACTCAGCACGGTGCTAGCCAGCAGTGATGGGTGGGAGTGGTCCACATGACACTACTCTCTCTAGAGGAGCGTGTCAGTAATTTGTACTCAGATGTGAATCGATGTCTGCAAATGTGCGCGAGTATAATTACTAGTTCCTATCTGTATTAGTCGGCTTGGCTGCCATAAGAAAATACCATAGACTGGGGTGTCTTAAACAATCGACTATTATTTTTTCATAGTTCTGGAGGCTGAGAAATCCAAGATCAAGGTGCTGACAGCTCTGGTCCCTGGTGAGGGCCCTTTTCCTAGCTCACACATGGCCACCTTCTCACTGTGTCCTCACATGGCAGAGAAAGAGGAAGAGCTCTGGTCTCTCTTCCTCTTTTATAAGGACACTAATTTTATAAGGACCATCAAGACGATCCCACCCTCATGACTTCATCTAAACCTAATTACTTCCCAAAGGCCCCACCCCCTAATACTATCACATTGGAGGTTAGGGCTTCAACATATGTGTAGGAGTACTGACAATACTGACTCTATCTTTGGCTTTCCGTCGTGTTGATGTTTGCTCAGTGATGAGGCCATGTGTTCCAGCCCCCTGAGAGATTAATATGCCTGCCTCAGAAATGCCCGCCAAGGCCAGGATGGGGGGAGGCTTGGTTTGGCCTCTCATGAATCTGTTACAGTCTTTTCCCAATCCTTTTTTAAATTTTTAAATTTTTAAAAAATGTTTTTTTTTATTTCTGAGAGAGAGAGAGAAAGAGAGAGAGAGACAGAGTGAGCAGGGGAGGGTCAGCGAGAGAAGGAGACACAGACTCTGAAACAGGCTCCAGGCTCTGAGCTAGCTGTCAGCACAGAGCCCGACGCAGGGCTCGAGCCCACGAACCATGAGATCATGACCTGAGCCAATGTTGGATGCTTAACCGACTGAGCCACCCAGGCGCCCCAGTCTTTTCCCATCCTGATGCACGGATGGCTTCTTCAGATCAAATTACAGGTTAGCTGTCAATTCAGTGTATGCAAATCCATTGAAATGTGTACAGGAGAGCCTAGCACAGGTTAACGTCATGGGCCCAGGCTACAAGTGTGAATGTATCCATGTGTGGCGTGTGTGTACATAAGTGTGCACTAGCGTGGGAAGGGCATGACTCTAACCGCAGTAGACAGTTGTCCTTCAGCCCGGCCTGGCAGGGCTCCTGCTCTCACCGGCCCATAGTGGCTGCTGAAGGGACCTGGGTGGAGGGGCCCCGAGGCTCACTGGGACTGGGGAGCTGTTCAGCTGTAGGTACTGGAGGAAATGTTTTGTGATGCAGAGGCGCCCCAGCCTCTGAGAGCACAGCTTTCCTGACAAGGGGACACAGAACCTGTCCTTGATGTTGTGGGGAACTTTATTAGCTCATCTTCATCCAGCATGGGACCCATCTTCATCTGTTCAAATGGATCATTTATCTCATTTATAGCCTTCCACGCTTCAGCCCAAATGACATTTGCTTAGCAATTGGCCTGTTTGGAAAAGCCGATGTATTAGAGTAAAACACTGCATGATCTTTCTGAGCTGGGAGTGCAGGGAGCCAGACCCATGGGAGAGGGTAGGAGGGAGGTGGGGGGCATTCAGGTGGTCAAGGATCCCACGGAAACAGGCAAACACATTATCCACTCCAACACAGGCAATTTTTTCCCCAGGGTGGCTAATTAGCAGGCGGCTGCCTGGGCTTTCTACTTGACTTGCCAAATTAGAATGCTCAGCACAGCGATCTGTGTTTATGCTCAAAATCTGTCGCCCCTCTTCCCCAACCAGGAGAGGAGCTCTGGCTGCTAGCTCTGGAGCCTGGAGACTGCTCAACTGGCATTTCAGGGGCCTGGATGGGGCGCCTTCTCCATAGAAACTTCCGCCCTGTTGGAGAGCTCTGAAAATGGCAGGCTCATCAGTGCAGGGACACAGGACACATCCACCTACAGGCACAAATCTCTCTCCTCTTATGTAAACACGACACAAAATCACAGGCACACAGATTCGCCCAGAGGCACAGGCACCCACCTTCAGAGACACACACATGTGAACAGAGAGGTGCAGGCTCTTACCCAGCAAGCACATCCATTCACACTAAAACCCAGAGATACCCTGAGACCTATACCCATAGACACACACACATACCCACGTGCCTGCACGCATATGTGCATACACACATATCTACACTTACATGCTTACAGTAGATACACCTTCACGGCCTCCTGGAACAGGTAGGTGAGTAAGAGAGCGCATGGAGATGCTCTCAAACAAATCTATGGAAACAAAAATTCTCAGAAGCCAGCCTCAGTGATGCTCAATCCCAGTCAGATTTGAGAATGATACATCTGATGACGTTTCAGAGATCTGATATCAGATTCAGAAACCAAGCACACATCCGAATTCTCCTATGAGAATCACCAGTGGAAACACTCATATCTCGATCCCCCAGGATCAGATAAGCCATTGGTAAGACTTGTGGTACAGCAGTAGCCAGGAGAGCTTGCGAAGGTTCCCTTGTGTAATGAACACAAAACCCTTTTATCATTAACAATAGAAACAGAAGTAAATGGCTCACTGCTGATTATTAGGACGAAGAACAATTTGATTGGATACTCTCAGGATGTTTTAAAGTCATGGCTCTTCTGTTTTGGTTTGTCGTTGCAAGAACATAGAATAACTGGGAGTCAACTTCTGCCTGGTCGACTTCCTTGGTCTTTATTACACAGGAGCAGTGACGACAAATGTACCTTGTCCAGATTTTGATTCAACCACAGATGTTTCATAGTATCTAAACTGGAAGATCCCATCCCTTCCTGCTCCAGACAGGGAAACTGAGGCCCAGGTAGAGCATCCGACTGCTCAAAGTCATAGAGCTGTTGGTGATTTCTTTGAGCTGCAGTATGGAGAGCACACAGCAACAGCGCCGTAAGTGTTAGCTGCTTGTTGTTACGGTTACTTTTCTATCATAGTCATTATCATTAGCTGAGCAAGGCTACGAATCCGGATCTTCCTCCCATCTGGTTTATAGTCAGGGTTTCCTTTTCAGTTGAGAAGACACNCCTCCACTTTCCAGGGAAAGGGGCAAAGCAAGGTTGCTGAGAGTGGTCCGGGTGGCAGCAGGGTGAGCCTTAAGGGAGAGGGGAGTGCCCCCTCTCGATGAGGGGCTTCAAAGCACAACATCTTATTCCTGCTACCTCTGGGAGAGGCCTTCAGAGATACAACTCTGATCAGCATCTGGCAGGACAGAGCAGTGGCAGGCACTGGGACTGGGAGTGCCCTTTCTGCGTGCAGCTCCCTAGAGAGTCTCTTCAGGCCAAGGAAAGCTTTGTTCTAACCACTTCTCCTGAGCCAGGGCTGCTGGGTGGTCTAGGGGCAGGAGGGCAGAATGGGGGTGGGGTGGGCCAAGGCCAGAAGGAATATGGGGAATNGTAGGAGGGATCTGCAGAATTCGAGAACCACCCGGAAGGTCTAGGGAACCAGGTGGGAGTCCTTGCGGGTGAGGACACAGGCAAGTCCCCTTGCTCAGACACTCCCATCTCAGGTGGCTAGCGGGAGGGGTCGGCCGCCAGGAGCTGAGCCCCTCTACACTTTGTGTCTGAGGCTCCAGAACATGTGGCCCACACGCCCCCCCTTTCCACCCCCGCCGAAGGACTGCCATTTGGAATGCATTTGCAGACACATGGATTGTTTTTAAGTTAATGCTTTTTAATTCACTCTGTTTCCCAGTTGTCGTTTTTTATTGAAAAGGCGGATTCTGCCGGTGTGTGTTCCTTTGCGGGGGTGGCGGAGGGGGTGGCGTGCTTCATGGGCCGGCCGAGATCCTCGAGATCCGATGAGAGGCAGAGACAGAGACAAAGGCACAGCGAGACACCGTGGAACGAGTAAACTGGGTCAGAGAGCAAGAAAGACTGGGAGCGGGACGCACAAGAGGCCAGGACTGAGAGCCACAGAGAACCTTGGAAGGGAAAGGGAGGGTCACGAGGCCCTAGAGGCAGGGCGTGTGTGCTAAGAAATCCTGCTCTGGGGGGACCCCGGAGGGTACCCCTACCTCCAGCAAGAGACCTGGGGCTGATTCCCTTGAGCATAGACAAGGCTGAACTGGCCGCAGAGAAAGGGGTGGAGGGACGAGGAAGGCAGCGTCCTCTGTACGCAGGACCCGGGTCGCCGGGTCGCCGAGGGCTAGAGATCGGAGATCCGAGAGAAGAGGACCGGGGAGTCAGGGGTGTTCCCTCCCCGACCCCGCAGACCCCCTGTTTCCGAGCAGAGCCAGTCCTGCGCCTCGGCTCTCGGCTCGGCTCTCGGCTCCCGAGGGTGGCGCCCCGGGCCTGCCGCCGCCCACAGCGAGTTACCTAAGCTCTCTGGGTCCCGGCTGGGCCACTTGCAGAAGGAGCGTTGGTGGCCCGCTCAGGCACGAGGTGGGGGAGGCGCCGGCTGGACCGGGGATTTTTGGCCGGGCCACTGCCCCGGGGGGCTCATGTTTATGCAGGAGTCGCGGCAGNCGGCAGCGGGCGGAGGACCCTCTGCCTCCAGCGCCGGCCTGGGCACACAAGCGGGCGCGAGCGGTCCGGGGACCTTGCGGCTGGTGGGTCGCCGCCGGGTAAGAAGCCGGGCCGGAACTGGATCTCAACACCCCCTCGCCCTGGCTGAGCGGGCCCAGGCGGAGTGGGTCCGAGCATTGGGACCCCTGGGTTTCTCTTACTGTCGCGGCCTCCTCTGAGCATCCCCGTCTCCGTGGAACACGGACGCGGCTCTCCGTACTTTGTCATCCGAGGCCAGTGCTCCCAGGGAGTGCCTGCGGAACGAGAAGGGGACAGAGTCTGGCAGACTCTGGTGCTGGCGTCAGGAGCCCAGTCTGCCCCTGCCGGATGAGCCACGCGACCCCCGAAAGAGCGACCTCTCTGAGCGAGCTTTTATTTGCGCATCCACCAAATGGGAATGCGGCGACCAGGCAAGCAAGCCTCGATTGAGGGCTTCAGACGCGCAGTCCAAGGCGGAGGAGAAAGGCGAGAATGAGGCTTTACAGTTTGCACTACTGGCCTGAATCAGCGATCTCGTTCTGTAGCTTTAGGAGCCTTTGGCCGACTGGGTGGGAGTGGCGGAGGGGGAGGGAATTGTATTTCTGTATTTATAGATGAAGCCCCGAGAGGTCAAATGTTTCATTAGAAGTCACACAGCGGGGAGAGGCAGCTGGTTTTCCGGACTCCGGATTTCAAGTTCAGTCTCTGTGCATTCTCCTCCACCGCTCCCGGGCGCCCCTGGACCCCCAGGCACCTCCGGCGCTCGGCGCTCGGCGAAGCCTGGGAGCTGCGAGCCGGTGTGCAGATCGCGAACAGCTGTCGCTGTCTGCGAGTCGCGCCGCCCGGGGCTCGCGGTGGGCCCATGGCGCCTCCTTGCGCTGGTGGTCGGAGGCGCACCCGGCTCCTGGCCTGGCCGGTTCCCTACCACCTTGCCTGACCTGAGGCGAGGCGTCGGATTCCTCTGCTTCAGTTTGCCCCTGTGCATTAGAGGGTTGATGAGCTGCGGCAGGGGTGACATGGGCTGACCTGAGGTGACAGAGGGATGAGCTTTCCATAACGTATACTTCGTGAACCATAAGGCACGATACACACTACGTCCCAGAGTGGGGACATTTTGGTTTTCTCTGCACTTCCACCTGTGTTCTTGTCCTTTATAGGAGTCCAGTAAGGCTGGCAGGCCAGGAGCTGTTATTCCCAGTGTACAGATGGGGCAACTGAGGCAGACCCAAAGCCACTCACTGGCGAGTACTGGATCCACACCCAGCCTGGACCTTCTTTCCCTCCCTATGGGGCACCTCACTGCACTGAGTTCTTGCTCTCTCCGAGGCTAAGGAATAGGGCCTTGGAATCAGCCGGGGATTCGAATTTCAATCTTGTGCTGGCTGTGGGATCTTAGGCAAACTACAGAACCTCTCTGGGCCTCAGTTCTGAATCAGAGAAACTGGGATGATGTCACTCTTCAAGAGTGTTATGGTAGGGGTGGATTAATGGGTNTGACAGCCCAGAGCTTGGAGCCTGCTTCTGCTTCTGTGTCTCCCTCTCTCACTCCCCCTCCCCCGCTCACCCTCTGTCTCTCTCTGTCTCAAAAGATAAATAAACATTTTAAAAAATTTTAAAAATGGGGCTGGGCAGGGTGTACGGAGAGTGGAGTACAGCAACTGTACCTGCACAGTAGGCTCTTTCATCAGGGAAAGTGGTGGCTGCTGGGAGGGGGAGGGGTGGAGCACTGCACCCCTCCTGCGGCCACTGTGAGCCCTGCACCTAGGGGTCTGGCCATTGCTGGGACTTGAGAAGCAGCTGGTTGCCTGTGCCCACGGCCCTGAAATCCAGTGACCTTGTCCAGGGTCTTGGACAGATCCTGGGAGGCCTCCTCCTCCTTATAGGTGGGGACATACAGGCCCTGAGACAGAAGCCAATTTCTTGGGGCCACATAGGAAAGATGTGGGCCTGGCTCTGGAGCTGGTGGGCCAGGCCAAGGAGGTGAGGCAGCGGGGGCCAGGTCTTGGTAAGGAAAAGTGATATGGGGGAAGTAGCAGGTAGGATCCTTGCCCTAGAGGGATAAGACTCAAGAGGCCTGCAGGGAGGCGGGGTCTCAAGGCACCTCGTGGGGACACAGTGGACAGGCTGAGGACAGGAGACGTATCTGGGGCAGACTGATGAGAACAGAGAAGAAGGCTGTCCCCCTCCCCTCTCTGCAGGACTGTGGATCTGACAGGAGCCCTACCTAGGGTGAACCCAAACCTGTATGGGGAGGGTAGGAGAAGGCAGGCAGGAGGGCACCTGTATGAGACCCAGCTGAGGGGCCAGGTGCCTGGGCGCAGATGCAAGGAGGCTCTCAAACTTCTGTAGCATCAGAGTCACCTGGAGGGCCTGCCTAATCACTGACTGTTGCCCCTCCTCCTGGGGTTACTGATGTACCTCTGGGGTTAGAGGTGACGTTTCTCACAAGTTCCCAGGTGGTGCTGATGCTGCTGGTCTGGGGACCAAACTTTGAGAATCACTGCTCTGACCCTTCAGAGAACTTCCCCCGAGACTCCCAAGGCTCACCAGGCCCACATATATAGCACATTGGTCTGGGTTACTCTTATTCTGAGCAATTAGAGAACATTTCCTGGCCCTGCCCGCAACATCCGAGGTGCAACGTGGCTGGGTCTCCAAGCCCCTTCTCCAGGCCCCTTCACTCCAATGGCTCAAAGAAGAATAAGTTCTCTATCTGCCGGTTGGGGCAATCAGGCAGGCTTCCTGTAAGATGGAGACTCAACTTGAAGGGCTGCTAGAGGGAAGTCAGGGCAACAGCTGGCCAGAGGCCGAAAGGTGGAGATTGAGATACAGTATGACCCTCCAATGGCTGCATGTAACATGGAAGGGACCTGGGGCCCTGCTCTAGTCATGCACCCCATCGCCACCCCCTACCCCCCATGACAGGGGGAAGGGGGACTGCAGCAAGCACTCAGATGACTGTCAATGAAAGTGCCGTTGCCAGCTGGTCTGGCTGGGGCCGGCACCGGTGCTGCAGAGCCCTTTTGGTGGCGGTTCCGAAAGGGGCAGGGTTGGAGAGGCCCAGCGGCCACTCTGCCTGCCTTGGTTTCTCCATCTGAGGAACGTGCGTCATGTGTTTGCTGTTTCCCTGACCTTCCCAAGCTGCCAGCAGGATAATATATGGAAATTGCTTTGACCTCCTGAGAAAAGAGGGTCTCCAGGAATAGAAAGTTCAGCCACTAATCCCGTCCCCCCAGACTTCCTACTAATTCCTGCTTCCGATGTCAGCCTGGCAGGTTGAATTTAGCCAAAGAAAGAACAACTTAGAGGGATGATGGTTTTTCTAATGGGCCCTGTTCTCCAAACACATCCCCACACAATACACATGCACACACAGCCTGGTCACAGGCCCCCCTGCACGCACAGCCCTTCTCTACTCTTGCACGCGCACACACGCCCCCCGCAGAGCGGTCATAATTGTGGAGAATAATTAGAACTAACATTTGCACAGGGCGCTGCCATTGACAGAGCCGTTCCACCATGCACTTTTACTGAATCCTCACAACAACCTGAGAGGCAGAGATTATTGCCATTATTAACTGAGGCTCCGAGAGGTTAAGTGACTTGCCCAAGGTCACTCAGCTAGCAAGTGAGCTATGGCTCCAATTTGGGTCTCCTGACTCCTAGTGCCGCCCTCTTTCTGCTGTCACATGCTCCTTCCTCCATGCAGGCAGCTATGCACATTCCTTTGTTCATTCCTTTGTTCACTCAACAGATATTTATTGAACATCATTCATAGGCCAGACTCTGTCAGGTGCTGGCTGGCTTACTGCACCTTCTCGACTAACTCTCATGACAGACTAATGAGCTGGGTACTTTCCCCATCCTCATTTTATAGTAGTGGAAATGAGGACAGAGAGACTAAGTGACAGAGTTGAGATTGGTGCCCACAGTAGGACCCCAGGGCTCCAGCCCTGCTCTCCTGATCCCATGTGCACGCACACCCACAATCACACAAACCTCTGCCCCTGTGCTACATGTGTGAGCTCCTCCAGCCCCTTCTCTCCTAGGCAGGGGCTAGAGCAGCAAGCCACCTGCCCAGGCCCCGTATATCAGAGCCCCCAGCCCGTCCCTGTCACCCAGACATTTCAACTGAATAGGCCCAGAAAATCAAGGATAGGATTTTCTCCAAAATGCCATTGGCATCTCTTGGGACAGAGTCACATTTTCCTACTGATTACACAACACTGTAGCATTTACAATAGTCACTCCGTCCGTCAATACCAGTTGGAGGTGGCAAGAAACGTCCCTCCAGCCCCCACCCTATGCTGACCCAGGCTGAGAGCAGAGGCAGGATGCAGGGAAGAATGGCCCCTGCCCTTCACAGAACCCGAGACAAAGGAGAGAGGTACCCCCAGGGATGGCCTAGGGGTTACTGTCACTAATACCCACGGACCTTAGAGTCACACAGACTTGGATTCTGACCCATGCTTTGTGCTCTCTAGCCATGTGACTTGGGAAATTTAATGACTTCTTCAAGAGCCTCAGTTTCCTTGTGTGCAAAATGGGGACAATGACACCATCGTGGGGCCAGCTGTGCGAACTGAAGGGGGCCCTGCTTTGAGCACCGAGCGAGTAGAAAGACTTGTAGGCTGCTGGACCTGAGCTGAGACATAGTCTCGGACCACATCCTGTCCTCTCTTGGAAGGACAAGCCCGATTTCCCAGTGGAATTGCCTGGTGTCCCCTCTGCTCTGTACTTGGAAAGTGAAGGCAGGTGATGAGGTAGGCAACTCTCATGCCAGTACGGCGCCGGGCACGCCTTGGTGGTCTGAGTCCAGAGGCCTCCCTTCTCTTAACACGGAGGCTGTGCGTCAGTGCAGAGTTGGAAAAGACCTCAGAGAACAAGGGGCCATGTCATGGGAGCCGTGTGTGCATGCACACACATGAGTATGTGTGTGTGTGTGTGTGTGTGTGTGTGTATCGTTGTGGAAAGAGCATGGTTTCTGAGGCTTGAGTTTTTCTCCTCATTTATTTAATAGATGTATATTGAACACCTACTATGTGCTAGGGTTGTTCTAGATGCTGAGGCTATCACCATGAACAAGGGGGGAAAACCCGCAAACCTCATAGCAGCTGGATTCTAGTCAAGGAGACAGACAAGGTCCATGTAAACAAAAAATCGTGAATCCTAGCTCTGCTGTGGGGGTTTGAGCACGCCACTTGGACTCTCTGAGCATGAGCACCTCCGTTTGGGATATTACATAATGGCTTCTGCCTCACAGTGCAGTTCTGAGAGAATGTATATAAACTGAAAGTGTGTTGCAAACTGGAAAGCCCCGAGCTGGTGTGCACCTCTCTGGGTGTGTGTAAACACGTGTGCTTGCCAGCACCTGTTTTTCTTGGCTTGGTGAATGGAGCACCTGTGGGACTCCGGAACTGGTCCTGGATTCCATGAAACCCACAACTCCCCCCACCAGAAATGCAGGGAGGAAACCATGTGGCTCTGATACACTGACCTTGGGCTTGGGTTTGCCCTGGGACACATATCCTGTGAGTTTCTCTGCTGGGAGCGTAGTTCTCAATCCCCTTGCTCTAACCATTTCACTTTGAGGAGGGCAGAGGGGGTCAGGCTGAATTCTGGAAATGCCCTATGCCTGGGGACGGGGGATACAAGGCTGGTCCCAGATGCCAGAGAGAAAGCCCAGTGAGGGGCATGGACAGAGGAGCCCCTGAGCAAAACTGTCATCTCCAAGTGTTCCTTACTTATCTCTGGTTGTTAAAGCCCTCACACTCCACTGGATGCAAAGAACGTGGTACCAACGTCCAAGCATAGGTACCAGAGGGGCTCCCAGTGGAAATCACCCATCTCAGTCCACCTCCTGCTCACAGTGCCCAGCCCAGCTCAGTCTGGCTCAACTACACACATTGCAAACCTTCCAACTCAAGCCAGGCCAACCCCTCTATCCAACCCGGGCCAAGCTCCCCTGTTCCACTCATCCCAACTGCTCCCCATCTAGCTCAGTGTTAGATAAGTGTGGACTGGGTATTCCCACTATTCCTCTCCCCTTCTAGTGTGCCTCTCTGTCCCGCAGGTGCTGAAAAGCTAAAATCTACATTTCCCAGGCTGCCCTATGGTTCGGGGACTGGATGTGACATAGATTTCGCCCAATGCCATGCGCTCATGCAAGGCGATTCATTCAGAAATGAATCAAATGGACAGAAAGGCAGGAAATGAGATATCCATTCTAACAATACTTGTAAACACAACATGTGCAAAACCAGAGAGAACGGTATGGTGTGCCCTATGTCCCATATGCAGCTCCCACAGTTACGAACACTTTCCCACTTTGGCTGCTACCTTCCTGAAGAATTTTCTGGTCACATTTTTTTTTTTTTCCTGAAGAAATAACCTATCTATGCTTTCATACTGAAGTGTGCATTTAGCTGGTGTGGACATAGAGAAGAGCGTGTTTCTGGAGCCAGAAGCTCAACGGGCAGCTTCCTGATTTGTCAGATGGCTCCCTGATGGTTGTGAGAGGAGAGGCTGCCTCAGTGGCCCGGTTCTGCAGCCCTCCACTGGGAGTGGGTCCAAGGACGCAGCCTAGAATCTGTTTCTTCAGCTCTTCCGGTACTTCTGTAAGCCATTAAAAACCCATTCATACATTCATTTCTGCGTAAGCTATCTAGGGTGGATACTGTGTCCGCACCTAAACACGAACCAATCCCCAACCTAATCTGTCCCAACCTGCGCCGAGCCAGTCCATCCCAAGCCATTCCAACCCACCCAAGACTGATCCAGCCTGATCCTTATCAGTGCAGCCAGGACGAATCCAGCCTCTAGCAGTGTAGCCCGACTCACTTCTTTCCACCTCAGCCCATCTAGACACAGGCAGCCTATCCCAGTCAGCCTGCGCTAACTCTCTTCCATCTAAACGGGCCATTTCTTTCCAACTCAGCCTGTATGATCCCATCAAGTTCATCCCAACTCAGTCCTTCCCTGCCCTAATCCTACCTATCCAATGGCTCTCACCCCAGCCCATTCCTTGTGAACTGGGCAGCACAGCCCTTTACTACCACACATATTTATTGAGTATCTTTTGGGAGCCACCGTAATGGTGCAGAACGAATTTGAACTTCTCTACAGATATAAGGCTGTGTTCTTGTTTGGCATTTCTCTTCTGCCTCCCTCTTTCCTGTTTTTCTCCTCACCCACACTCCCTGCCATAGATATGCCTCCTTGTCTGTGTCCATCCCTTTGGCTACTCAGTGTCCCCAGCGTACTTTTGGGTGTTCTAGGCCCCAGGGGAAGCTTCTCTCCATCCCAGTCCTGACTTCCTGGAGAGTACTCTCCCCTCCTACAAAGCCTACCTGTTGTAGTAGGCAGAACTTTGGTTTCCCAAAGATGTCGTGTCCTACTCCTGGAACTTGGGAATATGATGACACATGGCTCCGGTGACCACACTAGGTTGTATGGTCCAGCTGACCTCAAGATGGGGAAGTTATCCTGGATTGGCTGGGTGGCCCCACCAAAATCTCATGAACCCTTAAATCAGCGAGCTTTCTCCAGCTGAGGGCAGATGGGGAGGTCAGAGAAATGCAGCAGATGTGGAAGTTAGAGGCAACGGAAGCATGAGGACTTGTTCTGCAGCTGCCGGTTTCAAACATGGGGAGACCACGTGGGGAAGGGAATGTGTCTGACTGCAAGGAGTTGAGGTCGGCAAGGAGACGGGCACCTCGGGCCATAGCTGCAAGGCACTGGGTTTTGCCGACAACCTGGAAGTGTATTCTTCCACAGCCTCCCTGTAAGACCCCAGACGGCCGACCCCTTGACTTTGGTCTTGTGAGATCCTGACCAGAGGACCCAGAGGACTCAGACTTTGGTTAGCTGGTCTGTAGAGTAGGAAGTGATGAATGGGTGTTGCTTTAAGTGGCTAAGTTTGTGGTAATTTGTTACATAGCCACAGAAAACAGATATGCTCATCTCATGCCTACTCTCAGAATCATCATGATTTTTCCCCCTAATCAGGCTGAAGAATTAATTACTGTAGGATTGGAGAACAGAATATGGGACACAGATATACCGTGTTTCAGTTCTGGCTCAGTCACCTACTAGCCATGTGACTTCAGCCAAGTTATGAAACTCTTCTAAGCAGAACTTTACTCATCGGTAAACTATAAAGACAGTGACTTCCTGGTTAGTTTGCTTGGAGGATTAAATACAATACATATTACATGCCTGGCACATAGTAGGGGCTTAACTCTTTTTATCTGGGATAGCAATAAGCTTATGAAGGGTCAGTTCAGAAGGATTAGAGTGAGTGATGCTGTTATTTTTTACCACCGTCACTAACAATAGGACAGTTTTAATACATGACCATCAGCTTGACATAGAGGAAGAGCTTATCATGGAGTGTGGGGCACTCTGATGGAGAGGGTCCTCTGCAGAGATCACCGGCTCTGCCTGTGTTCCAATCAGGGCCTCGGAGCAGTTAACTGGCAGCACTGGGACAGCAGGCCACAGGAGGAAGGGAACGCAGAGCACAGGACCCGGTGTGAAACAACAAATAGATCAATGCAGGCACTCATGAAATGACCCACCTGGTCTGCTTGTCTGGACCAAGGGGAAGCCGAGCCCAGCTGTGGCTCTCTTCCTTCAGGGACTGTGAAGCCAGCAGAAGTGCTCAAGGAGCAGCATCTTGTAATAATCAACGAGGTTAAGAGGAAGCGTTTCCCTCCCTGCCCCACCGAGTCTGAACTCTACAAGTCATCGGACAGTACCCAGAAAGAGCAACTTCTGCCCTGGAGAAGGATATGTAGGCTGATGCTAAAGTCCTGCTGTGCTTTAAAAGGACCACGATGACCTGAGCACGTGCAGAAGAAAGACACTGCGGAAACTCTGAGAGGTCTCCGGGGTTCTGCATTTTGTCCACCCCCTCTTTTGTCCTGCGTCTCTAGTCTGTGCCCCAGCCCTGCTGTCCCCTCGGGGAGACTGGGCGCTAGCCAGCGGCATGGGGGAGTTGGTTTGCACCTGCTCTCCAGAGCACATATGATTACCTCTGTCCAGCTCTGCCAAATATTCAGCCACCTCACTTTGGTAGCTTGAGCTCGGCCCTGGTGAGTCTTTACTTGGCAGAAACTGGCAGAGGCTGCACCTGGGGCTTCATCCTGTGAGGCTGGTGTTAAACATTCATCAACACACCGGTGCCTCTCGCTTTGTGGACCGGGGGCTGGGATTCCCCACACTTTCCTTGGCCTCAGTTTCCTCCTTAGTCACATTTGGACTGCCTTAGTTACCTTCTACAGAATTTCCTTTTTCTTCTCTCTCTCTCTCTTTCTTTCTTTTTCTTTTCTTTTCCTTTCTTTCCTGTTTTCTTCTTTCCTTCCTAGTTACCTTCTACTGAATTTCCTTTTTCGTCTTTCTTTCTTTCTTTCTCTTTTCTTTTCTTTTCCTTTCTTTCCTGTTTTCTTCTTTCCTTTCTTCCATCGTTCCTTCTTTCCTTCCTCCTTCCCTTCCTTCCTCCCTCCCTCCTTCCCTTCTTTCCTTCCTTTCTTCCTTCCTTCCTTCCTTCCTCCCTCCTTCCCTCCCTCCCTCCCTCCCTCCCTTCCTTCCTTCCTTCCTTCCTTCCCTCATTAGACACCAAGGAAAAGAGAGGAAGTGCTGATAACAAAATTACTGTTTTTTGTAGTAATACTTAAACAACAAAATTAGTGCTCATAACAACCACATTCAGAAAGTACTTTCTCTGTGCCAAGTACCATGCCACATACTCTACCTCAGTTCTCTCTCTTACTTAAACCACACACACATCTTATTCAATCAGCCAGTGAGCTTTTTGGGGCAGAGAACATTTTTCCCCTTGGCTCTGAAATTTGAGCACCCGGATATGAATCTGATCTCTACCTTCTTCCCAAGTTAGTTTGACTAAGGTCCTTAATTTCTCGGTTTCCTGATTTGTCAAATGGGAATAGTAATAGTAGTTTCTACTTTTTAGGGTTGTTACGTGAGAAAATCCATGTAGAACGCTTGGGCTGGTGCTAGCCACATGGTAGTGCTAACCGTTCAATGCCAAGTGTCATCATCTTTGCATCTGTAGAGTCCACACAGGCCTGGTCCAGGGTAGGAGACCCATCAGTGTTGGAACAGGAAAAAGTAGATAAAAGATGATAGAGGGGAATACTTAATTTTTTTTTTTTTTTTTATTTCTAGGAGAGAGAGAGAGAGAGAGAGACAGCGTGAGCAGGGGAGGGTCAGAGAGAGAGGGAGACACAGACTCTGAAACAGGCTCCAGGCTCTGAGCTGGCAGTCAGCACAGAGCCCGACGCGGGGCTCGAACCCACGAACCGCGAGATCATGACCTAAGCAAAAGTCGGACGCTTAACCGACTAAGCCACCCAGGCACCCCGGGAATACTTTCTATTAATAACTAAACGCATCCTTCACATTAATTCCTCAGTCTTCCTATTTACTTTTACTTACTTATCCCACTCTCTCCCTCCTGAGAGTTGGAAATTCATTCATTTGGTCACTCAGGCAATCCTCTGTGGCAGGCCCTGGCTGGGTGCTCAGGAATGATCTCCGGGCTTAGCTACTGTGTCATGGACATCCAGGAAGGGGTGCGGTGAGCTGCCGGGCCTGCCGGAGGCCACCACCTTCACACTTGCTAGAGGAGGGGGTAGTGGCAAGTGGGGAAGTTAGGATGCCCGCCTCCAGGAACTGCCGTGTTCCCGCTGCCACCTGCTGCTGTGGGCCCGAGAATCGGGTGGCCCTTTGTCTGAACGCTGGTTCTGCTACTTAGGGGCCACGTTGCTTGTTTTCAGACAGGCTGTTGCTAAGCCGTGGTTTCTTCCTAAGTCAGATGCGAGTAAACCACGTGCTGTGCTGTGCTTAAGGCTGGAGTCCCTGTGTGTGTCCTGTCCTTCCTCTGGGCCCACTATGAGCTGTGCACTTTAACTATGTAAGAATCTAATCCCTCAGTGACCTACCTGGCCAGTGCCCCACTTTGCAGATAAACTGAGGCCCAGAGAGGTGAAGAAATGCCCCAGTGTCTCAGACTTGCCCGCTGTATAACGGGAAAGCAGGATTCCAGCCCAGCTATGGGGTCCAAGTTCTGCCCAGGGTGTGGGGCTCTGGCCCCAGATGGCGGAGGAGCCACCAGAGGCCTCTGGTTGGAGGAGGCCACCAGCTGTGCCCGGTCCAGGCAGGCACAGGGCAGGGAGGCCTCGGCTGTGAGAGGCAGCTAATCCCACAAAATAAACCCGGGTATGGGGCCGGGCCTGGGGCTTGTGGGGATGGCTCTAGGTCAGGAAGTGAGTTTAACTTTTACCCAGCTCAGATGACGAGTGACAGGGCTGGGGGCTGCCTGAAGGTCAAAGAGGTTATGTTGTTTGGAGGCTGTGGCTCGGCAGAGATGTTGTTCTCAGTGGCCTCGGCTGGGAGGACATGTTCGAGCTGCTCCCCTCTCCTGGTACCCTCGTCCCCTACCCTGCCCCCCCCCACTGCACTGCCATGGGAGGGGGCACTTGGCACCTACCAACCCTGGCTGTAGCCCCTCCGCCTGCAGGAAGTCTGTCTCCTGCCGCCACCAAACTCCTCAGCCCTGTCACTCTGCTTTCAGTGAGCGCTTCCTGCATGCCGGGCCCTAGGCCAGGCGCTGGTGCTGCAGACCTGGATAAAACTCTCAGGCAAAAGAGCTCATGGGCTGGGCAGGAGTGACAGATAAGAGTCGGCAATGTCAGCACAACATGAGAAGAGCTAAGATGGCAGCTTCTGGCAGGGAGGGCTGATGGCGGCCCACGGGTTGAGATGCATCTTAAACAGGAGTGAAGCCCTCCACAGTTCTTCTCATTGCACTTGGTAGCTGGGGAGACTGGCATCTGCAGAGCGGTCTGTCCATGACTCACGGAAGAATCAATCAGGGCTATGTAGCTCCACTCTCTGCAGCACCTTTTCCTGCCCAAGGGGCTCTGAGAAGCCTGCGGACCTTGTTTGGTTCTGGAGAGGACGGGTTAGGGATGCTCTCCGGCTGACGGTGCGCCCAGGCTGTGCTTGGACACAGCGAGCACGGGCCGGGTGGCAGAGGGTGGACCTCTGACAGATGCACGGTTTGTACAGGGCCTGAAGAGCTGATGCTCGCCCTCTCTTTGGGGCCCTGCCTTGTTATTCTGGCTGCTTTCTCTTGGGTCTTTTGCTGGCCATCCTCTTCCCCCAGGCCTTTACCTTCATCCTGCTTCTTATTCTACTCAGCCCCCTTTCCCTACACGACTTCACCATGCTCTTGGCTTCAACTGCCGTTTCTCTGCCAATGACATGTCTCTCTGCTCAGCTAAGAACCATGCACCTTACTGCCTACTGGACCTCTTCACTTCGGGGGCTTGAAGGGACTAGCAATGCAGATGGGTGCCAAACAGCAAGGCAGTTCCAGGCCTCCATCTCTGTGCCTGGCACCAGCAGCCCATCCCCAGGACGGTCAGCCTGACATGTCCTCCTCCCTTACCTCCCCAGCCTCGTGGTCACCAAAGCCTGTCTGTCCTCTCTGCATCCATGTCGCCAACCTCCGCCTTGCATCTTGTCTGAGCCATTGTTTGTGCCTCATTATACCCACAGCCTCCTCACTGGGCATCCTCTCCACTCTTGCTCACAGTGCAACTCATCCCCAACACTGTCACCAATGGGCTTCAAACATATATTTTTTAATGTTTATCTATTTTTGGGAGACAGAGAGACAAAGTGCAAGCAGGAGAGGGGCAGAGAGAGAGGGAGACACAGAATCCGAAGCAGACTCAGGCTCTGAGCTGTCAGCACAGAGCCCGACGTGGGGCTCCAACCCATGAAGCACGGGACCATGACCTGGGCCAAAGTCGGACCCTCAACTGACTGAGCCACCCAGGTGCCTCTACCAATGGGCTTTTTAAAAAACACAGCCCATTCTGTCGCTTACATCTGTGGCTTGCCATTGCTTTTAGGATAAGATTCCAGTTCCTTCCTGTGGCTCCCAGGAACCTGCTGACTTTTCCAGATTTATCTTCCACCATGGGACCTGTGGAACATCACACTGACCACAGTGGCCCCTTGCTAGTTATCTGAATGGCCCAGGATGCTTCCCTCCCAACAGCCTCCGAAAATGCAGATCCTACTGCTGGGAATGTCACTCCCACTCACAGCCAGTGAGTCCCTGCTTCCAGGAGATGTCATCTCAGATATCACTTCCGCAGGGGAGTGTCCCCAACCCTCAGAGTACATTGCCTTGGCCTGTTAGGTGCACTCATTGTCCCTGAGCTGCTTCTTTGTAGCTCTTATCCATTTGTAATTACATATTCGGTTAAAAATGACATCGTTTCTCCGTGAGATGGGACCCTGTATGCTGCCCTCCACAGTGCCTGTCCCCAGTGCCCAGCACAACAACTCTTTCTTTAGTGAATCCCCCTTTCTTTTTGGTGATGTTCTCTCTCCCCTGCTGGCCTCTCCAGGGCAGGGCCCTGCGGTTCATCCAGCCTGTCGGCCGGCACCTGCATGGCAGATCCCTGGGATGGGCTACAGTCAGGGATGGTCACTGTGGGTGCAGGCTGAAGCCGAGACTGGCAGGGAGGAGCTGAAGGCATCCAAGAACAGCACTACATCTGTAACGGACGCTTACATCTCAGGGAGTAGACACCACGCGCCTCCCGCTGGCTTACTGTGTCAGGCCAATGTCTCTGGGCTTTAAATGATTCAGGGGATTGGACTCATGACCTTGTTCTCAGCCTAAGATTCCAAACTGATAAGTTCCACAGTCGTGGTGGAAAAGGAGTTGGGGGTGTTGAGGCCCATTTGTAGAAGCGTCTGGAGAGAGTAGAATAACTCTGAGGCTGTGGGAGACATGGGGGGTCAGGGTCCTCTTCCCACTGCACATGAGGGGGCAGCCACTGATAGTTCTCCCTCCCACCCCTACTCTTCCGTGGCTGCTGGCACTTACCAGACACCTCTGAGGTCACTTTAGGACAGGAAATGTCACATCTTGTGTTAAAAGGTCAGTGGCAGTAACCAATGGGGACATTGGTCTCCAGAGAGGTGAGCACTGCTGATAATGTGCCTTTACTTTTATCTCAGGTAATTGACTTAACATCTTTATTGTACAGCTGGGTAAACTGAGGCCCAGAGAGGGAAATTGTTCCTCTAAGAGGTTGCATAGCCAGGTGATGAATGGCAGGGCTGGGACTGGCCCTCTGAGGGCAACGCTAAGGAAGATGCTGGTGGGTCAGCTAGGGCTGCTGGTGCCCAGAGGCAGGCATACTGGACAGACACCTGGGCAGAGAGGCGGGAACCCTGTCCCAGACCCATGGACTCTGGGCTGTGACTTGGTAAGTTACCCTCCTCTAGGCCCTGACGGGAGAAGAGCAAAGGGTTAGGATGAGATGGCAGAGAAGGTGGGCATGCTGGCGGTGAGCCCTCAGCTCCTGGAGCCCTGACAGGGTGTGGTGAGCCCTCTGGGGGGGCATGGCCTTGCCATGGTGACGGGACAGGGCTCAGGGCCAAGCCCCTTTCCTGCACACGCACACATTTGTCACTCATTTACCAGGGCGGAGGTACCACGGGAAGAGGCCTAGGCCTCTTAGATCTTATCTAATCAAGATAGTGGTGGCTGGGAGGTTGGGGGCGGGGGGTGGAAGCAAGGAGGCCACCCCCTCTTTGAAGGCCGCCCACTTCCCTGACTTCTCAGAACTGCTGGTCAGGCCCTTCTGGACACAGCTGGCATTTGGGGCAGGCGGGTCTTTCGCGCAGGGCATTAGCATCCTGGGGTCATCCACGGTGAAAAAACGTCCCCACACATTCCCTAGTGCCCCCTGTGGGTTGGATGTAAACCCCTCTGGCCCACCTCCTTGCCTCTTCTGCTCAGCGCCAGGTGCTTGGCGTTCTGCTTAGGGCCTGGGCCATGCGAGGGCCAACGTCTTGTCCAAGCGCCAGCAAGGCATCCAGCTCCCGGCGGGGAGACTGACAGAGTCTCTTTCCCCTCCAATCCCCTCCCCATTCAGGACCCTGTCACACTCACTCTAACAGCTGCCACCTGGAACCAGAGCCCCCTGCTGCAGGACACACATGGCGGGCCGGGCTGCGGGCAAGCAGCACAGAACCGGGGCCCAGACCCTCCGGGGGCTCATCACGGCTCCGATGCTGATTTGCTGAAGGAGCCCAGGCAACTGCCTTTCCTTTCTCGGAGCCTCTCTGCTCAGCTGCAAGGTAGGAGACGAACAGGATCTCAGAAGGGACCAGCAGGTGTTACCTAACCGTCCAGGTGGGTTCCCACAGCCTCCTGCCACCCCCTACCTCTGAGGATCTGGCATTCTAGGTCACCTGTCCCCAGAGGGCCAGCAGCAGCAGCAGCAGCAAGGGGCAGTGGGGAGAGCATGTTTTGAATCCTAGCCCTGCCACTTCTGACGTGGTTCTGGGCAAGGCGCTTCCCCTCTCTGTGCCTCAGTTTCCTCATTTGTAAAAAGCAGAGAAAAGACTAGACGTGAGGATGAATGTGATCTCGCGGCGGCACTGGGCACCTCCAGGCATTCACTGAATATATCCTATGACAACTATCCTCATGGTGAAGGTGGAGTCGATAGATGGAAACAGCCAGAAGGTACCAGGTGTGCCACAGCCAAGCTGCAGAACTCTCCACAGGCTGCCGGGGATTTCCAGCCAGCAACTGCCCCGATTTCCTCAGACCTGCCACTGGGCGCAGGTCAGAGTGGCACTTGGGGCACTTGGGTGTCCGTGCCCAGCGCCCACGTGTGTTCTCCCACAGCCACAAACATAATGTGAACACATCCCTGTGGGGCCAGAACCAGGCTCCCTTGTCCCACCTGCTCCTAGAATGAGTCTGAGGCTGATGCGCAAGGAACTTGCCCCTAGAGGCAGGTCAGGGTTAGAACCTGAGTAGCACTGAGCTCCATTAAGGGCCCGGTGACGGGGGAGGCGGTGAGGGTGCACACCAGGCACTCTGGCACCCCGCAAGCACATCATGCATTCAAACCGGTGCCCGGGAGCAAAGGCCTGGCACCGCAACACTCTGCAACCTCCGGGAGCGCCCGCGGGCCCACAGGCGGCCAGGCAGGGAGCCGGCCAGNNNNCGGGGCCGGGACCATTATGCGGGCGCATGGCCGGCCGCGCCGGGGCGCAGAGCAAACTTAACCTTCATTTGGGAGCGCCCGGCGGCCGGAGCGAGCGGCGCAGCCATCGATCTCGGCTAATGGCCTCGTCTAAATGCGGAGCCGCTGCCTCCGCCCCCCGGGTCAGGGCGCCCCCGCCCTCAGCCCGCGCTCCGTGCAAAATGGTGTTTACCAAAGTCAATATTGGCCAGGGCGCCCGCCTTGAGCGCAGGGGAGCCCCCGCTGGCCTCCTAGAGCCCAGGGCCGCATCCGGGCTGCCAAGGCCTCGTCCTTGCTGTCCCAACTGCCCCAGGTCTGAGGAGGGGCCTCCCCCAAGGTCGCCCAGGGCTGCGTTCCGGGCGCTGGACACTCCGGGCAGCACTCTCGAGTTGGAAAGAGAAACTGGGGTGTGGCCTGGGAATCCCTCAGGTTGACTCCTGGCTCTGTCTCTCTGAATCAACTTGGAAAGTTCCCTTCACCTTTCTGAGCCCGCAGAGTTGGCGCTTGTAAACGTCTTTCCCACAGAGTTGTTGAAAGGATCACATTACGGAGAATGTGAGGCAGTGCCCAACACAGAGCCTATCTTGCAGGGCGTTTGCCAGGTGGCCAGGCTAACCTTAGGTAGTTCACCCTTCCTCCCGTGCCTGTTCCAGCTTAGGGACACAGCACACTCTGGAAGATTCTCCATCTGAATCCTGGCCTTACCACAAAAGAATCTGAGATAATTCCTAGACCCCCTAGATCCTCTGCTTTGTCTTCTGTAAACATGGCAATGATCATTCTTGCCCTCCTAGACCAATTGATGTCTAAGCCAAGGGCACTGAGGACCACACAGCTTCTAGACAGCCCCACAGACAGTGGGTAACCTCCGTGGGAAGCTGGGAACGTGCGGACGTGGTAGGGCATGGCTCCCAGGCTCCAGTTACACCTTTCAGGGCTGCAGCCATTAAGTGTTTATGTGGCATTGGATTAAGCTCATTTGACAATAAAACCATCTCCCTACTCAGGTTCGCTTGCGTCTTGCACTGTTGATCTTCGGATGGATAAGAAAAACATAGTAATTGTAATTTCCTCTCCCGCCTCTTTCACTCTGTTCCTGTCAGAGAGGAATTTTTAAGTGAGAACCCCAGTGAAGACTTGGGGGCTGGTCCCACCGCTCAGCTCATAGCAGGTTTATGGAGGGTCCCATAACCCGAGCCCGCCATCTGGTGGCCATGGCGAGGCTGACAGCCCTGCTCCCACAATAGGATGGGGGAACCTTTGGCCCTGGGAACCTAGAATCAATACTCAACCTCTGAAGAGTCACAGACTTAAAATTACAAGATAGTACACTCTTAGGATTGGAGGATTTTGGATGCTTGAGCACTGCATGCATGGGGTTTAGAACCGTAGTAATAACTACCGGAGAGCTCACTCTGTGCCAGAAGCTACACTCAGTGCTTTGTAGGGGGCGTTGCTTTTAATCTTCTCCACAACATCATCACATGGCAACAGTCGTGTCCCCACAGTCACGTCCCCATTATAGAGGTGAGAAAACCGAGATTCTTGTTAAGCAGTTTGTCCAAAACCACATTATGGCCAGCAGGGGGTAGAAATGTGAACCCCAGGCCTTTGGGCTCCCTGCCATGCTGTTAACCACCGTATCTTCCTACAGAGTCTGAAGATAGTTTACTCTAAGATTTCACGGTCTTAGTATCATAGAATCATGAGGTATTAGGATCTTAGAATTGGAGAATCTGGAGCTTTTGGAATCGTGAAGTCCTGGGAAGGGGGCCTTTTAGACCTGCAGACTTGGGAACTGTGCATGGCTAGGAATGGAAGGGTCTTTGGGACACGAAGGTCCCTCAGGCAGGGCAGGCTGCTGGCTGGCCCTGCAGGACAGACTGGGAAATGCGGGCTTCCTATCTCCCGACCCAGCCTTCTTGCCACCGGGGGTTTCTCAATCAAGGCTTTTCCAATCATGTTCTTTTATAGCCACTGCAATAAAGCTGTGGACTTTTGCTCCAGAAAGCGCATAAAATATCCCATTATTTGCCTCTTAACCCTGGCTTCTGTTTTACATCTTAAGTCTAAAGTGTAAGCCTCATAAAAGGTAATCATCTAAGGCCTGTTCAAAGAGAAGCCATAAATCGGCCATTTAGCCTGATCAGTCTTGATTGTGCTCCTACAGGCATCCAACCAGTACAGGCCTGTGCCCCATCCAGAGGGTGGGGGAGCACAGACCTCCATCCGTGACAATGTGTTGCCCACCTCGTCTTTGGGAAAGAGTGCTCAGATGCTGAGTCGGTGCAAGAAACATCAGTGTCACCGGGAATGCCATTCCACAGCTAGATGCAGCATGCAGCAACAGGAGAGGCCAGCGTGGGCCGTGACAGAGTGAGAGCAGAGGGGCGACGTGTGTGTGCGCGCGCGTGCTCATGTGTGCTGCTCCTTGTTAAGTAATTACTATACACTGGACTCTGTGCTGGGTATGTGATGCATGTTATCACACAGAATCCTCCCCATAATGGTATGAGGTGGACACATGTGCAAACTGAGGCTCAGAGAGGTCGGGTGGTTTACTCAAAGTCACATAGCCAGTCATTTCTAGAGGTGATTTGGACTGAGATCTTTCTGATTTCAAAGATTTTGCTTTTTATCACCATGTCACACTGCTTTGGGGTTGGGCCTAAGCGGTCATTTAAAGAGCAGAGGTCAGGTGGGCTCTGTGGATGTGCAAGGCAGGAAGGCGGGAGGCAGGCTGGTGGTGCTAAAAGACACCTCCCCCCATGCAGGCTCACCTTGTTCATTCCGGTCTCATTCTTAGCTTCTGTGGCTCCAAGTGGGTCAGCATAATGGGTCTTGTTCTAGGCGAGGCAACCCAGAATGCAGCTCTACCCTTACGCAGTGTGGGCTGGACGTGGGCAGCCTGGGCTCCCGTGAGCCTCCTCTCAGGGAGTGCCTGTCTCTGTCCCAGACCTCTTCCCTAGAGCCTGCTCGGATTCTGTGTCTCCCTCTCTCTGCCCCTCCCCCACTCGATCTCTCTCCTCTCTCTCTCTCTCTCTCTCTCTCTCTCTCTCTCAAAAATAAACACTAAATTAAAAAAAAAAAAGAAAGTTTCTGTTTTTGTCTCAGGGAGTGTTGACCCACCATGTAATAAGCTTGACTATCCTGTTGGAGAGATCATGTACAGAGGCCCTAGGACCTCATGACTGGGGTCCAGCCAAGTCCAGATCTCCAGCCATCCCCACCTGGACACTTGGCATCTGACTGAATGCGTCTTGGATCCTCTAACACAGCCTAGTCACTAGCCAAAAACTACTAGGTGACTCCAGTTGACACTCTGTGGAGCAGAAGACATGCTCTGCCACGCCCTGCCCCAAATCCTGACCCATGAAATCAAGAGATGTAATAAAATAATTGTTGGCCAGTAAGTTTGGGGACAATTTGTACATAGCATTAGGTAACTGAATCAATGACCAAGGAGTGCTTGAATTTGGAGAGAAAGACCCACTACTATTGGTATTTTTAAAAATATTTTAAAGTATGTTATTAAAGGGGGCGCCTAGGTGTCTCAGTCAGTTGAGCATCTAACTTCGGCTAAGGTCATGATCTCATGGTTCATGGGTTTGAGCCCCACATCAGGCTCTGTTCTGACAGTTCAGAGCCTGGAGCCTGCTTCAGATTCTGTGTCTCCCATTCTCTCTGCCCCTTCCCTGCTCGCATTTCTCTCTCAAAAATAAATAAACATTAAAAAATTTTAAGTATATTATTAAATTATTAACATCTAATAATTAGATGTTAAAACAAAGTTTTCTTACATATTGAAACATTTTACATAGGGGCGCCTGGGTGGCTTAGTCGGTTAAGCATCCGACTTTTGCTTAGGTCATGATCTCGCGGTTCATGGGTTTGAGCCCCGCGTCGGGCTCTGTGCTGACTGCCAGCTCAGAGCCTGGAGCCTGTTTCGGATTCTGTGTCTCCCTCTCTCTCTGACCCTCCCCTGCTCACGCTGTCTCTCTCTCTTTCTCCTAGGAATAAATAAAACGTTAAAAAAAAAGAAACATTTTACATAAACTTAAATAAACACATTGCTTTGCATAGTTTAAATGGTAATTACAAATTTTATAATATGCTTTTGAACCCTCCAAACTTGTGAAACAAACAGATAAAACAAATACAGAACAGAATTATTAAAACTTATGATCATGTCCTAAAAGCATCTGTTCTTTGGGTTAATTTATTTCTTCATTATTTTTATACTCAATATTATACTTAGCTTAGTTTCTTAGATTTTTTTTTTTAAGATTCTCAGGAAGTATTG